>NW_024581032.1:607955-1129581 GCF_017639235.1 Corvus kubaryi
GTTACCTCAGGATCCCCTGGTAAGGCATCTATGATTTTTCTGCACTCCTTGTTTGCGTTATCTCTCACTAACTGCCTTAACACCATCTGCCTTAACCTGTCATCCTCAACCTGCTTCTCGAGAGAAGCAGCGACTTTCTCTACAAAAGAGAGGAATGACTCTAATTTCCCTTGAACTATTTCAGTATATCGCTTTCTGGGTGCTGACAACTCTATGGTTTTCAACAGGGCAGCCATGCTGACCTGTTGAGCTTGCTGCAGGACGCTAGAGGACAAGTTACCCTGTAGACCGGGATCAGAGAAGGGACCAGTCCCCATCAAAGCATCCATTCCTGCTGTCCGTCTAGGATCAGCAGCAGGGAGCTGCAAATTTGTTAATGCAGTCTTGCCGGCCAGCTTTCTCCAGGTTTTCTCAAAAACTGTAAATTGTAAAGGTTGAAATAGAATTTGACCTAAGTGTCTGATATCAAATGGAGAAAGGAAATCTGTATTTATCACCCTTATTATTTGCATAACCTCGGCAGAACCTAGCCCATATTGTGCCACCTTGGATTGGAGGTCCTGGGCAACTTTCCAAGCAATTACCTCATGCTTGTCATGCTCCCCTGAATCTGGGAGAGCCTTATACACTGGGAAAGCTTGGATCTCTTTTTGGGGAACCAGTACCATCCTGAACTACTGGCACAGCCTGGAGATGGAATGTCACAGCTCCCCGGTTACCCCCAGAATCCTCAGATATATGTGGCATTCCAAGGATTTCTAATGACCTCCAGTCATCGTCCCCCAATGCTTGCATCTTAAGAAACTCCAGGAAGTGATTATAATGCGTCGGACACACTGTTACCGTGCAGTCTGGAAAGGTCCAGGGGTGAGACCGGCGCAGCCTTTTTCTTCGCCACACGGCTACAGCCGCCTGACGACCTGGGGCCAGAACCTCATCTGTCTCACTGCCTGACGAGGAATCATCAGGCAAAGGCAACTCTGGGGTGCTGGGAGGGAACAGAAATGTATGGGGAGGGGGGCCACTTTGGCGAAGTTCGCCAGAGCCAGAACAGACAGGACAGACTGCAGCTGGCTGTGTGGCAGTTTTTACAGCAGTTTCTTTACAGGAGGCCGTCTCGGCCAGTTCCGACCGAGTCGGTACTGAAGCTGCAGCCGACTCTGGGGCTATGGCTGTGCTCGGCGCCGCGGCCGGCGCTGCGCTTGTCTCTCGCACAGCAGCCGCGTTCGGCGCGGTTGCCGCTTCCGCTGCTGTTTTGTGCTCCCCGGGCGCGCTCGGCCCCGCCGTCTCTGGCCGGCGCACCGCGGACGCGCCCGGTGCCGCTGCTGGCCCATTCTCTGTGGACGCACCTGGCGCCGCCGCCTCTGCCCGCTGCTCTGCAGCCACTGCCACTTCCGGGTTTCCCTGCGGCAGCGCTGTTCCCGGTTTCGCCGCCGGCCGCACTGTTTCTCGGCTCGGAGCTGCGTCTCCCGCTTCTGGCGGGGGGGCGCGGGCGGCGCAGACGGCACGGGCTCGGGCATTCGCCACTCTAACAGGCTGAGCAAGTCCTCCATCCTTCGGGATAGATTTGGTAGCTCTGACAGAAAGAGCAGATGCTGCATAAAAAAGTCCATGGCTTGGTTCTGCGACTGTGCAGAACAGTCCAGCGCCAGGGAGGGCAGCGGACCATAACCAGGCAGTCCTAGGGGGGGCACGCCCGGCGCTACGCCTGCTAAGTTAGATCCAGGTGCATATGGAACCGAACTAGGAGGCTCTCTGGGCGTCCAAGTTGCTAAGCTGCTGATCGGCGGCCCTGGATAAGCCGTGGCCGCCGTCCAGCCGAACGGCAAGACAGGCTGTGCACCCTGCCTCTGCCCTGACCCCACCGCCTCTGGTGGCGCGGGGTCCCTGGGGGCTGTGGAGTCCTGCGATTGTGCAGGGTGAGCCGGCGCAGGCTCTGCCTGTGGAGCCGGGGGAGTTTTTCCAAATCCACCATCACTTGCCCCGGAAGCCCAGTCAGCGGGGCCCCCCTCGGACATTCCTCCGTCACTCATCACCGAGATAGGCGATCCAGCCCTGCTATCACAGTCAAGGTCTGTCAGCAGAAAAAAAAACGACTGCCAGGTTCAGTATAATTCTAACGCTGCTGGGTCCCCTGTCGGGAGCTCGTGTCGGACAGTGCATCCGAGTTCTTGCCATAAGGAAAAGTCCAGGGCAGTATCTCAGTCCATGGAAATCCCTTTTAAAGTAGCCCAGTCTAATAATTCCCGAACTGAGTTTTCAGGAATGGAGGTGCGCAATATGCTAAACACACCTTTCCAGACCAGTACGACAGCGTTGTTCTGTGAGCCGCTGTTCGCCATTTCTCAGTTCTGTCGGACCTCCCGGTCCTGGGGGGGAAGGGGAACAGCGTACCTCTAGAGAAATTCAGCTTGGCTCGCTGTAGCAGGACACGTCAGAGAGTGCAAATCATGTCGGGCAGCACCAAATATTACCGCTGGCCTGGTTCCTACGGTATATCACCGTGTCCCGCAGCCATAGGGAGGAGGAGGAGAAGATCCAGCAGGCAGGAACTGTGCAGCAAGATTGATTGATTTAAATATTTTACAAACTCTTTCATTGACTTTTTTCTTCATAGTCTAATTGGACAAAGGATCAGCCACCCCTTGGGGGTGATTGGCCAAAATCCTAAAACATCCATTATCAAGATATTTTCTACTATACCATAAACAAGACTTTCCAAGGTTGCAGGTGGCTTGGTTGTTTACATTCCCTGCTACCTCTTCTGTGAGAGAGAAAAGTCTCTCACGGACTTAGAAAATAACAAGAAGATCCTCACTAACAGCATTTTTGTACCTACATGCTTGCTAACCTATGACAAGTCTGCTGTTCCCGAGGGTCCGGCCAGACACTGGGATCACCTGCTTAGGGGTTTGTGAAGCTTTTTTGTTCCATCCCTTCCCGGGATTGCAGGCCACCAGTGCCACGTGCTCCCTGAGCTTGCTCCGGAGCGCCCCCTGCAGCCGCGGGGGAACCATCGCACCTGCCCTGCTCACCGGGAGCCGCCAGCGCCCCTGCCGGCTGCGAGCGGAACTGCACCCAAGGGGAAAGGGCCCGACAGCCGAGAAGGCTGGGACTGGGTTTGTGATTGTTTGCTGTTACTGCCATAGTTACTGTTGTTTGTTTGACTGCTTGTACACATATAGATATATAATAGTAAAGAACTGTTATTCCTATTTCCCACATCTTTGCCTAAAAGCCCCTTGATTTGAAAATTATAATAACTCGGAGGGAAGGGGGTTGCATCTGCCATTCCAAGGGAGGCTTCTGCCTTCCTTAGCAGACACCTGTCTTTCAAACCAAGACATTATGTCACAATTCCAAATCAAAATGAAGGGTCATTTTAAAATATGTTACTAGAATTGACACACTTGAAGCTTGCGAAAGAAAAGATTCTCAGTGATCAGAAGAATATGGGTCTGGAAGAGCATTCCAGTAGATGCAGCAGTGGTGAGCTATGAAGAACTGTGAACATTGATCTTGGCACATTTATGGGCTGCCTCTGATAGTGGGAGCCTGGTTGCACTGACCTAGGAGTGCAACGCAAGCAAAAGCTCTGAATTCAGAGCCAAGCTGCAGTAGGTATGAAAAAAAAATACCCAGACATCAAAAGGATTCATGTCCCTCTCATTCAGCACTAAGTCACCAAAGCTCTGGGAAAGCTCTGGGCTCAGAGATTGAGAGAGGGATTAGCAGCCTTCATTCCAAACTTCTCTAAATTTTAAATTTTTTTTTTTTTTTTGGAAGCAACTGCATGCATCAGCTATTCCCATAAAAAACACAGGAACACTCTTGTCTTAAGCAAATATTTACTCTAGTAAAGATATTTTTGTCCCATCAGGACCAATGGAGGTGAGATAGTACCCTTAGACAGGTTTCATGGCATAGGAGTGGCATTCTTGGTGATATCAGAAGTGTGTCATAGATCAGCCAGTCTGAACTGCAAACTCAATGAAAATAATTGGACTGTATAGCAAATTTTCTGAGGTACAAAGTAGAACTACGCTTTCCCACTCTGGGGAAGGCAAGTGGTAAATGAAAGAATAGAGTGATGTGAAGCAAAAAGGCAAATGGTACAATAAGGCAAAGAAAGTAAAAAAGGAGAATCTAAGAGCAAGTACATTGAGGAACCGAAGAGGCTAATAAAAGAAAGAATTAATTGGTCCTCTCCGTGCTGCTGAGAATTACTCCTTGTGCTTCTCAAACTTCAAAGGCTAGTCACATTCAAAGGCCAAGCTGAATGCAAATGTCCTGACTCAACAAAACACTTCATCACTAAGAGTTGAACATATGTTTAAATGCTTTGTGGCATGGGGACTCCAGCACTGTCTTGGGGTGGTTTTCTATTCCCATGATCGTCTGTTCTATGCCCAGAAATGGTTGCTGTAGCTTTAAGGTGGGTCCGGGGAAGGGGGAAGTCTTGGGGCTCTTGGCGGGCTTTTTCAAAGCCTCACTCCCCAGGCATCTGTGGTGCAGTGGGGAGGGTGGTTACTTTGTTGCTTAGCTAGCTTGGGTTTTTGTTAGCTTTAGCAAGAAGGTTTTGTTTTTTCCCTTTCCCTGGCCTTGGAGACTGTGGCAGCAATCCTTCAGCTGCCTGTTGTTGTTTGGTTGGGTTTTTTTTCCTGAACTGTTCAGTTTGGTTTTGTCCGAGGCCAGAGGGAGCTATCGACGGGAGACAAATTGGCCGGGACCGGTGGGGAGTCACGGGGCTGCTCCATCTCGGCCCCAGACCTTGGAAAAGCCATCCCAGCGAAAGAAAGGACACTAAATCCACCATATTCATCTGCTGTGAAGAGACGACCAGCATCAGAGATCCACCAGGTTCCCATCTGCTTTAGCCCGAGCTGCCGCGTGAACTTTTTGGTTTTTTTCCTTCCCTGCAACAAAAGCCGGTGCCATTTTGTTCCTCCTCACCACATGGTCGGCCATTGTTTTTACTTTCCCTGGCATTTTGGGGGGTTTTTTGTTTCGGTGTGGGTGGGGGGAGCGTAAGGTTCTGACAGTTCAATATCTAGCATTTATTCATTCTTTTTCCTGTGCCATGTGGGCACTTTGTCAATAAACAGTTGGGTTTTTTTTCACTTTCATCCACTAATATTTATTTCTTATTGGCAGGAAACTCTTATTGCTGAAACCCTTTTCTTTAGAGAAAACACTCATTCTAGAGTGGTTTTCTCCAAAACTTGTCTCTATACGGAGGCAAGCACTTAAGGGGAGCAAGGAAAGCAGGAAAATAAGTGGCAGTATGTTGGACTTGTCAGAAGCAGCAGAACACCCTGAGTCTGATATGTGACATGAGCTGAAACAGAGCCGGGGAGAGAGGTAAGAATTAACAGGGTTTTAGGAACCAACAGTCTAGATGACACAATGGCCGAGAAGGTCTAATCCTGATGTCAAGCTAATGAGGCACACTGACGTCTCTAGAGCGGATCAGAGTTTTATGAGCAGTGGTGCCCTACGTCTGGATTGTGCCTCGCTTTTCAAGCAATAACCTCACTATTTCTCATCCTTTATGTGAATAGTGAACATTCCAAACAGACTGGAAGTTTGGGACAGGCATGGTTTAGGAACAGGACAGCAATGTGGGGGTGATAGGAGTCGGTTCTGGATGCCTGACACAAGAGCATCCAGAAGTGTGAGAAACGCACCAGAATGCCATCACATGAAACCACTATATTCTGGCCACATGATGAAGACACATCCAGGCACAGACTGAAAAAAGACTAATGGAGAATAGGAACACCAGTTTAGTAATGTGTCAGCTGTATTAATTAGCAAATAAGCCACTCTCATTTATGAAGAATTTTAATCAATGCACATTGCATTTATGAAGAATTTTAATCAAAGCAAAGTACCACCAGAACACTAAAAAAAATTTAAGACTTCAAAAAAATGGAGGAAAGCAAAACATTACTGTGTATAATGAAGAAACTACAAAAACCAGAAAACTATGAAGGTGTTTCATCATACAGTTCGATTTTTAAACTTTTTGGACAATTGGATCCAATGGACAGCTTACACTCTGGCTTTTTTGCAGTTTTGCTATTACATACTTCAACTACATATGTCTGTCTGAACAAAAAAACCATGATTTATCAATCTGGGAAAGGCATTTTTACCTGACTGTTTCCAGTAGTACCCTCTTGTCTACAGCAATGAACAGAAGGTAGAGTCCATACAAAACCCACAGATAAAGAGAATACAATGACTGGTGTATAAGAATTAATGGAGTAATTTAATGGATGTGTTTCCTGCCACAAAAATGCACTTCTGCATTTCTTACAACCTGCCAGCTTGCGAATAATGAAGTGTGTGATCTTCTAGCTATTTAATTATTGTAATGTTTCTATAGTTGGGTTTTGCTTAGGAGTTATTTAATAATCCTATTTTCCACATTCTATTTCTACCCTCTTTTATCACATAGATAAGAAAGAGATAACAAAGAGATTTACAGCTTCTCCTTTTCTGCTCAGAGAACTCATGTGGATAAAGTAACATACATGTCGTCAGGTTTTATAAGCTGTTAATTTCAAACAACGGGATATCACTTGATTTTCATCTCCTTCATCTTCTGCATTCACCAAAAACAACAAAGCTATTAGAATAGGACTGCATCAAGGACAAACCACCACCATTTTTAAGAAGCATTTTGCATTTTTTAAAAGGAATATAAGAAAGTAAAATGAAAAGTAGTCTGTATTTCTGAGTTAGTTATTTTGTAACTACTGGACAGTACATGCCACATAATACAGTCATCACAGTAAGACATAAACACAGCAGCTACCAAAAAAGTGGCAAAAAGTATCCATGGAATAATTTCAGTCACACTGTGCTTTTGCTTTCCATTATCGGCAACTTATCTTGAAAGGTGTTTCATTTATTTCAAAATGTTTTTACAACCCCCTCATTTCTCTAATGTGTTTGGGCATTACAAACAGACCCTCTCAACACGAGGAAATCAGATAATGCTCAGATAAACATCTATTTAGAAACTGAAGGTTGTGCTAGACCCATTACCAGATTAGTGTGGTATGAAGATCCTGTTGTAAACATCAGCTTTTGGGATGCAGAGAAACAGATAAATTAAATCCTTCCATTTCAAAAGAGCAGTTTAACGAAGTTCTTTTTCCTATTTTTCTCCCTTCAAAAACAGGGTTCAGGAGATTTCAGAGGTAGAGGTTTTCATTAATAATGAGCAGCTTAGTGGGAAGCTCATAGATTTAAAGCAGAGCGTTCCTTTGTTCCTCTTTAATTATCAAAGGGAACAGCCATGTTTTAATTTTGTCTTTTCCTCATTTACTAATGGCACAGAGAGCTGTTTCATTTAGCATGTTTACATTACAGAATCAAATGCTACAAAATCAAAATCGAGCACTGACAGCTCAGAATTCTGGCAAGCAGTTAGGTCTGAATTTAAATTCATATCCAGCACAGAACTCATGATCACATAATCTGCTTTTCCTAGCCTTGTAGCTGTGCTGGATTTCCACAGAGGCACACCAAAGCTACATTTTGAATTGCCTTTGACTGGCATTTTGCACTGTGCTTCTGCTCAACCTCAGTGAACACGCTGTCTAAGGGTGACAGAAAGCAGGAGGCAGAGAAGATTTCTAAAGAGCCTCACATCTTTTTAATTAATCAACACCACGCATGTGTGACAATATTCACAATACAGAAAACAGCTTCTCCTTTTTTTCCAGTGGACAAAAAAATATTTCAGATCCCCAGCTGGCTTGAGAGAATGTAGGTCTATGAAAGCCAACAATTATTAACCCAGATATTTGCCAGCCAAGGACCTTTCTTACAGAGTTTCAAAATAATTTCTTCTCAGTAGCATTCAAATGACCCTTACTGTACTTTGTTCATGTAAAACTGTGATAAGTCAGAGAAGAAACAGTTTCTCCAACTCTTCCAGCAGTGTACCAAGGAGGTAACCACACTGCAGCCCAGCACAGACTGAAGCAAGGAAAAGCGTGAGGAGCAGTGGAGATGGGCTGTGATGGACTGACCATACTCACATTCCCCACTCCCCGTGCTGCTCAGAGTGGGGAGGAAGAGGAGCTGGGGATGGAGGAGTGAAGTTGAGCCTGGGATAAAGCCGGAGGGGAGGAGAGGAGGGAAGGGGAAGGTTTTAGTCTTTGTTTCTCAGCCTCTGACTCTATATTTAATTGGCAATAAATTGAATAAATTTTCCCCTGGTTGAGCCTCTTTTGCCTATGATGGTGATGCCTGGACATGGCTACCTAAAAACAGAGGCTAGACAAGAATAAGAGAATAAAAGTAGGTATTTATTCGAAGGGCCTTCAAAGGTAGACCCTGGGCAGTCAAAAGGCTGCACCCAAGATGGACACTGGGTCATGGGTTCTTCATACTTTTATAAGTTTGGTCCATTTGCATATCTGGGTTAATTCTCAAATTATAGCCTTAGTTAATGATGTAATTACCCCAAGTTTGCCCCCCTCTTCAGAGGCTTTTAGTTTACACATTTTGGGGCCTGGGACAGTCAAAGTGTCCTTGGAGAGCAAACCTAGAGAGGCTTTGTTATATCTAACCAGCATGAGAGAACTGTTGCTAACAGGCCACACGAGACTTCAGATTTACACACTAGGCAGTACAGGATTTGAACAATATAAAAGTTAAAACCTAAGGCATCAATGGCAACTGGTAAGTGATTTCCTGTCCTTGTCTCAACCCACAGGCTTTGCCATCTTATTTTCTTTCCCTATCATATTCAGGAGGGGGAATGAGAAAGCAGCTGGGAAGGCATCTGGCAGCCATTCAAGATCAAACCATCACAAGCAGATAAATAATCTAGAGCCCTAAATCCGACATTCTTCAGTGATTCAGCCTCTCACAGGGAGATGTTCCAAGATATCCAAGTAACCAGCACTTATGTCAGGAAGAGTCAGGTTTCCAGCTGATGAGAAGGGAGAATCTGTCTTAAAAACCCCCAGGACTGGGTCCTAGCTGCCTTCTCCATCTCCTCCTCAAAGATTCCCATCCACACTTCAGGGAGCACTCAAGTTTGCTGCTTACTTACTCAACTGTCCCAAATAACATGCCAATGTTTTAAGAAAACACAAAATTGGAGCAAGTTTACCTTGATTACTGCGATTTTAAGATGGGCAACATAGTTTTTCATTGAATGCCTGGCATATTTTGTTTTTGCTTTGATGATGCTAATGTGACTTCCAAATCAGGGCAGTAGAAAGTTCTGCCTCTTACAAAAATTTTCTGCTTGGTGAGAGCAAATACAAAGGAATTCACCATGGAGGTATCATAACTGGCATAGACAAGCAAAGAATACATTATATTTTAAAATGTAACACACAGCTGCTCAGAAGTTAAGCTCACCTATTCTGGTCTCAAGCTGACATGACTTAAAAATCAGTGGTAGAACAGCTTCTGTGAACCAAACTGAAGGAACAAGCCATTCATTAAAATGTCATACTGAAACACTGGAGGTAAGTGACAATAGTTTCAATAGAAAGCAAAAGCAGAATTGAGGGGCAAATGCAGTAACATTTACAAAGTTTTGATAGTAGCTGCTTAACCGTCATTTCAAGAAAAAAAAAATTAAAATCCATGACAAATGAGAAAAGAGGAAATAAAGACAACCCCAACACAACAAAAGGAAAGCATTATTATTATTATTATATATATTATTATATATAATATTATTCTCCATCTATAAGGCTAAACTCAGCAAACACATGTATCACCTAAATTTATGAACATAAAGTCAGATACTTCTGCCCAACATGCTAACCTTCCACCTAAGGAAACCTTAGGTGTTTTCTCTAGTATGTGTGCAGCATCCAATTATATGCAGCTGTAAAGGAAACAGTGCTAGAAGGGCAAACCTGAGAAATGCAGCTAAGAAAATCATAGCCTAAAAGTTACAGTGATGACAGAAAGAAGATTTACTGCTGTCCTGCAGCTAAATAGGGAGAGGTAGATGATATTTAGTCCTTTTCTACCCTATCAGTCTCCACTCCAATCCTGAGTAAGATTGACTGAAGCAGTCAAATAAAATGGAGATGTTACACTGGAAGGGAAAGCATGGCTGGACAAACGAGAGGTGACAGACTGGATTGTGCCTGAAGTGCTTGTTAACTCTTCACTGTTTGAAGAGACAAATTGATTCTTTATATATTCAACTCCTATGTAGCAGGTTTGCGTTGCCAAGTTAAGCACTAGAAATCACATTTTTTAAGTTGTTGAAGTTGATGCTGGTGTCCCTCACTGCGTTTTACAGATCTTGCCTAGGACAGTGAATTAGCTTTATAAAATAAAATAAAAAATACTACAAGGCAAGTAAACAACAATAACCCTGTTTTATGAAAGAAGAGGCACAACAGGTTGAACTGCAGCTGTTTGTGAAAACCCAGGATTTCGGGTCCTTGCACATATTAGCTGATTCCCACAAGCATCTATTCCCTTACTGCAAAATAAAGCTTTACAATTTCCAAGTGTTTTGCTGCATTGCTGTGAAGATACTGAAAAGCAGGGCTAGAGGCTTCCTCAGCAGTCAGAGCACTAAGATCTGCACTGACATGCAGAGTCCGATGGCAGGCTGTAGGATCTTTTCCTTTCCTCATGCATAGTATTCAAAGGGTCTAACACATCAAGAATGTGCTCCAGAAGAGCTGAAGAACCATCCAGTGATGCGATCTGACTCCAGGCTTGAATTTCCTTCATTTGCAAGGAGTTCTCACCTGAAGAGGCTGGCAGTCATGAATAAACATAAATACCGAAGTTTCTGGTTACCAGCAAATTTCCATGATTCTTTAGCTTGGATCTGGGTTAAATATGAAACCAAACTGAAGAAGTTATGGGTCAGGGCACAGATGTATAAGCACGGCTTGCAATAAATGGAAAAGTGCAGCCCCAGAACTTACTACAGGTCATTTCAATCTCATCCAGGCCTCTCTGTTCAATAACAGACTTCAGGTTTATTGGGTGCTTCTCCTGCCTCAGGTACTGTGGCAAACAGGACAATACTGAAACACTAACTCTTGATGTGCTCAGTACAAAAGCATCCATGGCAACAGATAAGCTACTGTCGGTGCTGGAAGTAATAAACTTCAGGCATTTCCCCCTCTTTTGTTCAGTAACCCTTAGATTTTGACTGGAGGATGAATGGAACTAAACCAAAGAAGCAGGCTGTAAGTTTGCTTGTTGCATAAAAGGAGGGGGAAAGACCTCATTTTAAAGCTTTCCTGAGGTCCAAATAAATACAGAATACTCTTTTTTCAAGGCACTAAGTCATGGGGCAAGAAGCTGTGTGGAATGGAGTCACTTCCCAGCAGAAAAGACACAGGTCTTCTCACCCATCTGTTAACAAGCAGGGAAAAAACCTGGCAGCACATTCCTTTCCTCATTGTGTTTTGTAGTTTGGTGTGGCCATGTCTTTGAAATGACGTAAGATGTCTGCAAATAAGAAGGGTGGGAGATGGCACTCCCTTTGCTCTGGTATAAAGATGCACAATGAAAAGCAGTGTGGGGTGGGGGGAAGAAGTAAATTGCTATTCATGATAGAAATGGTAGGGAAAAAAGGGACTGTAATGCTTCCATGAAATTCTCATGGCAGATTGTAGAAGAGCCTCTTAAGCACAGCACGAGACCATCCTGTGCTGGGATCCCATCATGCCTTATGGGCTATGCATGGCTCTAAGACCCTGCCAATCTCTGTGATGCTCCCTCTTTCACACAACTAGTGCTGTAGCAAATCATGAGTCATTTGACAAGAAACACGCGTTTCTCAGAGCATTTTTCCATGCTTAGACTTTATAAACCAGGAGTGAAATGGGGGCACAAATGCAATACAAGAAAACAGTGCTCCCCTGGGAATCTTAATGGCACTGCCATGCACTTTTGAACCAGGGAGAAAAGTCAAGAATAAAATGTAATAAATGTAATGTAATAAAATATATGTGAGCTTTTGTAGAACAAGTGTGATCAAAATCATCCCCATCAATGTGTTCCCCCCCTTCAACATTTCAGTTCTTTTAATCTTTGTGTCAACTTCCCCATGTTCCAAATAAAGCAGGAATTACTAAGGCATTTTCTTACACTTCAGGAACCAGGCAAGCTCTTGGCTCAGGACTTGGTGATTGAAAACAGCTATTTTGCCTCACCATCAAGTCTGCATGAACACAAAGTTCTTTGGAAGCCACAATGGCATTGGCAACATAATTCCTTCAATGTGGTGTAAATCCAACCTTTTCTGAAAAGCATTGCCTGTCAGGCAAAACTATTAATGCATTATACATATCTTGGAGCTGGACACAAGATTGCTGACATTGTATTACTTTTTATTTCCTTCATGGTGGAAGCTCTGCCTTCCTGGCAAACAGAAAAAATTGTACATCTCTCATAAAGAAGGACTGTTGGAGAGGATGAAAGTTTGGTAAGAAAGTTTCACAGCTATGTAGGCTTGGCAGAAAGATCTCTGAATGTAGAAACTGAGGATGAGATAGAAATGAAAGCAAGTTTTGATATAGAGTAAAAGATGTTTTGCTGAAACACTGATCACTGAATAACTGAAAAGGCAAAGGTTGGAGATGAGTTGGAAGGAGATTTTTATGATTAGGGCAAAGGTATGTGACCACAGACAAAGACATGTTTTTCACCAAGTAAAAAAGTCTCAAGAAGAACATAAGTAAATAGAAAACGTTTTTACCAAAAAGAGCTATCGCAGGCGAACAAGAAATGTCGATGTAGCAAGAAGAACAGAGGTCTGAGAATTTTTCACTGTAAGCTTAAATTGTAACTTACTCTTGTGATTGGATAATAATGACTATAATATGGTAATGGTAGTTATGATAGGCTATAGGCAAATGTAAAGGTATTGTGTATAGTGTTTATTGGTTGTTATGTATTAAGATACTCTGCAAAGAAAAGTATATAATGCTTTGCAACTTGAACAGAAAGGAGCTTCAGGTATGCCTACAAGCTGGAGCTGACAGCTGTAGGGCTGGCTCTGCATACCCACTCCCTGAAATGCTGTAACTTCGCCTATGCAATAAACAGCTTTCAAAAGAGCCGCCTGAAGCCCAGACATCCCTCGTGAAACTTTCTCCTATAAAGGACCTCTCAACTACGCTTTTATTTGGCATTTCTGAGCACTTACTCAAAGTCTGGCATAAGTACAAGAGTTGTTCCTGTTCTTCTTTTTCAAAAAGTTACAAATTTTTTGGCATAGTTCATAAACTACCTTCGAAGTGACACAAAGAGAGAACATCCCTCACACCAAGCACAACCACAGAACAACAGCATGGGTTATAAAGAAGGTACATACCAGTAATTCCTGAGGTAATTCTAACTGTAACAAAATAAAAAGCAAAGCAACTCTGAGATAAGTGCATTAAGCTTCCTCTGAAATCTGTACGCCTAAATTTTGCTAATATTCTTCACATTTTTATAGGGCAAGACAGTGTCACATTTGAGCTTTGTTTTGCCAGCTTTTTGAACCCAAGCCTCTCATTAATCACCTTGAAAACAAATACTTGTTCCTAGGAAGAAATATGTGCATGTGTACTGTGTTGCATACATGTGGTAAGGGCAGTGTATCTTGGACAGAACAGAGCTACAGATGTCCAGGAAAAACAACTTAAACCCAAGCCAGGCTAACTGTCTTTGGGTCAATGACATAATGTCTGCCCATGAGTTCTGCAGATTATGGAAATTTTTGTCTTACTGTGTGCAGTTCTTACTTCTGGGCACAGATGACCAGAGTCTGACCATGGGGCATTCACAATGGAAATCCTCCTGGTGATGTGAAGTCCTTGGCTATCAGGTCTGCACTAAGATGGCCTATCCCTGTCCCTCATTTCCATAAGCATGACAGAAGAATGACCAAAGATGGGTTTGACAGATCACACAATCAAAGAATAGTTTAGGTTGGAAGGGACCTAGATGCAACTGGATTAGGTTGCTCAGAGCTGTGTCCAATCTGGCCTTAAATGTTTCCAGGGATAAGTCCTCTACAACCTCCATAGGCAACTTGTTCCAGTGTTTCACCACCCTCATTGTAAAAAAGCTCTCTTATATCTTCTCTGAATACACTCTTCTACTTTAA
The DNA here is from genome assembly GCF_017639235.1 of Corvus kubaryi. Lineage (NCBI taxonomy): Eukaryota > Metazoa > Chordata > Aves > Passeriformes > Corvidae > Corvus > Corvus kubaryi. The sequence goes on from NW_024581032.1 coordinate 622,078, forward strand.
AACCATGAAAATAATTTTTATGTGCTAGCAGTGGGTCAAATGTAAAAAATGTCAGCTTTTGAGAGAGCTAAAGACATGCTTCTACGTTGTCCCACTGGCCACTTGGGAATATGCCTATTCACTGATCAAAGTTATTTTTAGGGGCTTTCCAATAAGTTGTTTTTTGAGGAAGGTAGTATGATTTAAGCTTTTGGCTTTGTACTAGATAATAGTACAGTGAGCATGATAAATATGCAGGATACAGTTGTGGAGCAGAAGTCAAGCTGGCAACACCTGCTGGCATGAACCTACCTAGCATTTAATCCTCTGACCCAGGTGTATCATATTCTCCTACCACTGTTCATCACATCCCAGTCCATATTTCTTTTGAATGGAGCACAATGACAGTACAAGGAGTACAATGACAAGATCTGTACCAGCAAATTATGCAAAATATCACATAACAATTTCTTAGAAGTTGAAAAAAATAGAGCTAAGAACATCTTTAAGGTAGCATCTCATTACTGACAATATGTCCACTGACTGAAGGAAGTATTTGTTTTTCTCATCTCACCACTGTAATTTTTTTAAGCAGAGTAATTGTCAGAGTAATGCTGTGAAAGCATCTATTCTGGTGTAGGGATAGCCTGCAATAAAAGTCACTGCTGACTGAGGCATGGCCACCTCTGCCACACCTCTGGGAACAGTCTCATGAAGAAAATCTCTGCAGCTGGTCCAGAAAGTTACTCAAGTTTTTCAATACAGGGAGCACAGCCACTGTCAAGCCAGTAGCCCCAGCCATGTCAGCCAAGCTGGAACAGCACCTGGTCTGTGGGGGGCAAACTTCTGCAAGGAAAACAGGTAAGATGGACCCCTGTACAAGACCAGCTAAGAAGCTTCAGTGCAGTGGTTGAAAATACCTTGCACATTTATGTTTTCTTCTCACTTTGTCAGGACCTAAACAACATTCCTGGGGCTGCAAGGAGGAAGAAAGACAGTGGAGAAGATGGAGTCCAGGGCAGTCTGCAGGAAAACACAAAAATAATTGCCAGAAGAGGAGAAACGAGCTTCTTACATGTAAAAGTTATTTTCCATTCTATTCAGAAGTAAATTCAGTCTTGTGTCAGAAAGAATTTTAAATACATGTCAGTCTCTGCTACCATTTTGGCAAAAGTGACTTCTCCTTCTGAGCAGCCTTTCGGGATTATTTTTGTCCTGATGGTTTCTGGATTTCACCAGATTGATCTGCCAAGGGCTGCTGCTGAGTTCCCCATCCCTCTGATCCTCAAAGGACCTCCACAAATCCTGCTTCTCCTCTCAGGAGCAGGAGCAAGAGGGTGGCCTGGACAGTCAGCCCTGGGAGAAGCTGATTTCTAAATGCATCAACCATGCCACTGCTAAGAACGGGCAGCAACAAAGCATATTCCATTGCCTCTCATGTAGTCATTTAAAGTCTCCAGAGAAAGAAAAAAACCTTTCCTTCCTACCATGTTTAGTAGGACACTTCTTACTGATGACCCAGGCTGAAATAAAACACCAAGACCTATGTCAGAGCATGCAGAAGTATAGACAGATACCAACCACGTACTGTTCTTCCAGGGATAAAGTGACACAAAACCCAGAAAATCAAGACCAGAATTTTAAATTTTAAAAATTATGCCAGGATTAGTAAACCTGGTAGAACCATGGGATTTTTACCATTCTAATTCATAAACCAGTAATTTTCATCCCAAGGGCAAAGAAAGGATTTGTAATTAAAGTGCATTTAGGATTTATTGGCAGGATTTGTACTGTAAAGGCATGGAAGGACTTGTGCACCTAATTTCTGACTTATAAAAGGTTTTGAGGATTTTTGTGCGGTAAATCCAATTAAAGTAAGTTTAATGTCATGATTTAAAATCAAGAAACCCTGCCTCCCACATTTTGAACCATGTCAACTCCTCATGAGTACAATAGTGAGGGTGCCCTGCCATTGAGTGAGGTTGTCTGGAAAAGACTCAGCTACCTGTCATGGAGACAGTGAAGACAAGGAGCACAGCTTCCAGCCAGATGGTTGGTGGAGAAGACGAAACACTGATGGCACAGAGATCTTCAACCTTTTTTCAGTTTCAACAGCACCTCCCAACGCTTTGACTTTGATGGAGCACCTTCTCCATCTCTCTCTGCCTGGGTCAGGGCACCCAAAACATGGAGGGAGGCAGCACAGTTTTACTGTGCCTGTGTTGGACACAGTTTCACTAGCTGTGGCAGTGCCTTGGGGACAGCCTGGTGAGGGGAACTGTGAGAGAGACAGCCCCGAGAGCCCCCAAGGGATAGAGAGGCTCCAGGTGCCCCAGCAGGGAGCCTCTGCAGCCCCCGGAGAGCCCATGCTGGGGCAGGTATCTACATTGCAGCTGTGCAGGAGCCCATGCTGGAGCAGGATATGCCCTGAAGGAAGTGAAGCCTATGGGCAGGACCCATTCTGGAGCAGGTTTGTCTGAAAGGACTGCAGCTCATAGAAAGCCTAAACTGAACCCTGGGAAAAGTGTGCAGAGGAAGGTCAGAGAGGAGCTTCTATGGACCAACTGCAATTCCTCCCATCCCCCTGCACTGCTCAGACGAGCTGGGGAAGAAGGAGTGATGTTGAGCCTGGGAAAAAGGGAGATGGCAGAGGTAAGGTGTTTTAGTTTTTGTCTTTGTCACCATCCAACCCTATTCTAACCAGCAATATATTAATTTTCCCCAGTTCAAGTCTGTTTTGCCCATGATGGTAACTGGTAAGTGATCTCTTTGTTCTCATGTTAACCCAAGAGCTTTTTCATGTTTTTTTCTTCCACCTGTCACCTGTTGAAGAGTGGGAGTGAGAGAGCAGCTGGGTGGGCATCTGGCAGCTGGTCAAAGTCAACCCACCATGGAAATACAGGAGGTATGGGCACAATTCAGGCTGCTGAAGTTGCAGCACCCAGGCTATCATTTTTCCCTGACTGAAGTTTCACACTGCATAATTCTTCCTTGCCAGTCTGTCAGTATTTTTTCTTGCTAAGCTAAATATGAGTTTATGTTTCAGAGAAAAACAACAACCCCTCTATTTCTGATGTTTGAAAGAACTAATATAAGACAAAAGAAGTCAAAGTACTTAATTATCCACAAGAAATGAGTTGACTACAATAATGTTAAAAGTAACTGGTATCACTTGGATTTTAACTGGAGTCTGTTTTCTGCATTCAAATTTGCCAATCCATTTCTAAGTCTCCAGTTTCAAACAATGAAAATGACCTTTAGAGAAACCGAATTCCAACTTCAGGGCCAACTGTCTGCAGGGTAAAATCAGGGATGGAGTCCATTAGCTGTGCCAGGCCCTGCTAATCTGCATCTGATAAAGATTTGCATAGAAATGCAGTTAGTGAAGCAAGGGACCAAATATCAGAAGAAATGGGTTGTGAGTGGTGATATAGTTCCAAACCTTGCTCACTTAAAATGTCAGGACAACTCACTGCATCTCATGGTGCCTCACTGCAAATGCACCAGGGGTAGAAATTATTTTCTGCCGTTTCCAAAAGGAGCTATAAAGCAGTACCTGGTTCCTAGCAGCTATGGGATTGGGAGCAGCATTAAATGTGGAGGCAATTCCAATTTAATTGCACTCTTAAATTCTGTCAAAGTGCATCCAGTAAACAGGGAATATTCTTTATTAAGACTAACAGTACCATGGTGTTTCAGCTAAGACTATGAACCTACTCAACCAGGAAAAAAGAAAATAAAAAAGACTGTACACACACACTTACAGATGTGAAAGTACGTGATTCCTTCACTGTATTTATAGGCTGAGTTGATAACAGCTTGCCCAAGGCTGCTTGGGACTGACATCAGTGCCAGAGTCAAGGATTTACCTGTGACTTTCACTAGGCCTCATCCAGCACTTCAACCTGAATTCTCTCTTTGATACTTTCACAAAATGAACCGAAGGAGGAAATCCCAGTATCAGCTGAGATAATTCTGATGAATCACAAAAACTATAGTCTGGCTGGAACGTGTGTTTCTTTCCCATGCATCAGATATGGTGACAGTGTAGATAATCCTCAACAAACCACTGGCTCAGTGAAACAATTAATTACTGACCTTATAAATATTTAACAGGATTAAAAGTCCTGCTGACAGATGTACAATTGTACAATTCACAGTTGTACAATTAAGTTTTATCTTTCAACAAAGAAACTTCATTTGTACTAAAATATTGGGTGAGTTGTATTTTCTCTTTCAATGGATTGTTTAACAGATTGCTGAATTAATTTTTTAAATATGCAAATCACCTGGGCATTTTATAATATTTCTCCAAGGGCTTCTTCCCAGTAGTTCTTACCAGATCATGCAAATTACAAGTGATTCAGAAAAGGAAGCATTATAATATTTTAATTGTCAGAGTGTTTATTTCAGCTCCAGTTCTTTTACATTTTCTCTCTCAGATAACTAGAAACACATGACCTCCAGGAATCCCCATATTTGGGGAGTTCATGACAAAATCGTATATTAGGAGAGACGGAGTGCAGGAAATTAAGTGGTTTATATAGATAAAATTAGCTGACTTGGGGAATTCAAATAGTCCTCAATTACACTCTACCCCTGCACACATAATTTCCATGATAAATTATGAGCTGTAATGGACATAACGCACTTCTTGCACAGCATCCCCAGATTTTGCCCCTCCCCACAGTCTTCTTGGAAGCCTCCCAGGGGCCTGGGGGCAGCATCAGGCTGGTCACCACCTCTGGGTCAGGGGCAGCCAAACCTCATTTCCATGAAGCACTCCTGACTTGATGCTCAGCAAATCTACCTTTCCACCCCAAAGCCACAAAAAGGAAAGGAAGTTTTCTCTTTCTTTGCCATGACTGGCTCCTGAGAGTGACTCTTTAACTACCCCACTTAACAACTAGCTGCCCAAAATCTGATCTTCTGGGCCAGGAAAGGGGAAATAAGAAAGAAAAAAGAAGGGGAAAAATAGGCAGCTTTTTCCTTAATTAGTTACATATTTACCTGGTGAAAAGGGCAATGAATGTGTAACTGCATTGCAGAGTAATATTAAACACAACATTACTTTTTCCCCCATTTTCTTTAAGCTCAAACAGCTTCCTTCAGACGCTTCTGTGACAAGCAAACCCTGAAGGGGCATATTTGGATACACTGCCTTCAGCTCCCCTGCATTTCACTTCAATCAGAATCTAAAAAGAGCAGTTCTAACCCTGCAGCGTGGTGTGAGTTCTGCTACCTCATGCATTATTTCAGCACGAAATATTCATAAATTGGACACTAGGGGCAATCTTATTCTTTAAAGAGTGTAATAGATTTTTTTAAAATGTATGAGTGCAACATGTAAGAATCTGCAATTTGTTTGACATCCTGGATTTAACAGCCCAGTTCCCACTCCTCATCCACACAGAAGGAGCTGAAATTTTACCTTTTAACCAATTTCTTTCTAAAAACTGAACTTAGACAAAGCAAGTATTTTTCTCTCTTTTGCTTTCCTTACCATTAACTTGCAACACCACATCTTTACATTTTTGTTGCAGGAAGAAAAAATTACAGCATTTGTATCATAATTATCTTCCACCTGGCACTAGTGTGTATTCTGACATTAAAATGGTGGTCACGGTTTACAGTGACACACTGTTACAAAATTGGTCCTCAGAAAGCCAGAAGGGACTGACAGTGGCATCACAGTAGTCCCATCACACAAAGCTATCAGTGGAGAAAGCCACTGACAGGAAGATTTCCTTGTTCTACCAGATGTGTTACTCCTGTTTTAGCGGGAAGCCAGAAGATGGGACTTCTGGTAAACTGGTCCCCTGTGGGCACTGGGGCTCTCAGCACGTACAGAAGTCTTACAGTTTGGAGGACTTGGGGCTGAGGAGCACAAATATCTGCAAATAAACCTTTTGCTTTGACATGTTACTTTGCTAATGAATTCTGCAGGAAGTTACAAAATTGACCTATTCTCTGAAGCACTGATGAAGCTTTATCATTTTTTACCTACAGATTCAGAAATATTTACCAGCAGAGAACTAATTGGCTCTCTGGAGAACAAACCTAATTTTACTTTCTTCGAAAAACATCAGGAAAATAAAGCTAGATGTCCCCCACCTCGCAAGCAGTAATACAGCAGTTCTTACTCTCTAGCATTTCTGAAGTAATTTGATTACAGAATAACTAATCACTTTTACTTTTCATGAAAGATGGAACAATTTTATATGGGTTTTTTGTATTTCCTATTTGACGAAACAACGGTTAACTGACCTGCCTTCTACACAGCCCTAAAACATGTCCTATCTCTGCCACTTGCTAGCATATGTCTTAATTTATATTTCCTTCAAGCATGAGCTATAAATAGACTTCTACAGAGGTACTGCATGTGCAGAGATCCTTATAAACACCAGCCTCTGCAAGCTTTCAGAGGGAGTGGGCAATTCTTAATTGTCTGGGTTTAAACAGAACACAAAAAAAGATTCAGTTCAATGACAGAACACTAATAATTAGCTATAATTTGGATCATCTGAGGAATTAAATTCCTGCTTTGGAAAAAACAGGACAGATGCAACACAAGTAGGTTAGCAGATGCAAATCCTCTGAAGCAAGACATTTGCAATCCCTTACTAAAGTGATAATAGTGAGAGTACTAAAGTGAACTGTAAAAGGATTACATTTTCACTTCATAAAGTGTAGCTCATCTGGCTTTAATCATTTATCTCAGTACAAGGAATCTTCCAGGAAACCAACCATTTGCTCAAGTGGGTAACTTTTTTCCCACCTGGGATCATCGCTCCCCTTTAGTCATTCATTCCTACAGAGCATCATCTGCTTCCCTGGAAGATACTTCAATGAAAAGTACTACGCAGGGAACGAAACGCTGTACTTCATCTACCTTGCCGAACATATCCTTATCAGCACCAACACAAAAGGCTCCATTTCACCCCATGCAGCACAGGCCAGTGGTGCAGACACACACAGTACCTTTGTAAATTCAGAGAGCAGTTCCAGCAGGACCTGCAGACCAAGGCAGTTGATATTCATGTCTGAGCAACATTATGTGCTTCCATTATTACCCTGCCTTCCAAATGGATCCCTAAAGCTGACAGCACATCATCTATTTTTGCATTATCCCTGCTACACACCACCTTCTTCATCAGGAAATTTGCTTGTGACACCAAGTTGAGTGTGCGGTTGACATACGGGGATGACAGGTGGACCATCCAGAGGGACCTGGACAAGCTCAGGAAGTGGCCCATGGGAATCTCATGAGGGTTAACAAGACCAAGTGTAAGATACTGCACCTGGGTCAGGGCAACCCCTCATACCAATCCAGGCTGGGGAATGAAGAGATCCAGAGCAGCCCTACAAGAAGGACTTGGGGGTGCTGGTGGGTGAGAGGCTGGACATGCCCCAGCCTTGTGCACTGGGAGTCCAGAAACCCCCCGTGTGCTGGGCTGCATCCAAAGCCCCGTGGGTAGCTATTACAGCTGGTGATGGGGTCAGTGGCTGTGACCCAGGAAGAGGTGACCGGTCCGGGGAGATGGTCCCTAAAGGAATCGCCTTCCTGAGGCCCGGTGTCTTCCCTCAGCTGCTGGCAGGAGGGCCCTTGCAGAGGCTGTCAGCTCTTTAGTGATTATCAGTTCATGATTTCAGCTCAGCTCTGCAGGGCAGTCTCCAGGCCAAGCCAGACCAGAGAGAGAGAAGAGAGGCTCGTGTGGCTGGTTCTGCATGGAAGGTAGCTTTATTGTTGGTCCCCTCCGGCGAAGGGGAAAGCCAGGGATGAGAACTCTCTCTGACTCCCACAGGGCCAGAGGGCTTGCTTTTATAGGGATACAGGGGATGGGTGAAAGCCAATGGGTTACAAAGGATCTGCATAGGGTCTCCTAAAGGATTGTGGGTCTGTCTTTTCTTGCCGTGACCAAAGAAGTGGTTGCCTTTCCAGGGAGTACTGCTGGGCGATTGCGAAATCTCTTATCTCAGCAGAGATCCCTCCAAGGCAGGGGCTGGGCATACCCCACAGGTAGCAGGGGAGGGAGGAGATTCTGCCCCTCTGCCCCACTCTGCTGAGACCCCACTGCAGTGCTGCATCCAGTTCTGGGGTCCCAGCACAGGAAGGACATGGACCTGTTGAAGCCAGTCCAGAGGAAGCCACCAGGTAGATCAGAGGATTGGAACACCTCTCCTATGAGGAATGCCTGGGAGAATTGGGACTGTTCAGCCTGGAGAAGAGAAGGCTTTGGGGTGACCTAATTGTGGCCTTTCAGTACCTGAAGGGAGCCAACAGGAAAGATGGAGAGAGACTACTTACAAGAGCCTGGAGTGACAGGGCAAGGGGGAATGGCTTCAAACTGAGACAGAGTAGGGTTAGGTTAGATATGAGGAAGAAATTGTTCCCTGTGAGTGTGGTGAGGTACTGGCCCAGGTTGCCCAGGGAAGCTGTGGACATTGCATCTCTGGAAGTGTTCAAGGCCAGGCGGTATGGGGCTCTGAGCAACCCGGTCTAGTGAAAAGTGTCCCTGACCATGGCAGGGGAACTACAAGATCTTTAATGTCTATTCCAACCCAAACCATTCTATGATTCTATGTAGCCAATTCACTGGAAACTGCCAGATGTGGGTTATGTATTACAATATTAACTGTTCTGCATCCTGGAATTAATGGATAGACTCCAAACTGTACCACCTTTACATCAAAGTACCTCTCTTGGACCCAAACTCTGTAGTCTTGTGTTAAGTGTATGACTTTGCTTCAGGTTCTAAATGAAGATTACACTGATTTGTAAATGCATGGTTTGAGAGCTTAAGACATCCACGGGAGCTACAATAAAATTTATATCCACATGATCAGTTCCAAAATACTGCTGCAAGACCAGCAGTGAAATGATTTGATAGCTTTGGTCCATTTTCCAAACTGAAACAGATCCAGCTCTCAATAGCTGTAAGTGGACATTGAGCCACCATAACCAATGCCAACCTTGATGCTGACTGGTCGAGTTAGCAGAAAAACTGAAAAGCAAACACCATATCTGCTCAGCTGGAGGAAAGGATGGCATTACCACTAGGAAGGTCTAGACAGTCCCCCAATCTCCTCCACCACAGTTCATGAAATACAGCATAAAACTTACCACTGATTCCCTGGTAGTTGAACTGGGACCCAGGTTATAAACCAAGCAGATTTTAAAAGTTCACTACAAATGAAACCGCAAAAAAACCCCTAACAAACAACAACAAAAATACCCCTCTACATGGTTCACAGCAAATCCATACAGTCACAGTGCAATCACTTGTACTTACAAAATGAACAGTATTTTGAACAACACTTTGGTCCTCGTAAAACAATTCAAGAAATATTACAATATGCCTCAGCATAAAAGTACTCTGGCTCCCACTAAACACAAAGGCTTTGAGAAACTTGTACCATGTTGGAAAGTTCTTCAGGTTCAGACATCACACTATTTCACAGTAGATGTTTCTTTCCTATGCCCTGTTCCTTATGAAACCCTGCCCAGCAGATTATCTGAAATCATATTCCCTCCTGACATGCTGACCACACTGGAGTAAAATGCTGCCTTGTCTTCCTCCTCGCTGCCCTTATGAAGTGGGGTGTGAGACCTTGGGGATGGGTGGTCACCTCCACATGGGGCATGGATGAGCCAGGCACACAGAGGGGTGACCTTCCTTTCCATGATCTGTTCAAGCTGGATGATGACAGAAGAAAGATCCCTGGAAACCGGCTCTTATATTTCACAGAATCACAGAATGGGTCAGGTTGGAATAGACCACAGTGGATCACCTGGTCCTACCTCCCTGCTCAAGCAGGGTCATCCCAGAGCACATGGCACAGGATTGCGTCCAGATGGTTCTGGAACATCTCCAGTGAGGGAGACTCCATGCCCTTTCTGGGTGATCTGTTCCAGTGTGTGGTCTCTGCAAGGAAAGAAGCTGTTCAGGTGGAAGTTCCTGTGCATCCATTTCTTCCCCATTGCCTCTTGTCCTATTGCTGGGCACCACCAAGCACAGCTTGGTCCATCCTCTGACCCCTCCCTGCAGACACTGACAGACACTGATGAGGTCCCCTCTCAGTCGTCTCTTCTTGAGGCTGAATAGGCCCAGCTCCCTCAGCCTTTCCTCACAAGAGAGATGTTCCATCCCTTCATCATCTCTGCAACCTCCACAGGACCTGCTCCAGAAGCTCCATGTCTCTCTTGTCCTGAGGAGTCCAAAACTGGACAAAGCACTCCAGATGAGCCTCACCAGGGCTGAGTAGAAGGGTGGGATGGCAACCTCTGCTAGCCCTTTCCTGCCCCTCCTCAAACACAAAACACCCCTGGAGGGGGCAGACACACTTCACCATCACTCCTCATTTCTCCTGTCTGCCTGCTGAGCCCTACTGTCACCTGCCACCTTCATGAGCTCCTCCAGACAGAGAGGTCATCATGAACTAATACCATTATGTAAATTAAACCAAGCCAAACACTAGGCAGAGCTCTAAATGGCAAAATGCCGGCACGACTGATTTGCCTGGGAGTAATTAAATACTTTGAAAATTCAAAAAGAAGCAGAACAGTAAATTCACCTCAATCTGGGTGGGAGAGGCTTTAAATCAAGGCAATATCTTCTTAAAGTTACTAAATCCGTGATGTTTTCTGAACAAATCTCTTGGGCTCATTTACTGTATGAAGTTGGGTGTTACAATATCCTGGTTCAAGAAGAGATAGAAGAATGCCACAAGGATTCTACACTGATTTTGCTACAGTGATGGGGCCCCACCGATCATTTCCATCTATTTTATTTCAGAGATTAAAATGGCATGCATGAACCATTGCTCTGCACATGGACCAGAGGCATTGATTACCAGTCCAGTTCCACAGCATCAACAAGATTCCTACTGACTTCAAGAAAGGAAGAGAGATAAAGTCGTCATTTTCATGACCATTGGAAATCTGTTCTCAGACTGTACAAACTAAGCCTGAGACATAGATAGAAAAGCAGATTTAAACAATACTTGTTAAAGACAGTCTTGAAAATACCTTTCCAAAAATACAACTAAAAAACCCCATTTCACAGATTAAATATAACTCTTCTATGAAAAAAATACACAAAGTACCTTAAGATAATGAATATATTGTTAATGAAATAAATTCCAAACAGGATAGAACTTATTTTCACTCTCTTCTTGACCTTTATGTGAGAAGATGCCCTGAAATGCAATATATTTTGTATTACATCTGATGGCACTAATTCAAATGAGTTTTCAGCCTATTTTCAACCTGTATTTCAAACTCTATCAGAGATAACAGCGCAATCCAAACCCCTCTTCCCTCCCCAATTTAATTCTCCATTTTGGATGGCTTTCAAAAGTAGAAATGCAGTCACATCTGATGAAGAGTTATAAAGATGTCAGAAGGAAGCATAGAAGGCTCAAGAATCAGAGTAATTGAGCAAGCAGAGAATGCAAGGACTTTTTGAGTTGATTGTGTACATTTTTTTGTTGTTCTGTTTGGTTTTTATAAGGTAAAGAGGCATGATGCCAAGACTAGAAAGTCAGGAATTAAGTGCCCTGAAGTCAGTATACATAAAGACATGCCGTTTTTCAATACAGGGGGTAAAATTTTGGTCATAAGAGAGTGTCCCAGGGGTGACTCCACAGAAAAAGCCTGGGGTGACTCCACAGGAGACCTCCTCCAGAAAGTCTGAGTCATTTGAGGCCTCCTGAAACCTTTCCTCTGGAAGTAAGCCTCGTGCTGAATACCTGAAAATGGGATCTGGCATCCCTAAACACTTTTGAACACAGGGGCTAGGAAGCACTTAATGTTTTTAAATAGATCATGTCTCCTTGTATTGTCATTGAATTCCTGAAACACCACAATAGAAATTACAATTAGTGTGCTGATTTCTTTTAGTATCTTAATACTACAGAAGAACACTTCTTGTTTGTGTTCAGGCAAGTTATGCCACAGAAAAAAAAGAAAAAAGCATCCCTGCAGTGCCTTACTAGTTGTCATTTGTCCTGGCCAGAAGGCATTGCCTGTCAAAGGAGAGGGCACACTCAGTTCTCTGGCCCTGGGCTTCTGGTTTGAGCTATCCAACTAATATTTCACCTGGCACCAAGCTATGATGAATTTCAGTTTAAATCAGTAACAGCTGGCATGAGGCCAGCAACACGTTTTATATGAGCTGGTAAAGAGGCCATCAGAGGCAAGAACAGAGAGGGGCTTTTGCACTACTCCATGCGAAAGGCCAAGTTTAAATCTGTATAGAGATGTACATGCCCTTACACATTGAAAACATCTTGTGGGAAGACATATGGGAGTATTACAAACTGAATGCGCAGTGAAATCATGTAATCAAAGGCAGTGCCACAAAGTACACAACAAAGGAACAAATTAAGGTCACAGAAACATCTTAAATCTGTCATCTGAGAACTTCCAAAGTGCATTAATTTAAAAATGTATCTATCTTTCTCACACACACACATTTACAAACAGAGTTTCTGCGTTTACCTCCTGGGTTCTGACTGGAACTGGACAATTTTCCGTACTAGTACTAATCCCCAAAGAACCTCACTGCAAGCAACCCTCATTACTCAATAATTCTTTGCTGCCTCTACTTTTTGACATCTCAGCCAGTTCTTAATGCTTTTAACTTCTTAATGGAAGAGTAGTTACACACAATGGTGTCCTGTGGAAGATCCCTTATCTGTCCCTTCAGAGTGCTTCCCTGGCATGACACTGAGAAAAGGGCTGGGATCCAGCTCACAGGGACAGGACCATCTGAAGAACTACGAAGATGGGGAAATGCCTTGAGGGGAAGCCATATGAGGTCACTGGTTTGTTCAGCCTGAAGAAGAGGAGACTGAGGGGAGACCTCATTGCAGCCTACAACTTCTTTCTTAGGGGAAGTCGAGGGGCAGACACTGATCCCTGCTCTGTGGTGACCAGTGACAGAACCTGAGGGAATGGCATGAAGCTGAGTCAGGGGAAGTTTAGGTTATATTGGAAAAATATCTAACTCCTAGGAATTACAGCCTGACCCGCTCAGGGGCTGCAGCCTGACATTTTCTCAGGAAGGCTGCACATATCCGTATAGCACCAGAGGCACAGCATCACCTGCTTGGGCAACAGCAGCACTGACGCTGAGCCTGTGTGAAAAAGAGAAAGGAGAACTTTTTCCTTCAAACAGTTAAGGTCCTACAGTGGATACACTGCTCTTTCTATCCCAGATTGTTTTTACTTCACGTCCTACGCCTGTTTGGAGCTGGAGTGTGAGAGCAAACGCCAGGTGAGTGGAACTCTTCCAAGGGATGTGCTTGTGAGCAAGGTTTTTGTGTTGCTGCAATCATCATGAGGGCTTTCCAAGTCCACGTCAGGCCAGGCAGGTGGGACAGAGACAAAAAGTAAAATCAGCTGGCTATTTTTGGAGGAAGAACCTACAAAATAGGGGCCAGTTTGAAGTTCTGCCTGAAGCACAAAATCCACAGCTGAAGATTTGAATTCACAGGGGGAGAAACCTTCAATCCCAGTTTTCTGGCACAGGCCCCTGGACAGAAAGTTTTATGATGTTCTTGCAAAGCCAATATGAGGATTTTGCAGACACTAGCTAGGAAAAAAGTACTTGCACATGAGAACAACCAGAGAAGCACAGGAAACCCTTACAGCAGCAGAGCTCCTGCAGTGTTCTTCTGGATAGGCCATAGACAGCCTGAAAGAATTTGTTCACCAGTTTCAGAGAAAAATCTCATAACTCTTCTTACACTGTGCCATATGTTCAGTCAGTGTATGTCCGTTTAAATCAAGTGACTTGAGGATTTTGCCCTCCTAATTGAGTTTGTATCTCAGAACACAAGTTGGAAAAAAAAAAGTGATAAAAATACTGCAGATGGAAAGTATAGAAGATATATAGAAAATATAGAAACTGCTATCCCCATTTAGGAAGGAGCTGATAGTCGTGGCACTTATTAAAACCATTCAACACAAGTCACAGATAACAGTAATAAATCAGCTGACTTGTTTGACATATCCCCACATCCTGTGGTTTTTTTGTGAGTACTTCAAGTATTCAGTCTGGAAAAACAAGGGCATCTCATTAAAAAGCCCTATCAGCAACTGCAACATATGTTAAATTACTGACACATAACAAAGTCAAAATGAAAAGCCTCATTGAGGGATAGGTCCTTCAGATTTAAATAAGGGCTGCTAACTAGTAACTGTCTACCAGTGATGGGCAACAGGGTCAGATGCTTGGGGGAAGAGCTCACAGTGCAACCTGTCCTCTCCCTTCATTTATGGAGCACAAATGCCCTGAACAATTCTCCTTAACCCCAGCATACAATGAGCCATAGAAAGAGAGTACCCAGCAGCAGTTTTCCATCTGCAATACAGTCCTGCTCTCAAAGGGTTCTAACTGTACATGTACCTGACAGATTTCAAATGACATGGAGATGAACTATAGATGTTATTTTTCTCCTAAAAGTATCTGATGATTGTGGACACTGAGAAGAGAGCCCAGGTAGAAGCCCTGGGCTGGCAGTCCCAACAACCTCCCTGCAACTTCCCAAGTGGGATCCCCCAGCAAGGCTTCCCAACCCTTCAGAGGGGATTGCAGGGCTCTTTAGGTGCCTATTGAGGCATCTTTCTTAGTAACAACTCACATATACACAGAAGAAAAGAGCCTCCATCCTTTAAACAAGGATCCACAGCTCAGAAACCAAAACGAAGTTGCTTTGTAACTTTCTAAGTTGGGGTGATGCAAACCAGGGCTGTTTTTGTGGCAGTGCACAGCCAGCTCATCTGCAGAGGTGACTGTCCCCACTGGATAAGCAATACTGGGCACGGTCTGCTGTGCAAATGCCGGCCTGGAGGTCAGCCTGTAAGCAGCTGTTGTCAGCCGGTGACTGCAGAGAACAGGAGGGAGACCCCAAATCCCAACTTGCTGAGATATTCAGAATGTTTGATCTGCCTAGGCCCAAACCAGAACAAATTCTTATTTCTGTGGCTAATGTGAAATAACCTTCCTAGGTCATCAAATCCATCCCCTGCTAGCATAGGCAGCCACACCATAGAGGCCATTTCATCCCCACAAACTTCTGAAGAAAGGATGACTGGGAAAGGTGCGTAACAAGCAAGTAAAATTTCTTCTCTTGCTATGGAATTTTAATGCAAATAAATTATGTTAGGAGACAGAAACAATGTAAGCTTACCTAATACAGACATTAAATACAACAGCTCCCCTCCTAATCTCAGCACGTTGTCTTAATGTAGCATGTTATTTGAGACACAAAGCAGATGTGCTGCT
Organism: Corvus kubaryi; assembly: GCF_017639235.1. Classification (NCBI taxonomy): domain Eukaryota; kingdom Metazoa; phylum Chordata; class Aves; order Passeriformes; family Corvidae; genus Corvus; species Corvus kubaryi. The sequence continues at coordinate 637,350 of NW_024581032.1, forward strand.
ATATTTGCAGTGCCCCGTCATGTAGCAATTCTGAAAGCATTACTGTCAAACTGACATTTTATTACATTTCTGGATATATGCTAATTTCATCATTACATTTTCCTCATCAACTGTGAAGGTTCAGGAACAAAGATGAATTGTGCTTTACTTCAGACAATTTTAAATGTGGTTGAAACTGGAGAATGAGGACCATAACTTCTAATTCTACCTACATGCCTCGAAGCCCTCTTCTTTTGCTCTTCACTGGCATTTAATATCAAATTATCCCTGCAAGGGGCCACTGGAGGAAAGCAGTACAAGGTAAGCAGACTGGTAATCCTGTCATCCATTTTCATAATTTCATTTCATGTAAACAGGCAATTTATTTCCAAGCCAAACACAGGATTACTGCTGTGGACTAAACAAAAATATTAGTTTTCAGCCATGTAAGTACATTAGCTACCATGTGACACAGCTTCATCAGGGTCTTTGAGGACCTGTCCTGGGTCACATTATGGGGTATAACCAAAGTATGTATTCTACCACCATCCACGTTACCTTCTGATGAATTGTTAAAATGGGTGTTTTCTTATCTTTGCCATGACTCAAGCGTGATAACACCCTCTATGGAAGCAGCAGCACCACCCACCCTGAGGGGGTCATCTCTGCTAATGGGCTATCAAGGACTCCCCACAATGACTCACATAATTACATCATCTGTCTTGGTTTGAAAGACAGGTGTCTGCCAAGGAAGGCAGGAGTCTCCCTTGGAATGGACGAAAAAAAATTGCAACCCCCTTCCCTCCGAATTATTACAATTTTGAAATTAAGGGGCTTTCAGGCAAAGATATGAGAAAAATAGGAATAACAATTCTTTACTATATATATATGTGTGTATAACAAGGTAAACAAACAACAATAACTATGGCAGTAACAGCAAACAATCACAAACCCAGTCCCAGCCTTCTCGGCTGTCAGGCCCTTTCCCCTCGGGTGCAGTTCCGCTCGCAGCCGGCAGGGGCGCTGGCGGCTCCCGGTGAGCAGGGCAGGTGCGATGGTTCCCCCACGGCTGCAGGGGGCGCTCCGGAGCGAGCTCGGGGAGCACACGGCACTGGTGGCCTGCGATCCCGGGAAGAGGTGGAACAAAGGCTTCACAAACCCCTGGGCAGCCGATCCCGGTGTCCGGCCGGACTCTTGGGAACAGCAGGCTGGAACAGCAGGGACGAGCACAAATCCCGGGTGGTAGATGAGATGTATCAAAACTCCAGAGCTGTGGTGGGAACCCCCTGGAGGTCTGGGCAGGCAGGGTGAGCAGGGCTACAATGTAGTGAAGGCTCAAAGCAACAGCAGGGGCAGGGCGGCCGCAGCCCAGCTCCCAGCTGGGCAGGGAAAGGCGGGCTTGGGAATTCCAGGGTCTCTCCAGTAGAAGGAAGGCAACTGAAGAAGCAGCCTCTCTCTCTGTCCAAACACTGGGAACTGCCTACCCACAAACCCAGGTGAAAGAGTAGCCAGATGCACCCCACTCCTATGGCCAGATCTTTTGTTTTTCTTAAGCACCCAGTAATTTGTCCCCCTGGCAACATGTATGTGGAAAATTCCTTTGAGAGAAAAAGAAAACAGGAGGAGAACTAAAACCCCAACATCATCTCATTGTGAAATTCCCTGCCCTGAAGGAGATGCCGAACATTTCTGCCTGTATATAATCTGGGGCTTGGGACACCACAACATCCACCATCGGACCTCCAGAGAAGGACCAGGCCTTTCCACGGGACAGCTGTTTTTGACAACACCACATCCATCACTCCAATGGCACTGCAACCAGTGTTTAATTAGACTGCTACCATCACCCTGACCAACAGGGTGTCAGGTTGTATTCCAGCTTTGTTGGCTTAAGCCAGTGTTTCTGTACTATTGCCTTTATTGTAATTTTCCTATTAAATTGTAACTCTGACTTGAAATCTCTCGCAAGGTATTTGTGTGGAGTTAATTCCTCCTGCTGGTTTACCTTCAAACTAGCACAGGACCACACAGCATAGCAAGGGGTTATCACACTGCAGTGAGGGAAAACCCATGGCCCATAGCAGGGATGTTGGCAAACAGAAAGAGAGACAAAAATAACTCATCTTAAAAGAATGCAACATTTGCACATGACGGAATAAGTCTGTAGGTAGGTTAATAATTACTTAAACTACATTAACACTGTGGAGGCTGGTGGGCCTGTTGACAGAAGGACTATGAAGGTCCCCTGGAGGGAAGAACCCTAAGTGGCACCCCCAGGTTAGGGAGACAGAAAAGGCCTCTCCCAGAATTCCTTAGTTACATTATGCTAATGTACCCCAGTTTTGCTTCCTCGATTGGCCCGTTGGCCTCCCTGCCCCTTGTTACTAACATGTCCCTGATCCAGAAGATTGTCCCTTCCCCGTTCTCCCATTGGCCCTTGCTCCCTCACCACTGCCTCAGAGTTCCCCTATTGGTTCCCATACCCTGGTCCCACCTGTGTACCGCCCCTGTGCCCTCAGATTATTGGTCCCTGATGCTCTCTCTCTCTCTGCCCCATATGTAAACCTGGACCCTCCCACGTTCTTGGTCTTCATCCCTGGACCCCTTCACATGTGTGGTTGCAATAAACTTCTCCCGTGGAACCCTACATGAAGACCCTTCCTTGTCTCTTTGCTGTCGACTTGTTGAAGAAGCTATCTGGTGTGTGTGTGTTTGTGTGAGTGTAGTGGCCTTGCCAAGCGGCTTCCTACTGGAGATGCTTTTGGAAGGTCGCGGCACCCTACTATCCGTCACCACTGCTGCAACATAACACCAAGGCTTCTCACTCAGCTGAGAGCATTTCTGTGCTGGACATGGCATATGATGACTCTTTACACACAAGTCTTCTCCATCCCAAGACGTTTTCATCTGAATGTGATTATCTATGGCATATTCAGTGTCTATATTCAAAATATAATCCTACACAAGTGGAAAGCAAAGATGGTTACAGAAAAGATGTGTTTTTTTAATGCAAATTATTGCACTACCAAAATTCTTGTTAGTCTTCCAGGAATATCTGTAAGATTCCAAGAGACATATTTCAACAAGGTCTGGTACAAAATACTCTTGGAGTTGCCTTAGTCCCAAAAATTAAAAGTGATGCGTTAAACTTATGCTAACTGCGTTTTTTCTCTCCCCTTAGTTTATATCTCCAAAGCAGGAGATGAGAGGTCTGAAATTGCAGGGACTTGAAGGATTTGATCCAAACAAAAGAATTAAGAGCTGCCGTCATGCACCACTTAAAACACCATCATACTGTAAGTGTTACTTTTATGTAAGTAGTTAATTTTGTGTCTCTTTTGTGTCTCTCTCACTGCTTGTCTTCCATTGCAGAATTCTCCTCAGTCCGCTACCAGAATATTTCTGCTTCTCTTTCTCCCCAGATCTATTGCAGAGGCATCAGTGCAGCACTCCTCCCTACTCACCCTGACCCTGCCAGTCACATTCTTAGCTGGCCTGGAGCACTCCTGAAAAAAGAAGTCTTACGAGCTCTACAGCACAGAGAACTCCCAACCTGTGGATACTGAAAAGCTAGAAACAGAGAAATTCTCCAGCTTCCTGAGTATTCTGTGAAAGTTCTGCTTTCTCACACAGGCTAGCCGAAAACAGTTTCAGGTTTTCGTAAACCAAGACTTTATCTAACACCTGCAGCTTGTTATGCACAGTCTTGTTATGGTACATTGGAAAAATATTTTGAAATGGGTGTTGTAAGGTCTTAAACAATCATCCTGGGAGGTGTATGGTCAAAGGACCAATAGCTTTGGCCATTCTAGCGAACCAAGTTATATAAACGAGTTTGTAATTAATTAAATAAGTCCATTTTCCTTGGACCCAAACTCTATGTCGTTATTCTCGCCGTCCCTGCTACAACAGTGACACCAACCTTAAGTGCTGATGACAGGCACCATCGAAGTGGTGCTTCAACAACACAGATACCAGAACCGGATCATAATGCCAGCTGGCATTATGTGGTGTTAGTGTCGTAAGAAAATGATAAAGCAGAATTTCAGAGGAAAATACATTATAAGACAATAATTCCATATATGCATACACACATATATAGATGTGTATACACACATACATCATGTAAGTGAAGATAACAAGCAGTGGCTGCAATCCCCTGCCCTCTTTTTGACAACCTTCCCGTTCTCTGAAGTTTGCATTGCCTTGCCTGGAGGTGCAAACTGCTCTGGGGTGTACTCTGTTTTCTGAAGAGCAAGGCATCTGCTGGTAAAGCTGGTGCCTCCCCCTCCATGGAGAGACATGCCACTCTCCTGTGGGAGGCTGACTGCCTCCCTCCTGTTTCAAATCATTACTTCTATTCTCCTTTTACTGGAATGAGGAGGAAGCACCAGTGGTGAGCAGAGGAAAGGGACACTGTTTACATCCAGGCTCTCTCTTACCCTGCTATTGGAAGGGAAAACTCAAATGCACAGGCACAACAGGAGTAAGCAGTGTAGAGTACCACAACCAAAATTGCTGATGTGATAGCATAAGCACACACATTAGGGGCTGCACTTCATATGTTTTTCCTAGTTTACAAACAATTGTGCCCTATGGCCTGCTCAGCTACAGGGCAGAAGCACCCTAATTATACCTTCATTAGATCATCTTGACCATGGATTATATGAAGGACTGGAGTAGTTTGCACAATCCCTTTACGTTTCAACAGCAGCACAGCAAGTCCACAAGGCACCTTATTTTTATAAGGTTTAGTGCATCTTAGCCAATGAACAGATATTTCAACAATAGCTGCAGATCCTTAGTACTACTTGTGCCAAAGTGTACCACAGGCCTCAAAAAAGAGAGAGAAGCTGGAATATTCAGCATTAAAAACAGTGCCCCTTGGGGGTTAAAGGAATAACTCCATGTAATGATAGCAGTAAAAATCTCTTATCTGTGTGGATGAGCCAACAGAGCAGATAAAGTGATGATAGTAGGCCTGGTCGGTTTGTGGTATTAGTGCCTCTCCACCCCATACTAAATGCTTACATACAGAGTGAGTCCCAGGAGCAATATTGTATTTTACAAAATTAATTCATTACAGGGAAAACCAAAAAAAGGTCTTTATGATAGCAGAAGTGATTCTGAGAGCAAACATCACAACCATTTTCTTTTTTAAAGAGAGAAAAATCATTGAGAAAACTTCATTGGATTTCTAAAGATTGTATTAACTATGGAATTTCTACTGGGCTGTGGTTATAAATCTCTGTATTAGTTTGAAAACAAACCAGTGGGAGGCACCAAGTCAGAATAACAATTTAATAGGGAAATCAACAAAATAAAGGCAGAAAACACTGGGTTAAACTGACAGAGTCAGGATACAACCTGACACCCTGTTAGTCAGGGTGGCGGTAGCAGTCCAATAAAATGGTGGCTGCAGTCCTCCTGAAGTGATGGATGTGGTTCTGTCGAAACAGTGATCCTGTAGAGGGGTCTGCTCTTCCTCGGAAGGTCCAGTGGTGGCTATGTAGCTCCTGTCCTCTGGGGACGGTTGTCTCTGGTGTTCGGAATCTCAGATTATATCCAGGATGGAATGCTTGGTTCCTCCTTCTGGATGGAGCATCTCACAATGGGATGATGAGTCATGAGGCCAGGCATTGATGGGCTCATTAAGAGAAGATAGTCTGGAGGGAGTTATCTCTGAGTCATGCGGCAGGGCATTGATGGGCCAATTAACAGAAGATAGTCTGAAAGGAAGGAGGCAAGGAAACACTGCCCCACCTGGTTTCAACAGCTCATGAGGATGGTAATAGAATACACTGCAGCCCAGGACAATCTCAAAGGAAATTGTGGCTGCCCTGTGAATTAATAGTTCATTCCCTTTAATTTTTAATAACTCACTTTTATATGCCTCTGGCAGGATATCCTCCTCTTTCTTATGGCTGGGGCATTTGGAAGAGATAACACAGGCCAGATTAATAGCCCGGCAAGGGCTAAAGAAGAGGCACCCTGTGTTTTAATTCTGGTGCTGACAAGTGCTTCCTCTGCAGCCCTCATCAGGAGCAGATATTGCTATGGTTGTAAATCTGATCGCATATTCTTCATTAAAGGATATGAACTGGGACAATAGGCATGGAACAAAAAACAATTGGTAATTCAAACACTGGGAAAGGTCACATTTTGAATACTCATTCTCACTCCAGCAGATCTTGCAATGAAAACGTGGTCCTAGATTTTTCTCTAAACTCCATATACCTCTCTCGCAGAGGTTTTTCTAGGCTGAAGCACGGATAGCATAATTCCATGGGTAGTCCAGATGCTGAAGACCAAGGAATAAAAGGCTGAACTGCTATTCACCTTTTAGACAGCATGAAAGGGAAACAGTTAATTATCAGTTTTGGCCTTTCCGATGACACATTTATAGACAGCCCCCTGTATTCAGCACAAGCATACTCTTGTATGTTCTCTGTTCCATGTATGTATGGCTCTGTTCCATGTGCCCATTCAGGAAGACTCTCCTAATCAGAAGTCAAGCCAAATGGAAAAAATAATTACCAAACTTCAGCAGACCTCTGGCATAGTATCAAAGTCCCAGAGCCAGAGGCATGAAATGTGAAACACCAAGTAAATTGTAGTTTTTACATACTGTCCCAAAGTGGTTTAATAATGGAAAATTTTGAACATCACCATTGATGAAGAGGAAAACAATTTTATTTTACGTAGAGTCCCATACAACTGTCACGGAGACACAGAACCATCCTCAACCTATTGTTGCTACACATATTTACTCCAGGATGCCTGAGTATGTCTAGTTTTAATTATTTGGAATCTTCAGTGAATGCCATGCTTCCTGAATTTCTTTTATTCACTATGAACTCCAGAGGCTACCTCACTATATTCCTAACTCTTAAAATGTTAATCGTATCCTTAGGTGCACTACTCCTTCATACCCACTCTCAATATTCCCATATCAAATGAATCAGCTTAAGGAACATTCTTCACTTCAGGAACAGCAGTCAGATGCTTTTCTCAAAGGTACTATTGGATATAAAGTACTCCACGTCAAATGCCACACACTACACACACGTTTGTCCTTAGTTTTGCAGGCCAAGATACACACATGATTTTTATGCTAAATGTGTTCTCTGCCTCTTTTCTTCCCATTCCCTCTGTCTGCCTTCCATCCTGGCTGCATTATACATCCTCTAGACTTAAAAAAACCAGCCCAAAACCCACCCAAAAAGCTCACCTCCTCCAACATACATTAGGTTCATGCAGATAACACCTGCTAATTCAGACATAACTAAACAGACTGTTGCATCCTCAGTGTCACTGGTAAGATTTTTCCCTCTACCCTCTCACAAACCACCATCTCACTACATGTAATGAGATTACAGTTCTCTCAAGTATTTATTAACTTTTTCCTCAAGTTACTTTTGAAGTTCTTGCAATCAGGTGTTTTGTTTCCTTTTGTGCTGTTTTTCTAAATCAAAGCTGCCTTAGAGTAAGACATTTCTGAAGACAAAGTTTATGAAGAAACTTTGCAATGTAATGTAGTAGGCTAGCTTTCTTCTTCTGTTAAGCCAATATTCCAGTTTACTCCCCTTAAAGACTTACCCAGGGAAATACTGACCAATCACATGGGCTGAATATTTTATCAACAGATGTTCTTAAATCTGGTGGGCCAAATCCATGTGTAGGTCCTCTCATTGCCACTGAACATTCAGCTGGCACAGCAATGTTTGAAAGAACAGGTGGACTATTTGTCTTCTTTGCTCCATTATTTATCTAAAATCTGGAATTATTTCACACCAACTCAGAGCTGCTGGCCATGAAGTATTGTGGAAGAGCAAAAGCAGCACTCGGAACTAACCATGACAGCATGCTGATGCTGAATCAATTTTTGCCTTTTTCTTTCATATATTCTCTGTATTCTTTACACATATATTTGTAGCTCTATTACTGTATTCCTAGCCTAGCTCCAGTACTTTACCTTACCCTACCCGATAGGCAGAAAGACAAAACACATTCCAAAAGATTTCAGGCTGGGGGTCTGTGGCTCCTATCCTATCTTGGCTCTTCCTGGCAACCAAGGCTGAGACCAGCTCTTCAAGACGTATTTTTATAAACAAAGTTTAGTTCCTATCTAGAGAAGGGAGGATTTGAAAAAGGGATGAACTGAGGGAATCACCTCACCAATTATATATAATCGGTGATTTTTGTCCGATATGCTAATTTGCAAAACCTATAAAAACTGTATATGTGTTATGCTGTGTGTGCATCTTCAGCATTTTCCACCTGGCAAATTGTGCACCTAAGGCTCCTTACAAAGGTAACCCCTTTTTATCCCCCTGTGTCTGGCTTGCGATTTTAGGAACAGCGAGAAGGCATCTGACATCCTGCTACTGACATCCCTGCCCAAAGAGCTAGCTGTGGCTCGAAAGCTACCTGTGTGCCAAGACAAACACAAGGCACAATGTGGTGGAAAAAACTTAGCTGTAAATTAGCTCACAGAAAATCCACCAGGATAAGCATGAGGGTCGGACAATCTGAAGCCTCTTGAAAGTAAATACAAAAAGCACTGCCAGAAACACTCAAAATTGGGTCCCGCAGAAGAAACTCCTTTTGTCCTGACAACCATCTCTGAGGAGCTCTCGGGTTTGCGGCTGCAAGTAATAACCAGATGTCTCCAACATCTCAGAGTGTCCTGGTTTGAGACGAATTCAGAAGAACATCTGAAATGAACGTCCTCTGATAGAAGGCAGGTTACAACCATCCCTCCCCCACCAGGTTCGGAAAGAATTTTTCCTCAGAGGAAAGTGAAAGGAAAAAAACTATTTAGCAAACACAGTGCATGCAGGCATGGGAAAAGAATAATCCTAAATAATAAAACCTCTCGCTGTAGAGAGAACCTGGTAAGTCCTTTCTGTGGGTGTGGCTTTCTCCTCATCGGAGCTGGGTCAGCTTGGGCCCCTCTGGGCCTTGGTGGAAAGGCCTCCCAGTGAGATTCTGATGTTTTGGTGTTCTGAACAGTCCAGAAGAGAAAAAGAAGAAACCAAAGTTCCGGGAAAACTCCTTGCTTTAGCTAATGAACAAAAAGCTAGCTAGAAAGTGGGAGAATGCCACTCTCTTTCCTGCTGCAGAGCTGCAGAGCTGAACTGAGCAGCCAGGCAGGAGAAGCCAGCGAACTTATCTGTTTTGAACACAGCGCTGAAGGAATTCCACTGGCTCTCCCCCCTCCCCCTTAGCTAGCTTTAAAGGCACAGAGAGGCACAGGATTCATATCTGGGCATAGAGCAGGTGATAGAGGATACACATCATGGAATCACCCCAAGACACAGAGAAAGAAGGCAAAATGCTGGCTGGTTAGGTTGGGAGATACTGTTGTGGCAGACCTGGAGCATCTACCACAGAGGAAACATGCTGCAGTCACCTTAGTCCTTAGCCTGGTAGAAAAGTGCAGCAGCACAGGAAAACTACTAAAAGGTCAGTCAGAAGCGATTCAATAACTTAGAAACTAGCTTCTGAGAAGAAGGACAGCCTGAGTTTCTTGACTCTAAGGGCTGGGATGATGCTGAAGGCTGGGAAGGGTGTCTCCAAGCTTGTGCTTCTGGTAGGGAGTGGAAAGATGGGCAGGAGAAACAGCCGGAGCACTCAAGCATCCCTGTGCCTTTTCCTTCATCTCACAGACACAGCCTTGTTATGTTGCACAGGTCCAAACAAATCTGTAATTTTCCCAAGGAAAAAAAATGTGTAGAAGACCTAACTACTAAGCGCTAGCTATCAAACAAACAAACAGGAGGAAATGCTTATGTCTCAGGAAATGCTGACAGGGTGTAGCTATTGAAAACTCGTAGGAAGGGAAATACAGCTGCAACATTAACACTGTAACAGCTTGCTCTGAATGGGTATCATGAAGGGAGAGAGGAGGAGGAATGTATTATTTTGCATTAGAGATGCTCATGAGATAACAGGTGTCTCAGTCACAGACCTTGAACGCCTACAGATTATACCTGTAGTCCAACCAGAGATGGAGTTACTGGAACATCTCATACAGGCCCTGAAACCCCAATAACTAGAGTGAGTTGATAAATCTGCATCTGTTCTTCATGCATAGAAATTAAAACACACTAATCACAGATGCACACAGCCTGGAAGATGTTTGCTGAAAATATCTTCTAACTTAAAAAAAATCCCTGGTGTCCTAAAAAGATAATGATTTCTTAAAAGAGAAAATTCTAAAACCCTACATGTAATATCTCAATGTTGAAACTTGTTTTAATGAGTGAAAAGAGTTAATTAAACACTTAAAAGGTACAACCTAAGTGTTAATGATCGCAATCTAGTCACACTGACTTTGTTTCAAAATCAGTATATACATTATTGCCTGGTGTTTATAGTCTGTACAACTGCTGGCATATGGACCTAAAAAAAAGAAGAGTGAGAGGCATGAAACAAAACAGAGAATTGTTTAAAAGGAACCCATTGCATGCCAAAAGGATTTTCTAAAACTGTAAGAAAGAGTTACACTTGTGAAAAAACAAACCCAAAACCATCTTAAAGAAGATAAAGAGCAGAAACATTGGAAAGACATGCAGATTTATTAAGAATAGAGAGAGCATAGAAACTAGTGATAAGCAAATGAGGAAGCATAAGCAACCTCTAAAGAAGCAGAGACAAGAGAACACTGAGCACTATATAGTGTTTCACACAGTAAAAAGGCACCCCTGGAAGCAACCACACAGATCATGTCCATTGTTTGGTGCAGAAAGTAGGGTCAAAAATTATGATGCTGAAAGACATAAAAGATATTAAAGAACATTACACAGAATTATCAGGACACAGAGTGTCTTGGATTAAATTTGCTTCTTTTAAAGATTTCAATACACAGTTGTCAACAGAAAAACACAAGCAGAAAGGTCACTAGTGACCATTTCCAAATTCTAATGTAATTTTATCCGATTGTTATTTGGGAGTGAGCAACATGAAACTTCTTGCACATAATTAAAGAAAGACCAATATAGTGCCCAGTAGTGAAATGGGAAGATTATTCTTATGGAGCATAGCTAAAGCCATAAAAAAATCTTTTACAATGCAACTAAATCCAAGGTAGTAGCCTAAGCAAAGAACAGTTTGCAGGCTTAAAGCAGCAGACATGCTTTGAAGGCTTTTACTTACGGATTTAGAGATGGAACAAACTGCTGAGTTCATTTGTCTTCTGTGATCATCACAGATAGCTGCTTCAAAATAGGTACTCAAAGAGAGGTACAGGAAAAAATTGTCCTACCAAGGCTTCTGTCAAACCCTGTGCTCAGCCCTGCCAGCCACACTTAAAGAAGGAAGTGAATATATGAGATGAAGTTCAAAAGAAGGCCGAAGAATTGATCCCTGAGCTGGGCAAAATAAAACAAAGCAAATGTTACATGTGAGGCTGACAGAGTTCACCATATCAGCTCAGAGATATGGTTGGGAGCTGTCATGATGACCATTTAAGACCACGTTCCAAACTTGCAGACAAGAGTTGACAGTAGGAATTTCAACCTTCACTTCCCAGCAAAATTTCCCAGTGATGTTAGTAAATGAACTATAGAACAGTTTACCAGGACAGATGGTCAACTCAATGTCTGAAGTTTTTAAAATGAGAGTACATGTTTAAAGAAGACATGCCCTGATCTGCTTTCAGGAAAAAAACCATATCTGTGACTTAATCATGCAAAATGTCAGGTCAAAGAAGTATAACAACTGCTGACTGATCTTCATGTCTATGAATTGGACTATTTAACCATAAAAAATTAGACAGATCAAATGCCTCCTTCAAGACGTGTTGTGGCAAACAGCTCTTGCAAGAGCCTCCTTCAGTATTCAAACCCACCCAGATATACACAAACCCTTCCAAATGTGTCAGAGCCGCTCACACTCAGGTCTAATTCAATACCTGTTTACATCTGTTAAACAAACATACCAAAGACAAGGTGTCAACCTGGTGCTGAATGCATGGTTTGAACATTTCAGCAGTCACTCTAAAGAACCCCCTGGTCAAGGCTTCACAAAGCACAGTTCCAACATTAGGCTAGACAAATGCCAGCTATGTTCATGTGGAAGTGAGAGATTAAATCCACTTGCTCTACGGGAAGCCTCCTTCTTATAATGGGATGTCCTATGCTCTTGTGTTCATCATGCCTAAGCACATGTGATCTGGAACAACGTATTCAAAATGAGCACCTCCTTTGATGCTTGTAAATGGAAAACCAATTTTGTAATGAAAAAATACAAAAAAAAAAAATCAAAGGAAACATTCACTGGGTAAGCAGGAAAAAAATTCACTTGTCATTCTTCAACAGTAATCGATCTTAAATACATGCTCTGTCATTGTCTTGGGGTGACTTTATGATATGTGTCCCCTATCTCTGCTCTATGCCCAGAAATTAATTTTGTGCCTTTCTGTGCCTTTAAACTGAGCCTGAGAGGGGGGAGAGGATAAAAAACCTAGCAAAACTTTCAAAGCAGTTTACAGTTTGTTTTCAAGGACACAGATACACAGACTCCTCTCTGCATCCTGCAATAGAGAGCAGAGGAAGCACACTGCTTGCTTTCCAACCAGCTTTTGGCCTTTTTTCTCCGGACAGAGACAGAGAGTTGAACTTTTGTTTTCCTGGGACTTAGTTTTTTTTCCCTTTTTCTCCGCTGAACTGTTTCAACATCAGAATACATTGGGAGGACTTTCCACTGAGGCCTTGGCCCTGGAGGTGGGCTCACCACCCCATCCCAGCTCCAAGGAGGGGGAGAGAGAGATCTACGGAAAGACTCTGAAATTTTTCCCAGGTTTTCTCTCCACAGTGAGAGGTTTTATTAATTAGCATTATTATCATTTTCCTGTGTGTTTGTTAAATAAATAGTTTTTATCTCTTTCACTTTCCATCGAGGAAAAATTCTTTTTTTTCCCCCAAACCTGGTGGGGGAGGGCTGGTTTTAACTTTCCTTCTATCAGGGGATATTTTCCTCCAAATTTGTCCAAACTGGCACAGTCATTTCCAGATGAATGAAGGATTCTGGTGTTCTACCATAATTTTATTTACTTTAGCCCAGGAAGCATTTGATCTGCTTTAAAAACTGTGGATCAGTTCTGTATTAACATACCATCACTCTGCCTACTCCTTCAAAGTGTGATAAAATATACTGATGGGAACACTGGAATATTCCTCAGGTACCACAGCTGAAACAAAAACTGCATCAGAGGAGTCCTTCTAGAAAAAAGCAACTACTACCTTCCCATTCACTCTTCCCCAAGTACCAGGCAGTCCATATACCATGTCATTTTTATCTTCTCTGGTTTTAGTCAAGAATATAAACCAAAAATACGTCACATCTTTAGCATACACAGACTGCATGCTAAAGGTTAAAGAAATTACTACTGGAATTATGAAAGAGAAAATAAGATGCTCTATCACGAAGAACCGCATTTTATGTTTCATTTAGGTTTGCCCTTGCACATGAATGTAAGATTTGTGAGTTGTGACTTAAGTAAAGGTCAGACTCAGGTCCATTAGCAGGCAAGCTTCTCTTCTCCCTCACTAATGCAAAGACAAACAGCTGCACCGGAACCTATGTTTTTAATCAACTGTTTACTCCTGTATTTTTCTCTACATAAAAAATATTTGTAACCATTTCATCTGCTGTGTTTTTTTAAAGCACTCTGAAACATTTTATTCATACAGCAGTGTTAAAGGGTCAGATTACACTCACCCAGAATCTGTTTAATAAATTCCCCCAACAGCCAAAACACTATTTAACAAAAACAAACAAGCCAATTGTCTTGGGGTGATTTTATGGTAATACTGTATTTCCCTACCATCTGCTTTATGCCCAGAAATGGGTCCCACAGCTTTAAGCTGGGTCCGAGGAAAACAGGAAGGGGGGACAAGGCGGGCAAATTCTTCAGTGTGGCTTGTGTTCAAGGACTCACACTCCCCCATATTGCTTGGCTCTGCTTGCAGCGGGAGAGAGTTTTTTTTCCAGCCAGCTTGTGAGGTGAGGCAAGAGGTTTTTTCCCAGGACTGCATATGGCATACCAAAATCCTCTGGTAACTTCTTCTTCTGGAACTGTTCAGCCTAGCTGTGATCCGAGAACCAGTTCATCGGACCCCGTGGACCAGCAGGGAGGCTGTGGGGACGTCGCATCCCGGCCTCAGACCTTGGGAGGGGCCAAACCAGCTACAAAGGGAACTCTAAATCCACCAGCTTTCTCCGCAACAAGGGGGTTTAATATCTAACATTATTCATTTTTTCCTGTGCCTTGCGGGCATTTTGTTTGTTAAATAAATAGTTTTTTTCACTTTCATCCAAGAAATTCCTTTCGCATTGGTGGGGGAGGGAGTGCCGAAAACCTGTCTTTGGGGGAGATGTTCATTCCAGAGCATTTTCCTCCTACATTTGTCTCAAACCGAGGCATCAATAAAAGTGAAAATGAAAAAAATAAACACTCAAAGCAATATGAATTTCAAATCTAAGTAATTTGAATCACTACTCAATCACTATTGACTCCGTGTGAGAAAGCATTTCAACAAAACCCACAAGATTTCTATTCACAGATGTTTTCAGCTCAAGAGCTTGAAACAAAGTTCTCACTATGTAGAGAAATGGCTGAGTGAACAGGGACATGTGTACGTGCACAATCCAAGCTATATTAGTGAACTGTCCTTGACTAGGGAAAAAAGAGAGGAGCAATGCTGATGTGGCAAGCCGACAGGATGTTGGGGGGGGGATGCTGACCATAGAAAGATAAAAACTTATGTTAGTTAGGTCGCATGCATATTAATCTGTAACCAATCGCTTGCTATTAAAGGCCATGTGAACAGTAGCTGTAACCCAATAGTATGGAGCTTGCTTATGCGTGCTTGGGGAATTAGGGTATAACTATGGGTCTGACAATAGAATAAATGGAGTTCCATCATATCTCTATGACAAGTGTGGTTCATCCCGGCAGATCTCTGGCTATTTCACTATCTCTAAAACTCACCTCCAGAAGTTATATTATTGTACACAAACTAAGGGTAGAACCCCCAGTTTTAGCAAGCTTTCTGGTATGCTTCAAAAGGACATGCAACATGAGACCTCAAAGGAATACTGAAGATTGTTACCAGCAAGGAAAAAAACAAACCAAACTAAAACAAGAAAACCCAAACCCTGTCTCAGTTTATTGCCAAAACATAGCTTGCCACAGCAAATTAACACTGAGCTCATGAACACAGCACATAATTTTTTTTAAAGTGCAAATATACTCACAAAAGGACATTCCCCATGTAGGCATAATATGAACAGCAGTAGGGAGTAGTCCCATCACAGCAGTAAGCTTTGCAGTCATTATCACACTGAGCCAAACAATATTCTGCTGAATAAAAATAACACTCATGAGGTCAAACATCAGCAACATCAAAATCTTGTACAGCACAGCTTTGAAGAAAATGCAGTCTAACCATTTCATATAATCACAGGATCTGTGACCTGACTGTAATCCTAATGGCAGCTAATTCCCACACTCCTTCTGCATTTCAGATATAGGTGCTTGCCATATGGGTATTTTGTAGCTGGCCATATCAGTTCCTTTTTATACTTAATCCTTTAAAATGAAAAAGAGCATTTTGAAATGTCAAGACACCACAGACCAACTTTTTCCATTCCAGCAAGGAGTCCAGAAGGAAACCTGAGTCTGGGCTGCCCATCTTACTGATCTGGAGGGTGGCAGGAGAGGAGAAGGAAGCTGTCTGGGAACAGGCTACCACCCCCAGTCCCAGCCTGGGGTGCAAATCAGAGCTGCCTGGGGCTCCCTTGCCCCCTGCCATCTGGCAGCTTCTCCCCTGGCTGTGCTCCAGCATCAGGGCCATGGCCAGTGTGGCATGGCAGTGCCTGGCACAGGAGCCAGCAGTGCCCTCTCTGCCCCACTGAGTTCCCAGCCACAATGCCCTGCTGGACAAAGCAAACTGTGAAACAACAGTAAGAGAGCTCTTTATTAAGAAGCATGGAAGAGCATTTATCTTTTTATTCCTGTGAAAAGCTATTTTAATAGCATCAACCTCTTGTGCTGTCATGACATTTAGTGTTTTCAAAATCAGGTTCCCCCAAGAAGATAACACTGTACTGCCACTGCCCTGTAAAAACATTCTCAGGGATCACCTTCCCCACTGTCAAGGCTGCAGCTGCAGCCCAGATGAATTCAAACAGACTCCATGTTCCATACACCATCATCCTTGGTGACATATTTGGTCACATACTGCAGTGGCAGAGACTTGAAGATTGCAAACCATGCTTCTGCATTCCCAATGCACTGTAGCTTCCGCTTCCCAGGCTGCAACTCACCTGGGAGGTTCTCACTCTCCCATTGCCATTATTGCCTTTCATCTGTACTGACCCTTTTGGTTGGTGTGCAAGGATCCAGGCAACCCCACCTCATCTCAGCTTCTGCCATGCTGCCATTCCTGCCCCAAGTGGGTGAAAGTTCCCACCTTGCACTGAAACTCCTTTGCTCACTGACTCATGCTTCTGACTCATCTCACAGCCTGATTGGTTCACAGGATTTTAGCAGGTCAGCTCTCTGAACCTGCTCACACTTGGTTTCTGCTTGAAAATAAGCACCAAGCGAGGGCCAGAGAGGGCTGTGCAATGCAGCACGTGGGTCAGCCTGGGAAACTGCACCCTAACGCTGTGAGGGTTGAAACTGCACCCTAACGCTGCCAACCAGCCCCACCAACAAGTGAATCAGGGTAGTCAGCAAGACACCCATCTCCACAAGGAGAGCAGCAGCTCATGGGCAGTACAGGCACTGCTATAGGGAACAGCAGTGCAGGACAACCCCCGCATAGGACACCCCATACCAAGGCTTTGGCAAGGGGCTGCCCTCCCCGGACACCCCATGACAAGGCTTTGGCACACCCCCGTGCCAGCAGCTACAGGCTTTTGCAATGTCACCTCTTTTTTGGTATTCGTGGCTCCAGCTGTGCCAGGCCAGTACATCGTCTGGCTCTGTCCTGGTGGGAGAGTGCCAAGGTGCCTTCACCCTGCACATCACAGGTTTATCCCACACAGGTGGGTTCACAGAATCATAGAATGGGTCAGGTGGGAAGGGACCACAGTGGGTCATCTGGTCCAACCTCACTGCTCAAGCTGAGTCATCCTAGAGCACATGTGGTACAGGATTGCATCCAGGGGGTTCCTGAGTATCTCTACTGAGGGAGACTTCACAACCACTCTGGGCTATCTGTTCCAGTGTGTGGACACCCTCACAGTAAAGTTCTTCCTCATAATCAGGTGTAACTCCTTGTGCATCAGTTTCTGCACGTTGCCCTCCGTTCCATTACTCAATACCACCGAGCCTCTGCTCCATGCTCTTGGCACACCCCCTTCAGATATTTATACACGTTAATGAGGTCCTCTCTCAGTCCTGTCTTCTCAAAATTTAATCTCCCTGCAGCCAGAGAGGGGCTTCCGCACACCACACCCCTCCCGGGAGCGCTCTGCTGGGACACCCCGGGGAACCCTTTCTAACTCCGGATGCAATTCAATCGCCGACGAGGAAAAGCTCCCACATCTGTCCTAAACCGCCGGCCCCGTACACACCGGCTGTCCGCGGCTTTGCGCCCGTCCCCCGCCCCCGCTGACCTGCCAGAAGGAGGAGGAGGAAAGAGAGAAGCAGTACACCCCAGGCGGGGTACCCCTCCATCCGGCCGCACCGCCTCACTCGCTCCATCCTGGCTGCACGCGCAGAGCCACCGTCCGCCTCATAGCGGGGGCGGGTCAGTATGGGGAGGGGGGCAGGCGGGATCTGGGCCGAGCCCCCTGCCCCCGCGACCGTCCCCAAGCCGGGCCGGCAGCTCTCTTTTCCCCGCCTCCCGGTGCATTTACCCTGCTCGGCAGGCGCAGGGAGACCCGGAGTGGTGTGAAAGACAGAACCGGTGTTGTTTGCGCCGCCTTGGCCAGTGCAGTGTTCGAGGGGGTTCCTACCGTGGTTAAAGTCGAGATTGTCTGTAAAGTGGGATTGCAATTGTGATCGTTTGTAAACTGAGATCAGAGCCATGGTCTGTAAACGCAGGCGAGCGGCGGTGCGGGGGTGGCTGCCGTGGAGCCATGGCGTGTTTCCAAACCTCAGACAGGTTTGTCCGTGCTGCCCAGCAAAAAGTATTTTCCGTGACCAGGCCAGAACAATGCTCTTAACTGTTCTTCAAGAGTGATTTTTTATAACTATTTAAATGCTGCCGTAACTCAGCCCGTGTGAGAATTTCCACAGATGGGGCCGAGAGGCCAAAATATTTGCCTTGTGGTCGCACAGAAGAGAAGGGTTAGCTCTGACTTTACATGAAGAGCTGTAGGTCTAGGAATGTGCTTTGGAAGGCTGAAATATGCACACAAAAAAATGAGAAACATCCACAGGTGTTTCTGCTCATAAAAGGTCTCCTGCTGTTGGCAGCTCAGAGGGGAAGGCTGACACAGAAACATACAATGAATTTCTTTTTTCAGGATTTCACTATTCTACAATGACAACAACAAAACCCCAAACCACCACACCAAATCACTTGAAAGCCAGTGGTTTTATTTATCAACACACAGCTGACTGGTATTTTTTCAAATGTATGCCAGAACCTGCCTGTCAACAAAGAAAAACAACTTTACATGTTTTTAACTACCCTGCAGTGTGTATCTCTTAGTTTATACAACAGCCCAAATGAAACATACAAAAGGAAATTTCTGTTATATGTAGCTGCTGAGAGTAAAACTTTGCATCTGCTTCCTGTGTCTTACTCCAGTCACAGGCCACAGATGTGTCTGAAAAAAGGCTTGCAAAAATAATACAGTTTTGCCAATAGATAGTATTGGTAGTAAAGGAACAAAAAATAGCAGATAAAGGAGACTATGATCTCTAGACAACTCCCAGAAATTCTGACATTTCCAGGCTTTTGATTTTAATCATGTTTGATCACCATGCCAGCCTGTCTCTAGACAAGCCTTTTGTTGGTATTTATGTTCTTCAGGTTTTGTTGTTGATTCCTTCCCTTGCAGTCCCCTCCCCTTCCCATATGTCTTGGCAAGTCACATTTCAGTATTTCCCAAAAATTTTGAGTAAAATTGCCCCAGAGTTGTTGGCCAGCATGCTTGAATTCCATGCTGATTTGCACTTAACAACTTTATGGATCTTCTGTAGTACTTTTTTTTTTTTTCTGTCTGCAAGGGATAAGTTGATTGAACCTTTCTAAAACTCCTCAACCCTAATTGTTATTTCCCGAGTACTGCCCCTTGGACAAAGCACTGAAAGGTGCAGCTGACAAAGGGAAATACATCTTCATGTTAATGTTTAAAACAATCCACAAGAAGCTTTCAATCCAAGGTTTTACCTTCTTTCTCCTGTGGATTTTCCTTTGAAGAGAGAGGGGTGGAGGTGGGGAAATACAAAATTTATCCTCTGGCATTGGGTTATCAGCCTTTAACCAACTTGCACAGGTAAGCAGAGCCTGTTACAGGTTGTCACAGGCTGCTCTTATCCCCTGCCCACGTAAAAACACCCAGAAGAGGAAGTGTAGTCGTGGGCCTGCCTGTCATTCCAGCTCTACTGTCTGCTCTGAAAATGAAGAAATCTGCTGGAAGAACATGTGCTTGTCTCCTACTCTTCCCAGCATCATGGAACACTTTTGTAGAAAGCTGAGAAGAAGGAGAACAATGTCAGGGCAGTGTCATCTGGTTCTGCTGGGCTGAGGTCCTTCTGGGACCAAAAACCATTTAGTTTTCTCAGAAGGATGTTTTGAAGGAAGACTAATTCATAGCAAAGAACATCAAGAGATTGGAGCTAAGGTTCTAGCCACAATGATACTCCTTATAAAACTCCATAACAGCACCACATCATGCCCAAATAATCTCTTATCAGAAATGGTTTGAAAGATGGTTTTCAAAAGCATGCAGGATTGGTAACATCCTGTTGAGTATACAAGCTCTCAAGTGCTAATCTTCAGGCACAGTTCAAGAAGAAAATCCTGCTCCCAGTGCACTAGTATTTTGAAACTCACTATAATCAGGCATCTTTGTCTCCAGAAGCTTAGTTAGCAGTTTAGAAACAGTAATTATCATACACAGACCACTAGAGAAAACTTAATAGAGGAAAGGGCACGTACTTAAGCATTTAAACCTCTTTACCTCTAAATTACCTCTAGAGAAATCACTTCAAAGCAATTAACAGGATATCTTATGCACATGCTAAAGACTGTCTCTTGTTGAACTCTAGCTGCTAATTGGCTCAACATGAGGAATGATAAGTCTTCTACATGTTTTCCAGTGTATATCAAGCCAATCAACTTTTGAGCTTCTCCAAAAGAGCCTTGAGTGCTCTTTGCAGCATCAGGGCAGCTGCTGAGATGGGCAAACCCCTGGTTCTAGAAAAACAGGCAGCCAGACGTTGTCTGTTCAATTGTGCTCCATGTTGTCCTGTAATGGCATGGAGGGGTAGTCTCATCTTCTGAGTATTTGCCACCTCTGAGCACCACCTATCTTCTGTCTCTCAGTCACAAGCAGTGCCTATATGTGCTCTTGTACACAGCAAAAATATAAACATCACCCTTCTTTTTCTGTGGGTTCTTTGTATCAGTGTCCAGAGCTAGAGAGTACAACATATATATTGTAGTTCCAGTGGCACATTGTGGCAGTGCAGGTGGCTCCAGCCACTCTGTCTCCTGAAGAGAACTCAGGCAACCAGCTGTGGTGGTCAGCAACCCAAGTGTAGCCTGTAACTTACAGTCATGGTGAGAACCCATGATTCCCTTCTTCGTGCCTTTTGCATGTTTTCTCCCAACTGGTTAATGTTTTCCCCTCCCTGATTTATGTATGATATTATGTATATTCATTTCCCTTCTTTAATATGTATCAATTCTAGAAAGTTCTTTGTTCCTCGACGCCCCATTGGATCCTTCCCTAAGTCCCTCCTATGTGTTGTTCCCATTGGTTCCCTTGCTGTCAACCCCGCCTACTTGCCTCTATCCCATTGGCTGTGATTCCTTTCCCTGCCTATTCTGTACCCAGTCTAAGATCCCTGGACCCTCCTACCAATTGGCCTTTTCGTCCCTGTCATTTCACCAGAGTAAACCTGCATGGTACACATATGGAGAGTCCCCTCTCTTTCTTCTTTGCCTTCACCTGCGTGCCTGCTTAACAGTGACAGGAAGATACAGCCCCTTCTGGGTGAGGAGCTCTACCCCTTTTTCATTGCTTCATGGGCACTGAGTGCCACCTTCCAGAGGGGTTTCAGCATTGACCTCCAGGCATCCTTGTGTCAGCACGCAAGGGGTAAAACCCCCTTTCTGCCAGCTCCCAGTGGCTGTTATCCCCTCAGCACATATAACTTCATTGCATATCATTCAGTATCTTCTCTTTTCCTACACTATGACAGAAAGAACAGGATTAGCTGACAGAGGGCGTACTCCCAACTACTGCTGAAATTAATGAAAGGCTTCCCAGTGGCAATACTCTTAGCTGGACTGGGTTTTTAACTTCTGATTCCCGTCTGTCTCCCTTTACTTATTCTACCACTAGTCAAAAGTGACTCTATCTTTTCTCCTCTGTTAAACTGAAAATTTTTTGCACTTCTAATCAGTAACATTTCCACTTCAAGGTACTCTTTCTGCTAAATCTTTTTCTGAGGATGGCCTGAATACTAATGCAATATTTAAATGGATTCTTAATATCAAACTCTATCCTCCTTTGACAGAGTACCATGTCTTTTCCTGACTACTGCATTAGTATGAGGTCTATTTTAGTATTGGCATAGTTACACATACGCTATTATTGACTATAATAAGAAAAATATACAGTATTTTTAAATACATTTTTGCTTTCTCTCGTTCAAAAATATTCTCTATGATTACACTGCCATTTATCTCCACATAAGCTACTTTATTATGTCATTCGGGTTTTCTGATCTCTGACAGTATCTTTGGCACTGGGGAATTTATCACTGAACTCCTAGAAGGCTACAAGACAGTCTTGTTCCTCTCTGCACAGACTGCAGGTCTCTGTCACATGAGGAATGTACTCAACACTCCTGCCTGTTGCTGAGTAAAGCTGGCAAAAAGCTTCATATAGGAATGCCATTAATCCTAGGCAGCAAAGAACATCAGTTATGGACTCCTCACTTATATCTACCATTCAAGGTAGGTGAAATGTCTACAGTGTAGCAGTTACATTCTACAAAATTATTCTAAATCTACAGGTAGAAAAGCATTATTTTTGTAGACTTGCATGAAAGCTTTATCTACGAAATCTTTACCTACATTTTGTTTCCAGAAAAGATCAAAGCAGCAGAGAAGGTGGAAGGGATTTTAAAAATTATTTGCAAGACAGAAGTTTCCCTGTTCTATCATCTGCATGCATTTGTTTACAGGAAGGGAAATAAATAGTGGAACATCTTTGGCATTATTTATTTTAAGAACAAGGAGCGTTTCAGAAATGTTGTATCCTTTCTCGTAGAGAACCAGAGAGTGATTTACAAACCTATGCTAACTGTAGGCATCTGCTGACTTGATAAACAGTATTTAAAAATACCGTTCTGTGTATTTTTACAAACACAAAACTTGGGACTTGTGTGCTTTATTGGTTTCATTAATGAAACGTTTGTTTAATAAACTAATCAGTAGTCTTTGGTGAAGCTTAGCAAACAGTAGAAACATCTGGAAAAAATTCTGAAATCTTGGGTTAAGGCATTAGCATTGATGTTTTTTCTCTTCCAAACCCTCTCCCTCCCAATCAATCAATCAATCAATCAATTTCTTTTTTCATCATTTGGTATGAGAGTTTGGAATCTGAGTAATTAAATGGTCTTTCTTAAATGTTTATATTGCTTTTGAAGAAGTATGAATCAAAATCAAAAAAACTTCATTCGAACAAGACTTTTATTTCCTTTTTCAAACTAAGCATTAGCCATTAAGCAGTCATGACATCAAATTCTTGGTTGAAGTGAGTTAACTGTCAACATACAAGGTACCAGGACAGCTACAGCTAGCTTATAATAGTCTTTTTTTAAAATATCATTTAAATTTCAGGGCATTCATTTTGAAAATTTTATTTTGATCATTGTTTTAGGGCACAATAGGTAATGTTTTTGTGAACATCATCGTTTTTTATTATGACAGCCAGTGAGGCATGTATGCAAGGGGATGAGCAACAAGCTGGATATTACTAAGCTAGAATGTTGCATCAGTGTGCTGGTATCTGTTGTTTTTCACATTCCTGCTACAGAGCATTTTAAATGATCAGCCAAACCTTCAGTTTTGCTGGGAAGAATTGGAACAGTATGGAGAGCTCTGTACCAAAGTATCTTATCACTCTCTACAACTCCCTAAAAGGAGTGTAGCCAAGTGGAGGTCAGGCTCTGCTTCCAGGCAACCAGCAACAGGACAAGAGGAAATAGTCTCGAGTTGCACCAGGGGATGTTCAGGTTGCACATCAGAAGGAATTTTTTTCACAGAGAGGGTTATAAGGCATTGAAACAGGCTGCCTAGGGAGGTGGCAAAGTCACCATACCCGGAGGTGTTCAAGACACGACTGGACATGGCATTCAGTGCTCTGGCCTGGTTGACAAAGTGAAGATTGGTCACAGGTTGCATCTGATGATCTTGGAGGTCTTTTCCAACATCCATGACTCTGATGTCAGAGCCAGGAAAAGTCATGTACCCAAGAAACCAGTAAATCCCCATAGTTTGTCAAAGCCTATTACTAGCAGCCAAGATTTAGTATTATTCTAATACTTGGTTTCATGCCTTCATTAAAATCCAGCAGCCCAGGAGTCAGGGAACCATGAATATGACCTAAAGATCTTTCTCTCACATTGATTCAGGGATCCCACACCAAAGAATTTCATGGACTTTTAAAATTATATAGTATATTTATATAAAATATTTAGAAAATACTAAATTTTAATCTCCTCTTCAAGTTGATTTTTTACAAGTATATATTCCTGTTCTGTGAACTTCATAGGAAGTATTAGCCTGTGTCAGATTCGATTCAAACAAAGCAAGACATCTGAAGACATAGTAGAGAGTAACTTTAAAGGACTATTTCTGAGAAGCAGATGAATAGCCTCAGTTAAGCAATGAACTCAGTGAACTTCTGGTCCAAACAGAATTCTTTAGTTTAAAGCAGAATCATTCAGAGCACAGTCGTGATGCCTCCACCATTCAATGCTGAGTGGAATTTTGTTACAGTGGGGATACTGCGACACATGTATCAGACAATGAGGCCCATGGAAAGAATATATATGGACCGATTCTTTGTAGATATTTTCAGAGAGGTTTCTTTTCCCACCGCATGACTGAGGATGCTGAGGAAAACTGCTGCAATCATGGGACTCGAGGGTCCTTCCCCTCGCAGGGGAACACAAAACAACCAATGGGGAAACGAGGTTGACCAGAGGCTAGGGAAATCCTGTGTCTCCCCCCCAGCACCCCTCTCCCAGGACCACATAGCAGGGGGGAAGGGACCCCAACAGAATTTTAAAAGCTTATGTTGAGGATGGCTAAAAGAAGGCTTCATTGTACCATCAGTTGCTGGTGAAGGATGCATTAAAGTCCAAAGAACTCTGGTATGGTACATTTTTCTCTCACAAGGTCTGCTCTAGCTTGTTCCTTCCCAATACATTGTGTAATATCTCAGTTTGGTTTTTGTAATTTAGCACCTATGATAAGAGCAGAATGGTGGGGTAGTAGGAAGGTCTCTGGATTTTGGGATTTTTTTCCTCCTTATATAATGAACCTACTGAAATTATTTTTCCAGAGGAATGTACAGTGAAAACAGCCAAATGTCACCTTTTCCTGCAGTATCCTGCACTGAGCGAGTAGCCTCAAGTTCCTGTTTGTTGTAATTACTGATGCTTGGCTGGTATTTGTGACTTTCAGAGAACTTTGTGAAAAACATCACTAAATTTAGTTTTCTTCTTTGCTAAGATCTATATAGGAAAATGTTTTAGAGAAAAAACCACCATACTATAGATTATACATTGCAGTCTGCTGGTAAACTGGACTACAAATTAATACGCAGAATCACATAATCAACTATGTTGGAAAAGACCTTTGAGATCATTGAGTCCGATCTATGACCTAGCCCCATCTTGTTAACTAGACCATGGCACTAAGTGCCACATCCAATGAAACTTACATGAATAAAGATGAAATAGCAAGTAACAGAAACCAGCTAAGTCTGGTGGCAAATGAAGAGGAGCACATGGGTGTGAATTGTAGTTTGTAGTATTTAGGAAGGAGGAAATAGTTATTCTATATATAGGAGGGAGAAAATAGTTACTCTATATTTAGGAGGGAGAAAATAGTTATTCTGCTGATCCTTTAGTCCCTGGTCTATAGTTATAAGGGTTAGAATACATAGACATTTGTAGTGCTATGTTCTTAAATATTTGCCTAGGCAAAGATAGCTTTTTGCTGTTTTTGAAAGACCATCTTTTGTATAACAGCCTTTTAATCCTCAACAAAATATATGTGACTCCCAGTCTCAGCATTGCATGACTGGAGAGGAACTGCTGCATCAGAGAAAGTTTAATTTTTCCTTTTGAAGCCTAGGGGCTTCAGTCCAGTATGCTGCTCATGGAAACAGTGGTGGAATTGATGCCCAAAAACTAGGCAAGAAAATAAAACTCCAGAGTCTAGTGGCTATAGAGCAGGTATTTGTTCATTCAGCGCTGGGAGTGAGGGGGATCACTCCCCAAGCTCAATCATCCATCCCTTGCACAGCAATAGCTTTTATGCATTCTCTATTCAATTGGCATATTAAAACTTCATAATCTTCATATTGCAACATATTTACTAATCACATCATTATGTAAGTCATTGTAACACATGCACAGTTCCTGCACATCCACCTCCTGACGAAACGGTCATCAGCCTCCTGGTCATTTGATGAAGGCTCTAGCAGTCTTCCTCAGGCTTGAACTTTTTACCTTTGCTTTTTGCACATTCTTTATGAAATTGTTTGCTCGAATTGGCAGTTTTATCTGGTTCTACTTCTTTGTAGTTAGCTTGTTCTACTAAGCTTGCTGATTTCTAAAAAGTGTTTCATTTACAAATCCTGTTACAAAGTAACTACTTCTTTCTGCATAGCTCATGTAGCTTCTTTTTGCTTAGCTCAAGCATATTTCTTTGCCTAGGCATCAGAATGTAACTAGTCCAACAGATAGTCCAACAGATATCCTAATGAGCCCTGGTCATTCCCTTCAGTATCCTATTTCCATGTATTTAAACAGGAGAGTGATATTTGATAACATTATTTTTTTTAACTCCCACAAGAAAGAACACAACCCCTATTAACTGGACTCAGTGCCTTGCCTTTCAAAATTCATTTCATCTATATGTCTACACCTCAAATTCTTACATAAATTGATATGAGGGACACCTGTGGTAGATGAGAAGTTGGTGAGCTAGAGAAGAGAAAGATAGCGAACTATAATAATCACAATTCCCTCTCGTTAGCCATTCAGGTGCTAGGTGGGGCTTCGTCCGGCCATCAGAGGTGATTTTAAAAGGGAGCTGAGCAGGTGGTTCCCTTCCTCTCATTAGGCATTCAGGCGCTGGGAGGGGCTTCCTCTGACTATCAGAGGTGATTTTAAAGAAGGCTCTAGGGAGAGTGGCGACTCGAAGTGGGCAAATAGGGGTATGACATGGCAGTTTGCATGGCAGTTTGCATGGGCAAGGCAAGCAGGAGCGGTTGCAGCCGTCCTCCTGCTAGTGGGGTTTTTATTTGGTGTTGGGGTTTGGTTGGTTTGTTCATTTTTGGGGGTTTTTTCAGCGATGGTCTCCAAATGACCAAAAGGTACAGCTAGTAAAAGTGTACCAACCCAAACAGAACCCCCCAAGAAGGATGCATCTGTCCAGATCCCTTCCTGGAAGGAGTGTTCAAGACTGTCAGTAGTACCAGGGGATGGTGCAAAAGACACCTGCATGAGGTGCAAACAGGTGAATGATCTCCTCTGTCTGGTGGCCGAGCTTAAGGACAAAATAGAAAGACTAAGGAGTATTAGGGAAAGTGAAAGGGAAATAGACTGGTGGAGTTTCACACTTCCATCCCTGAGAGAAGCCCACCAGGAGTCAGAAGACTCCCATGCCTCCTACCAGCAGGCAGAAGGAGGAGACCTGGTCGATGGAGGGGAATGGAAATGGGTCCGTACTCCAGGAGTTAATAAAAATTCCTCCCGACCCCCATCACCTATCCAGGTGCCACTTCAGAATAGGTATGAGGCTCTGGATCCAGAGGGCCAGCCAGATGACACAGAAGAAAATAATCTGCCCAGAGAGCCTCCCAATTCTACTTTGTTTGTCAGACAGATCACTACCTCTAGCATTAAAAAAGAAAAGAAGGGTATTCATAGTAGGTTACTCCCTTCTGAGGGGAAGAGAGGGCCCCATATGCTGACTGGACGCATCCCACAGGGAGGTCTGCTGCTTCCCTGGATCCCAAGTATGGGAATATCACCAGGAGACTCCCTGGGCTGATTCAGCCCTCTGATTATTACCCATTGTTGATACTCCAGTCTGGCAGTGATGAAATTGAAAAGAAGAGCGCCAGGGCAATTAAAAGGGACTTCAGGGCTCTGGGTTGATTGGTTCATGGGGCAGGAGCACAGGTGGTGTTCTGCTCAGTCCCTTCAGTGGCAGGGACAAATGATGAAAGGAACAGGAGAACCCACATTATCAACAAGTGGCTTGAGGGTTGGTGTCATTGGTAGAATTTTGGGTTCTTTGATCATGGGGCAATTTTCACGGCACCTGGCCTGCTGGAGCCAGACAGGCTCCATCTATCTGTTAAGGGCAAAAGGATTTTAGCACATCAACTGGCGGAACTCATTGAGAGGACTTTAAACCAGGTTTGAAGGGGGAAGAGGATGCAACTGGGCTCTCCAGAAACAAGCCCAAGGGTGGTAAGCCAGAATCAGGGGTGAAATCAGCAGCCCAGTTGAAGTGCGTGTATGCTAATGCACGCAGCAGGGGTAACAAACCAGACGAGCTGGAAGCCATGGTACAGCAAATCACCATCACAGTAACGTGGTGGGATGACTTGCATAACTGGAATGCTGCAATGGATGGCTACAAGCTCTTCAGAAGAGACGAGAGGGAGAAGAGGTGGAGGGGTGGCTCTGTATATTAGGGAGTCTCTTGATGCCATGGAAATTAAGATTAATGATGATAAGGTGAGTGCCTATGAGTAAGAATCAGGGGGAAGGCCAACAAGGCTGACATCCTGGTGGGATTCTGTTATAGACCACCTAACCAGGATGAAGAGGTGGATGACTTATTCTACAAGCAGATGGAGGATGTTTCAAGATCGCCAGCACTTGTTCTTGTAGGTGACTTTAACCTGCCAGATGTCTGCTGGGAACTTAACACAGCAGAGAAGAGGCAGTCCAGGAGGTTCATAGTGTGGAGGACAACTTCTTGTCACAGCTGGTAAGCAAGCCTACCAGGGGAGGGACTACACTTGACCTACAGTTTGTAAACAGAGAAGGGCTGGTGGGAGATGTGGTGGTTGGAGGCCATCTAGGGCATAGTGACCATGAAATTACAGAGTTTTCAATATTTGGTGAAACAAGGAGGGGCATCAGTAAAACTTCCACACTGGATTTCCAGAGGGCAGACTTTGGCCTGTTCAAGAGACTCATTTGGAGAGTACCTTGGGAAGCAGCCCTTAAAAACAAAGGAGTCCAGGAAGGATGAGCGTCTTCAAAACAGAAATCTTGAAGGCACAGGAACAGACTGTCCCTATGTGCCGAAAGATGAGCCAGCGAAGAAAACGATCGGCCTGGATGGGCAAGGAACTTTTAAAGGAACTAAGGAAAAAAAGAGGGTGTATCATCTTTGTAACGAGGGTCAGGTATCTCAGTAAATGCTTAAGGGAGTTGCTAGGTCATGTGGGAAAAAAAACTAGAGAGGCAAAAACCCAGTTAGAACTCAATCTGGCCACTTCTGTGAAGGACAATAAAAAATATTTTTAAGAATACATTAATGGCAAAAGGAGGGGCAAGAACAACCTCCATTCTTTATTGGATGCAGGAGGGAATTTAGTAACTGAAGATGAGGAAAAGGCAGAGGTACTTAACACCTTTTTGCCTAAATTTTCAACAGAAAGGTTGTCCTCAGGACGACTGTCCTCCTGTGCTGGTAGATGGTGTCAGGGAGCAGAATAGCCCTCCTATTATCTAGGAGGAAGCAGTCAGAGACCTGCTGAGGCACTTGGATCCTCACAAATCTATGGGACCAGATGGGATCCCTCCTAGGGTAATGAGGGAGCTGGCAGATGAGCTTACAAAGATGCTCTCCATCATTTATCATCAGTCTTGGCTCACTGGTGAGGTCCCAGATGACTGGAAGCTGGCCAGTGTGACACCCATCCACAAGAAGGGCTGGAAGGAGGATCCAGAAAACTACAGGCCTGTCAGCCCGACCTCAGTGCCTGGCAAGATTACAGAACAGATCATGTTGAGTGCCGTCACACAGCACCTACAGGATGGCCAGGGGATCAGACCCAGCCAGCATGGGTTTAGGAGGGGCAGGTCATGCTTGATAAACCTGCTCTCCTTTTATGACCAGGTGACCCACCTGGTGGATGCGGGGAAGGCTGTGGATGTTGTCTACCTGGACGTCAGCAAAGCCTTTTGACATCTCCACAGCATACTCCTGGAAAAGCTGTCAGCCCATGGCTTGGAGAGGTGTACTTATTACTGCCGTCCTAGGCCCTAGGGCATATTACCATGTCCTGCAGCCATAGGGAGGAGGAGGAGAGAAGATCCAGCAGGCAGGAATTGTACAGCAAGATGGATTAATTATTTTACAAACTCTTTTATAGACTTTTTTCTTCATAGTCTAATTGGACAAAGGATCAGCCACCCCTTGGGGGTGATTGGCTAGAATCCTAAAACATCCATTGTCAAAATATTTTTCTACTATACTATCAACAAGACTTCTCAAGGCTGCAGGTGTTTGGTTGTTTACATAACTCTGCTACCTCTTCTGTGAGAGCGAAAAGTCTCTCACAGACTGAGAAAATAGCAAGAAAATCCTCGCTAGCAGCATTTTTGTATCTAAAATTCCCCCTTTTTGTTTGATAAGATAACAACTCTATTATTAATCCAAAATAGAAATTTACATCAGTTATTAATTCTAAATATGTCCTTAAGGCTTTAACTATCTGACTCCATAACAAGAAATTTAAAATTCAGTCTCTGCTTGTAGAAGGACCATCTGCCTGATGGTTGACATCCTGGTCATCATCAGAAGAGTCATTAGGCTGATGATCTACATTCTGGTCGCCATTTGGATGGTTGGCGTTCTGGTCATCATTTGGAGGTTGCCTGTTCTGCCTCTGGTGCCGTAGGTCAGGGCGAACACATTTTGCAGGTAGCCACCATCCCCCAGTATCTGTGGAAATGCAAGTATACCCACGACCCCAAACGATAAGCTCATGCGGGTCTTCCCACTGGTTAGTAAGTAAATTCTTTACCCAGACTTTTGCCCGGGGCAGTTGTGTCTTGCCTGAAGACTGCAATGAGAGAAAATGATTCAGAATAACAGGATTATTTGAATTTTGTGGTACTGTAAGGTGATTGATTGTATACAAAGCTTTTGCTAGTTGTCTTCAGTAACCAAATTCAAAGGTTCCTGTGAGAATTGTTGAAAAGCCATGATAACAGCCCTTAATTCAACTAACTAAGCAGAGCCTGACTCGGATTGGTATGTTAGTCAGCCACCGCAAAGGCAGTGTAGGATATTGTGCGCCTTTACGCACAGTGACCCCTGCTAAAAATTTATCCCAATCCATACACCCCAAGCTGCCAACACATCCCGCCCCCAAAGGTTAAGGGAAGTGGCAGTAACATAAAGCCTAATTGTAGCTGTGTGCCCCTCTGAGTCCTTCACCACCACAGGCCGTTCGCTTAAATAGCTCTGTGTGGATCCTCCTAATCCTGCGATGGCCGATCCCACCGGGGCTAAAGGCCATGAGGGAGGCCATGCAGAGAAGGAGATGATCGTTACATCAGCAGCCGTATCAATCAAACCTCGAAGCTGAGTCCGGGGTGGACGGGCGTTCGGCAGGATCAGGGTACATGCCATCTGTGGCCTTTGGTCAGAGATGTCTGCAGTCCAGAAGGCCTGCGGAAGTCCCATAGATTCACTGCCGTTATCTCAGTGAGTTTGTTGTTCTATCCTGGGGACACAAATCTTAAAAGGCACTATTTTAGCAAGGCAGGTCTTTTCAGGAATAGTTACAGGGGGTTTTTTGCGTGGAGACCGCAGCGCAAATTTGACCTTTAAAGTCAGTGTCAATAACTCCTGAGTGCACTAAGATTCCTTGATGGGCAACATCAGGTTTTCCCCCCAGCATCGCACTGGATCCCTGGGCTAGAGGTCCATATGCATCCAAGGGAACCTTATAAATACTGCTAGAGTCTAAGACGACTGCGGTGTGGACGTCAAACCTGTCTGATCCGTGGGTGCTGTCTCTAGGGTGGCTGGGTAGGCCTGTGCCTGTACCTGTGCCACTCTCTAGGGGAGCAACTGCATCGGAGAGCAATTCCCCCTCTTTGCACCCTGGCGGAAGTTTCCCGTCAAAGGCTGACCATCGGCATGAGTCCGGGATCTCCAATAGTCTGAGCAATGCCCTGGCCTGCCACACCTCTTGCACTGGGGGATTGGTGTGCTTTCTTTTTGGCTCGGCTTAAGCCGCTTCCGTTTTTTCACCTGTTTTGGTTGCTTTGGTTCACGACCAGAAGATGCAGGAATGCAGCCAAAGCAGACCTTTTCTGGTTCCCAGATCCCACCTTAGCGCAGGCTTCGACCATGTCTGTTAAGTCAGGGTCCCCTGGTAAGGCATCTATGATTTTTCTGCACTCTTCGTTTGCATTATCTCTCACTAACTGCCTTAACAACAACTGTCTTAACCCGTCATCCTCAACCTGCTTCTCGAGAGAAGCAGCAACTTCCTCTACAAAAGAGAGACTCTGATTTCCCTTGAACTATTTCAGTATATCGCTTTCTAGGAGCAGACAACTCTATGGTTTTCAACACAGCAGCCATGCCGACCTGTTGTGCTTGCTGCAGGACGCTAGAGGACAAAGTTACCCTGTAGGCTGGGGTCAGAGAAGGGACCAGTCCCCATCAAAGCATCCGTCCCCACTGTCTGTCTAGGATCAGCAGCAGGGAGCTGCATATTCCCTAATGTAGACTTGTCATCCAGCTTTCTCCAGGTAGTCTCAAAAACTGTAAATGGTATAGATTGAAATACAATTTGACCTAAGTGCCTGATATCAAATGGAGAAAGCAAATCTGTATTTATCACCCTTATTATCTGCACAACCTCAGCAGAACCTAGCCCATGTTGTGCCACCTTGGATTGCAGATCCTGGGCAACCTTCCAAGCAATCACCTCATGCTTGTCATGCTCCCCTGAATTTGGGAGAGCCTCATACACTGGGAAAGCTTGGATCTCCTCTTCTGGGGAGTCACTACCATCCTGAATTTCTGGCACAGCCTGTGGATGGAGTGTAACAGCTTCCCGATTACCCCTAGAATCCTCAGATATATGTGGCATCCCAGGTGTTTCCAAAAACCTCCAAAGCTCGCATCTTAACTGACTCTAAGAAGCAATTGTAGTGGGTCAGATGCACTGTTACCATGCAGTCCTGAAAGGTCCAGGGGCGAGACCGAAGCAGCCTTTTCCTTCGCTGCCCGGCTACGGCAGCTTTACGCCCCGGCGCCAGAACCTCATCTGCCTCACTTCCCAACGAGGAATCATCAGGCAAGGGCAACTCTGAGACACTGGGAGCGAACAAAGGTAGGTGGAGAGGGGCAGATTGGCTAGGCTGGCTAGCGGCAGAACAGACAGCACAGACTACAGCTGGCTCCGCTGCAGTTTGAACAGCAGCCTCTTTACGGGATGCCGTCTCGGCCGGTCCCAACCGAACTGGTACTGGAGCTGCTGCAGCCATCTCCGGGGCTGCAGCCGTGCCCGGCACTGCGCTCGTCTCTTGCACTGCGGCAGCGTTTGGTGCCACTGACCCCTGCACTGCAGCTGCGCCTGGCACCGCGCTCGTCTCTTCCACCACACCGGCACCCGGTGCCACTGCTGGCCCTTGCTCTGCGGCCACGTTTGGCACTGCCGCTGGCCAGAGCGCGGCCACTGCTGCTGCCACTTCTGGATTTTCTCATGGCAGTGCTACTTCCGGGTTTGCTGCTGGCTGCGCTGCTTCCTGGTTCGGAGCCGTGTCTCCTGTGGGCGGCGCGGGCCCGGCGCACCCCGCACGGCGGGGTGCCTCTGGCATCTGCAGTAGCTGCTTTTGCAAGCTGAGCATTTCCTCCAGCTTCTGTGATATGTTTAGCAGCTCTGTCAGCAAAGGCAGATGCTGTATTAAAAGGTCAGTGGCTCGGTTCTGCAGCGGTGCAGAACAGTCCAGCATCAAGGAGGGCAGCAGACCACACCCAGCCAGTCTCGATGCAGTCACGCCTGGCACTACGCTGGCCAAGAAGGGACATCTGGGCAGTTTTGACTCTGCTGGCGCATACACAAACGGGCTAGGAGCCGCCACGGTCCAATTCACTAAATCGCTAATTTGCGGCCCTGGATAAGTCATGGCCGCTGCCGAGCCAAGCGGCAAGGCATACTGCGTGTCTTCCCGCTGCCCCAACACCCCCGCCACTGCCGGCGCGGGGTCCCTGCAACTGTGCAGGGTGAGGCGGCGCAGGTTCTGCCTGTGGAGATGAGGGTGTTTTTTTGGATTCACCATCACTTGCCCCTGGAGCCCGGTCAGTGGGGTCCCCCTCGGACATTCCTCCGTCACTCATTACCAAAACAGGCGAGCCAGCTCTGCTGCCACAGTCAAGGTCGGTTAGCAGAATAAATAACGAGCGCCAGGTTCAGTATAATTTTAACACTGCTGGGTCCCCAGAAGGGAGCTCGTGCCGGACAGCACAGCCAAGTTCCTGCCATAAGGCAAAGTCCAGGGCAGTGTCTCTGTCCATGGAAATCCCTTGCAAGGCAGCCCAAGTTAATAATTCCCGAAGTGAGTTTTCAGGAATGGAGGTGTGCAATATACTGAAAACACCTTTCCAGACCATTACCAGAGCGTCAGTTTGTGAGCCGCTGTTCGCCATTTCTCAGTCCCGTCGGATCTCCTGGTCCCGGGGGTGGGAAGGGGAACAGCGTACCTCTAGAGAAATTCGGCTTGGCTCGCAGCAGCAGGACACATCGCAGCATGCAGATCACGTAGGGGTCACCAAATATTACCGCTGCCCTAGGCCCTAGGGTATATCACCATGTCCTGCAGCCGTAGGGAGGAGGAGGAGAGAAGATCCAGCAGGTAGGAATTGTACAGCAAGATTGATTGATTTAATTATTTTACAAACTCTTTTATAGACTTTTTTCTTCATAGTCTAATTGGACAAAGGATCAGCCACCCCTTGGGGGTGATTGGCTAGAATCCTAAAACATCCATTGTCAAAATATTTTTCTACTATACTATCAACAAGACTTCTCAAGGTTGCAGGCATTTCATTGTTTACATAACTCTGCTACCTCTTCTCTGTGAGAGAAAAGTCTCTCACGGACTTAGAAAATAGCAAGAAAACCCTTGCTAGCAGCATTTTTGTATGTACAGTGTACTCTTTGCTGCGTTAAGAACTGGCTGGATGGCCAGGCCCAGAGAGTGGTGGTGAGTGGTGCTACATCCAGTTGGTGGCCATTCACTAGTGACCCAGAGGTCAGTGCTGGGTCCAGTCCTGTTCAATATCTTCATTGATGATCCTGATGAGGGGATTGAGTCCACCATCACTAAATTTGCAGATGATACCAAGCTGGGAGCATGTGTCGATCTGCTGGAGAGTAGGAGGGCTCTGCAGAAGGATATGGACAGGCTGGATAGATGGGCCTCCAAATCCAACGTTATACAGTTTAACAAGACCAAGTGCTGGGTCGTGCACTTTGGTCACAACAATCCCCTGCAGTGCTACAGGCGGGGGACAGAGTATCTGGACAGCAGCCAGGCAGAAAGAGACCTAGGGGTACTGAACAGCCTACTGAACATGAGCCAGCAGTGTGCCCATGTGGCCAAGAAGGCCAAAGGCATCCTGGCCTGCATCAGGAATAGTGTGACCAATAGTGGTCACTAATGAAGTGATTCTTCCCCTGTACTCAGCACTGGTTAGGACACACCTTGAGTACTGTGTTCAGTTTTGGGCCCCTCAATTTAGGAAGGCTGTTGAGATGCTCAAATGCATTGTCTTAGGTTACAATGTAAGATGTAACCAAAATGTATTCTATTACCATCTACATAGGCAGTGTTCTTTATCCTCGCCATGACTCATCCCTGATAACTCCTTCTAGAGTGCTATCTCCGCTAATGAGTCATCAAGGTCTTCCAGCATGACTCATAGAATCATCTCACATCATCTCATTGTGAGATGCTCCACCCAGGGGGAGGAGCCAAACATTCCTACCCATATATAATCTGAGGCCTGGAACACCAGAGGAGCGTCTACCACTGGATTCCCAGAAGATAAGAGCTTGACAATCACCACTGGAGAAGCACCAGATCTTTCTACAGGATCACGGCTTTGACAGCACCTCTGTCAAACCACTTGTTGGAGTGATGTCCAAGACCAGGACTGTAGCCACCATTTAATTGGACTGCTACCACCACCCTGACTGACAGGGTGCCAGGTTGTATTCTGACTGTCAATGTTTCTGTACTATTGCATTTATTTTAATTTTCCTAATAAATTGTAGTTCTGACTTGGAATCTTTCACTGGTTGCTTTCAAACTAGTACATGCATCCATAGAAGGGCAACAAGGCTACTGAAGAGCCTGGAGAACAAGTCCTATGAGAAGCAGCTGAAGAAGCTGGAGTTGTTTAGCCTGGAGACAAGGAAGCTCAGGGGAGACCTTATCACTATCTACAACTACCTGAAAGGAGATTGTAGACAGGTGAGGGTCTCTTCTCTCAGGCAACCAGTGACAGGACACAGTTTTAAGCTGCACCAGGGGAGATTTAAGCTGGACATTAGGAAGAAGTTCTTCACAGAAGGAGTGATTGGTCATTGGAATGGGCTGCCTAGGGAGGTGGTGAAGGTATTTAAGAAATGAAGGTATTTAAGAAATGACTGGATGTGCATGGTCTAGTTGGCAAGGTGGTGTTAGGTCATAGGTTGGACTTGATGATCTCAGTCATAGGTTGGACTTGATGATCTCAAAGGACTTTTCCAACCTAGTTGATTATGTGGTTCTGTGAGGATCACTTCAGGGAAATCAACTGGAAAATTGAAGGTACAAAAGGTCATTCTTTATTTCTTCTTCTCCTGAAGATCTCCAATGGTCTCTTAATTTTGGTTGTACACTCAGCTAGTAATGCAACGCTGATTAATAAAAAAGCTAGCAATCAATAAAAATAATCTCAAATATGATTCAGAGACTATGCATAAATTTACATTTATTACTGTCATTAGTTACAGTAAAGTGATTGCCAATGAAAATTCAGGTTCCCAGACAATTGTCACACAATGACTGCTATTTTCTCTATTCAAAACAGAAAATATTTCTACCTCTATAAAAAGCTGACTACTTCATTTTAACCACTCTGTTACGTCACTTAGCCACAATCAGCCTTACTAAAACATTAAAAAGTAAGTTGGCACATTTAATATATATGTGCTCACAACCATAATTCACAAAAGAAATACTGTTTTTCCTTCCTAAAGGCAATAGTGTTGGTACATAGTATCTGTGTCTGTATCACAAGCAGTCAAGGAGTGACCCCTTCAGGAAGCAGTAATATTCTAACTTCTGTTTAGCGGGGGGGGGGGAGGGTCCCAGGTGCAGGAGAGCCAGCCGGAGTCATGACACGAACACTGATACAATTTGAGCATCGTGCTTCAGTTTTATTGTTTACCTTCACCAAGTTATACTTTGCAAAGTTCACGCCCCTTTCCCACGAGAAAGCCTCTAAGCAGCGGGGGAGCTGACCAGTGTATACCTTTTCCCAAGGCTGTTCAAGGCTGCCGGCTAGCAGGTGCCTTGCAAGCCTATCTTCAGCCTGAGGCCCTGTCAGGGGTACTTCTGCAACAGCCCTGGGATGCCCAAGCTCTCCTGGGGTATCCTATGCCCCCATTCCACAAGGAATTCCTCTACATATCCCTCGTTTTCTTTTTGGGCAACCCAGGTCTGGTCGATGATTTTTCTCAGCCCTGCTTTAAGGCAAGAAAAAATACACCCAACTATTATTAAGCCTAATATAACTACAAATAGCAATTGGCAGCCTTCTACTACCAAGGTACGTAGTCATCCGGTGATACCCAGACCCTTAAGCCAATCTCCAATAGGGTCATCTGTCTCCCAAAGGTTGTGTAGGCCCCTCTGAAGGTCAGAGAGGTGCTTTTGAATGGAGACAGAGTGGTCAGAAAGATTCATACAGCACATACCCTGGAACTCTTCACAGCCGTGGCCGTGAGCTAGTAGTAGAAAATCACTGGCTGCCCGATTTTGTAATACTGCATGTCTAACACTAGCAACATCTGCGCTTAGCTTGTCAAGCGTCTGCAAAGTTATGTTTAACTCATCCCTCGCCCAGCAAGCAAGTTTATGCAAAATAGTGTGAGCCCTGGCTGCTGAAGCACCAGGTAAAACATAGATGCTAGCCAAATTAACTGCCTTCACTCAATCTAAATGGGCGGACAGCCGATAGAAGATGTCCACCAATGCTCTTGTCTCAAGACAGTCAAAAAACAATTCCCCACTCTGTGTCTGGTGCTATACCCAAAAATTTATGCAACTCTCCTTCTTGGTTTTGCCTTTGGAGAGGGTTCCCCGACACCCGCCACAAGTCACTAGCAACCACCCACGGCAGCTGTTACATTCGCCCCAGGGTCTTGCTATTTCTCCTGCTACGGAGAGTGGTGGATCTGGCAAGTCCTCAGCCCCCTCACTCAGCTACATCTGCAGCCTCTCCCAAGGCTTCTCGGGACGGAGGTCCCAGAGTTCCAGCTGTTATGGTAGTGGCGTCACTTTCCTCAGGAGCTGATGCTGACTGCGCCTTCTTGCTTCGGGGTCCTGTATGCATAGCATGGCACCACTTGCTGGGCACCCCTCTGGTCAGTGCTGCGGTGATGACTTGTCCCTGTTGTTGCAGGATGTTCTGCAGCGTTGCAGTAAAGGCAGCTGTTTTAGATGACTGTTCTGTACGGGTAGCACGCACGAGCATCTTGTCTACTCCTGCTCCCTGGGGCAGCATAGCAAGAATTGTCTTAGTTTGCCTATTAGCATTTTCAAAGGCAAGGGTCCAGAACATTTGCTCTTGGAGCTCTTCAGAGAGCTCAGTTACATCCTTTAAGGCTGCTGACAAACTGACCATATGGCTCTGACAGCCCCTGTCGGACTGCTGCATACGGGGGAGACTTCTTCTTTTCAGGTACTGACAACAAGGCTTTGTGGGCAAGAGTCTGTGACAACTGATGAATGACTATAGGCATAGTCAGCTGTGTCACCGTCGCTCCATAAGCCCCGCTCCCAGTTAGCATGTCAGCTTGGAGCGCATACAGTGGGTCTTGTGTGTCACCTTGGTGTTTGCTAGCTTCTTCTTGTGCTAGCCGCTTCCACGTTCGCTCCCAGAGCAGGAACTGTGAAGGGGTTAATAACAATTGCGCGATACTGATGCAATCATTCGGACACAGGACATCTGCTGTAAAGATAAACTGCAGGATGCTTCGTGCAGCTTCAGACCGCAAGCCATGCATGGTGACTGTTTGCTTGGCTTGCTGCAAGAGCTTCCAGTCATGGGGTTCCCACTTTGCAGTGCCCCCTTGTATCTGTACAGGGCAAGCAAGGGCATCCACTGCTTGCCAATCACCCTCGATGATTGCATCACGGATAACTCCATTCCATCTCCTTCGCAATGGGTCAGTCCTCCCCATCGGGGCTGATGGAAATGACGGCTGCACCTCCCCTTGTGAGAAGGGAGGGGCTGTAGGCACTGTGCCCGAATTCTCCCGATGGGAATGTAGGAGCTCTAGGTGCTAACTTGACCGGTGGGGCCATGGGACGCCACGGTGCTGATGGTGTAATATCACAGGCCTTGGACTCCAGCCCGTCCTGCCATGTAGATAAGTCAGCAAGCCTTTTGATTACTTCTTGCATCATCTCTCGGTGCTTCTCCCCCTCTTGGGGCTGACCCCCGGCAGCCCTGGCTGGCTCTGGCTCTGCAGGCGACGAGACCACAGAAGCTGCTTCGCTGCCGGACATTGCTCTGCTGTCCGGCAGAGGGGGGTTGCGCTCTGCCGCTTTCGGCCAGGCATTAGGACCGCTGGTTTGCGCCGCCTCTTTCGGCCAGGCACTAGGACCGCCTGTTTCTTCTTCGCCCGCCTGTGTCCCGCCTCCTGAGTTGGGAGGCTCTGCTTCCGCCTTTGCAGCCATTTCTCCCTCAGACGTCGGAGGGGTAACTTCCTTCCCCGCCAAGTCCAGCAACTCCCGCAGCGAGCGGACGGGTGCTGCTGTGCCTTTAATTGGCCTTCTCGTGGCCAGCCCGAAGGACCGTGCTACCCTGGACTCCGCCCTGGTCTCTGGCCACCGCTCTTTAAGACCCTTGTCTGTTCCCTTCCCGGAGCCACCACACCCAGAGCTGCCACTCTCTAAAGCCTCCATGGAGGCCACAGCCACTGTCCTCTCTGCTTTCATCTCTGCGAGAGTGCCAGTTACTGCTCTCCAGGTTAAGCTGGGAGCTTTAGCTTCTTTAGCTTCCTTTCTTCCCTCAATCGTGGACAGCCACAATTTGTTTCCAACTTCCCCCCATGCTTCGGTTGAGAACAAAAGCAAAGTGTATTTCACACACCCATGTTCCTGGGCCCACGTAACGAGGGCATTCAGATCTCGGTCTTTCACAATCTCACCTCTCTTAGAATACTAGCTAGGAGTCGAGTCCTCGCCTCGTAATCCATAGCTGCTTTGCTGTGGGTACGCGCTTAGCCACGTGAAATCGTGGTCTCCGGCCACTCAGCTTTGAGGTTTAGCCCCCAGCTTTACTCGACTTTGGGGCTTATCCTCCGGCCTTCTATTCAAATTCGAGACCGGGCCCCCGGCTTTACTCGGCTTTGGGGCCACCCGCTCTTCCTCCCCTGGCTCCGCTGCACCAATATGATGAAATTCAGAGTCTTACCAAATTTAAGCAAACCTGCATGTAGCAAAACTCACTCGGGTCCCTGTCGTTCGGGCGCCAGACTTAGCAGGGGAGGGGTCCCGGGTGCAGGAGAGCCAGCCGGAGTCACGACACGAACACTGATACAATTTGAGCATCGTGCTTCAGTTTTATTGTTTACCTTCACCAAGTTATACTTTGCAAAGTTCACACCTCTTTCCCACGAGAAAGCCTCTAAGCAGCGGGGGAGCTGACCAGTGTATACCTTTTCCCAAGGCTGTTCAAGGCTGCCGGCTAGCAGGTGCCTTGCAAGCCTATCTTCAGCCTGAGGCCCTGTCAGGGGTACTTCTGCAACAGCCCTGGGATGCCCAAGCTCTCCTGGGGTATCCTATGCCCCCATTCCATAAGGAATTCCTCTACACTCCTGCTTGACAAAGACTTTCTTACAGACCATGATGCCTCTTGGGATAATGGAAAAAAAAAAAGAAAAAAAAAGAGTATTCCCATTAAAAAAATCAGTGTTGTTGAGGATTATACAAATCCTGCTTTAGCATTCAGATTTTAAAAACCCACTAAATTAATGGATGATATTTGAAAGATGCCGTTTATATTTGGAATTCATGACTAGAGCCTTTGCTGTTGCAAACTGCTGTTGTGTAGACGGATTCCTTGTGGAACAGGGGCATATGATGCCCCAGGACAGTCTGGGCAGTCTGGGCACCCCAGGGCTGCTAGGGAAGGACCCCTGAAGGGGCCTCAGGCTGCAGACAGGCCTGAAAGACACCTGGCAGCAGGCAGCCTTGAGAACCCTTGGCAAAGTTACACACTGGTTGGCTCCCCCACTGCTTAGAGGCTGTCCTGTGGGAATAGGGCGTGAATCTTTGTAAAGTAGATATAAGTGAGTGTAAGTAAACAATAAGGGAAGCACGATGTTCAAATTGTATCAGTGTTTGTGTCGTGACTTCGGCCGGCTCCCCTGCACTTGGACCCCCCCCACCCCCCACCCCCCGCTAAACTGTTGAGCCACTGGAATTTGAGCAGTTAGACCAGTCTGCAGCAAATAGGAATCGGATTCATCATGTTTATGCACAAAGCTTGTAGAAGAGGCAATTTCACAAATACAAATGAAAACTCATAAACTAGGAAAGTATTGAATCACAGGATCAAAGCCCAATTATTTTTTGGAAGCCACAATGAGAAACAAAAGTAATATCTGAAACAGAGGAATGAAAGAAGGAAGTGGGAGTTATTTTTAGAAGTGGCAAGGAGTTCCTTCGTAAGCTTCCTAGCCTTTGTGTTTCTTGTTTATAAAACCATAAATTAAACTGGACAATAACAGCTATCCACACAGAGTTTAGTTCACTATTGTTTTGCGAGTTACATTGAATACCATCAACAGAAGCTGCAATAGAAGGGAATTTATAGCATCTACGGTTATAGTAAGGTTTAAATTCTACAGGTATAATAAATGAAAAAGTAGTAAATTTAAATGTAAAATATTTTTGCTGTGTCAATGATGGTAAAAGAAAGACTTCTTTTTTATAACACAAAGATTGCTGATAAAATCACACTATAGTAAGAAATATCATAACCAAAATTCACTGAAGAAAAATCTTAATCACTTGCCACCAGAGAATGTGGGGAAAAAAGCTTTTTAAATTTTCCTTGATTTTTTTCCCCATTATTATACCAGGATGAAAGAAATATTTATTAATATGCTTCACACATGAATGCATAGATCATGGTAGCATCCACATCTGAAGGCTGGAACATAGTTGAATGTATCCAAGACTTAGAGGAAGGAGAATCAGCATTGTGGGAACAGTGCCAAACATCTGGCATCCTGACCAAGATTATAACAAGAAAATGTTAACCCTAAGGGCCCTGCTAAATTGTGTGCTTGATGAAGGATGCTATGGAATCTCATTTCTCAGCGGAACACCGCCATGTGAGTGTGACCATGTGGCTTATTGTGATTGAAAATGATTGAAAATGAATGAAAATTAAAATGAAACTTGACTAATTGTTGTAAGCCATTTACAGGTATCTGGGATATG
The DNA here is from genome assembly GCF_017639235.1 of Corvus kubaryi. NCBI lineage: Eukaryota > Metazoa > Chordata > Aves > Passeriformes > Corvidae > Corvus > Corvus kubaryi. The sequence goes on from NW_024581032.1 coordinate 679,558, forward strand.
ATGAAGTGGGCACTTGTCAGTTTGGGCTTACTCTGCTGTACAAAACTAAAATTATAAAAACCTCATTTTTTGTATTTCTATGAATAGTCTCATCGCATCATCTAGTATGGGAATAGTTGTGTCGTAAAGTTTACCATGTGCATAGAAGCATTTCTGGATCGAAACCTAAAAGTTAGAACTTCCACTGGATTGTTTACTTTTACAGAGCACTGCTCCTGGACCAATTGATTTACATGGTGGTCTGGGATATTTTATAGAAAATTACACTATTTAAGTTGCATTTTAAGGCATTTTTTAATTGCATGCATAGCACGCAAAATTAAATAAAAACTTTTTAGAAATCTCTAGAAATTATTCAGAAGAGATCCCTTGTTAGTGTTGATGTTTTTAAAATTGGTAAGACTGAGAACATGCTTAAGCAGGGCTCTTAAGCCCATCTTTAATCACAGAATCTGGAATGGTTTGGGTTGGAAGGAATCTTAAAGACCTTCTTGTTCCACCCCTCCTGCCATGGGCAGTGTCAGCCTCCACTAAACCAGGTTTCTCCAAGACTTATTCATCCCAGTCTTGAACACTTCCAGGAATGGGGCAGCCTGTGCCTATTGTTGGTTCACTTCAAAGGAAGAAAACATGTGCAAGTATTTGCTGGATAAGAATTAATTTCATTCCTATGGGATTCCATGAAATGGCCCTAAAAGCAAATGGAAAACCTGGGATGTTTTTTATAGTGTAAAGCTTTCACATCCAACTACTATGAGCTGTATGAGTAGTATAGCTATTGTGTATTTATCTTGTCATTAGTCAGGATGGAAATACCATATACTTATATATCATTCTCATTAAGGCAAATTATTTTTGTAGCAGATTTTTATAACTGTCGAAATGCTGATTTAGTTTTCATGGTAGGGGTTTGGGAAGCTTGGAGCAGTCTCAAGAATGGCAGCAACAGGCAGAAGGTAAGTGATGTATCCTAGATGCAATTTTTTTTTATTATTAAGACTTTTATGCCATGATGGATAACATATATTTCTTTATGCACACCCCACTAACATAACGCGTGGGAACATTGTATGATTTTAATGCGGAGTCACACTCACCCTTTGTTTGTTTACTTGTTGCGTGCTTGGCATGGAACATGCTGCTTTGAAGAGGGAAGTGCCTACCAGACATTCCGCTTTACAAACACATATGCTGCCCTATTCTTCTGAGACCTCAGCATGGAGCCCTTATTCCCATGGTTAGCCCTTATTCCTTCTGTTAGAAGGGAAACTCATATTGCCAGGCTTCATTGCCCCCTGCTTCTTTTGGGGTAGTTCTTGGAAGAAAGTAGATAGCAATTTTTCCACTCCACACTAATAATTTCTGATTTGTCTTCCTAATGTACTGCTTTTCAGGGAACAAGGTATCAATTCTCCACTGATTCTATGAAAAGGTATGAATCCATTAACTAAATTCCCATAGTATAATAAGGAATCAAAGTATTTTGTGCCTACAAACATGCCTTTACATTATGAAAAGCATGGATGGTCAAGGATAGAAGAAGATCTGTGTGAAAAGGGAGAAAACCCAGAAGCATGAAGGGCTTTTTAGGTATGAAAGGGAAAATGACATTATATTGTTGATGGAAAGAAATTGTTACCTTTGAAGAGGGAGGAGGAGGCACAAGCTGCCTTTGAAGCAGCTGACACAAGGACAGTCAGCCTCATAAGCAAGAGAAACTTCACAACAATCTCATAAAAAACTTAGTGGACAGATGTGTAAGCCCTTTTGTTCATTTATTCTGTGTATAACTATGCTGTTTATTCAGACGGAATTATCAGGTAACAAGCTAATGCATGGCACCAGGCGTCAATGGTGTATTGGAAATGGCCGACATGCAGAACATGTTTTATCCTAAACACCACCATAATAGAATCACAGAATCATAGAATGTCCAGGGTTGAAAAGGACCTTAAAGGCCATCTAGTTCCAACCTGCTGACATGACACGTTCTACTTGCCCAGGTTGCCCATCCAACCATGCCTTTAACACAGGGTTGGGGTGTCCATAACTTCTCTGGGCAACCTGTGCCAGTGCCTTACCACCCTCACAGGGAAGAATTTCTTCCTAGTATCTAATTTAAATCTGCCTTCTTTCAGTTTGAAGCCATTCGCCATTGTCCTGTCTCTACAGTTCCTAATGAAGAGTCCCTCTCCTGCTTCCTTTCAGATACTGGAAGGTATTGTGGGGTCTCCATGCAACCTTCTCTTCACCAGGCTGAGCAGCCCCAATTCTCTCAGCCTGTGAGAGGTGCTCTAGTCCTGAATACTGAATTGCAGCGTTGAATTAAGATTTTTAAAATCCTTTTAAGATATTTTAATTGTTTTTCAGCCTTAAATTAGGGTAAATATCTTTTATTTGTGGGTATTGCAAGTGAACATCGGAAATCACTGTCCTGACTTGCCTTTTCTACAGCTCTTTTCCATGGGAGGCTTGGTGCAAACATCATAGGTGGTGAAATGGTGGGCACACTATAATTCTGAAAGAGCTTTGCCCAGCAAACATAGAGAAGGATTAAATATTGAAATGCACATGAAAAAGACTGCCCAATGGACTGTCCTGGTAGAAATAAAATACTAGTCTAGTATTTTGAATCCAAGTAATTCCTCCCTATGAGCCCAGCGAGGATTGTTTGCCTTCAAATCTGAGCATGTGGACAGTAGTGTATGGGCCACCGGTTGAAAACAGTGTTGATACTTCTCATTAATGGCTCAGAGACTAAAAAGGCAGCTACAAAATGGTAAATACATCCCTACAGATTCAAAAATTTTTATTATTATGCATCTCCCCCATAACAACAGATTGTTAGACCACTAAAATACAGATGAGAATTTCATAGCTTCTCAGAAAAGAAGCAGGAATAGGCCAATGGGCCTTAACAATAGCTACAAGTTTTTCAGCACCAGGCATCTCAAAAGTACTTTAACCTTATAATACCTTTCTGAGTTATGCTTTAATATCTCAAGGAAGCATGCAAAAAAAAGGAAGCAGCAAGTATTACATGACTGAGATAATAAGCAAAATCAGTAACATATCTAGAAACAGAACCCAGGGTTTGTAACTTTTAACCTTGTCTTCTCAATGCATACTCTAAAATGGAATTGTTTCCCTATCTCCCGTGCAACATTTTCAGCACAAAGCACTCTAAGGTCCTGATAAGTGTTTTGTTCAAAAATCACTTGTTCTGGTTTTCTTGTCCTTAAGTGGAGTAACACGTCTGCATTGGTAGCTGGCCAAATGAGGTAGGAAGAGTAATCATCATCCGCAGCACTGGGGCTAAAGAAATTTCCACTGAAAATTGTCTGCCCTATTATTTTTTTATGTGTTGGGTTGAAAGTTCAGAATCTGTTTCCATTTTTTTCCATCACTAGAATGGTGTATTTCACAGAATTAGAACCATGCAAACATCAGTCCTGCCAGAACACCACTCCATGTGCTATCAAAGGGGATCTGCTGATGCCCACTGACTCTTTACCAATATAGTGCTTGTCACTGCTGCAGATCAAGAAGTTCTGAATAGTTTTCATTAATGCTCTTTGAGTGGTTGAAAACAAGAAAAGAATGACTATACATTTTTATGATCAAATACCCTGATGGAATAAAAATAGGAGCAAAATAAATGCATTAATTGTCATAAGAAGAGAGATGAAGAATCCAAAATATTACTTGCGTACTTATTGTTCTAAATCCCTTGACATCTGGCAAATTGCAGAAGATTCCAGGCTTTCACCAAAATGCAAGTCAGATTAAAATGTGAAGTCTTACAGTTTACTGGATATAAAACTTCATAATCTAACTTTAAGAGTTAGAGATTAATTGTTATGTATTTCCTATTAATATCCTGAGGTACAGAGCTGTAATCCAGAGAGAAAAGAATGGTATTTTGAATTCATTATATTAAATCATCTTGTCTGGACTCTCTCCTCTTGGTTTTCAGTTCTGAAACTCTGTATAACAAAGACATAAAATTCTAGATTAATTATTTTCCACATTTTAGTTCCCCTGTAATTCTTCTTTTAAGGCCAACCTATTAAAAAATACAGTTTCTTACCCCACCACTTCTAAAATCCTTTTGAGAAGAAAAAAAAAAAAAACCCACCAAACAACCAAATCTCTGTTCCAATTTGTATAAAAAAGCAGTCCCTTAACCGCTTTATTAACATATTCTTTATCTTGTGTTAATAAGGCAACCTTTTCTTGCTTTTATAGATTAGAACCAAATTCTTAAAGCTATAAGGAAACACAGGTTTACTGTATCTGATTTTGAGATACAGAAGTCCAGCAAGGAGTTCAGATGTCAGTGTCTGTACAACAAGTTTCAGCACAATGTTGAGACTCATTAGCTATTTTTCAAGAACAACCAACCAAACTGAAACTCTTGGACCTCTATGCTATCATGGTTACCTGCTTCCAGAACCTGACCTATCTTACTGAAAACTAGCTGCAATATTACTGTAATAATGCTTTGAATGTAGGACATTGTAAATCTTCTCTTCCATTGAAAACCGCAAATGGAGTCACATGACTTGTCTTCAAAATTGTGTATTCCTTTGCAAATTGGTAAAATAATGATAAAATAAAATGTTCGGTTCATACAGTTTGAATGTAATAATGTTCAAGGTGAAAAATAAAATACATTCAGACATGGTCTGCAATAACACAGCCGATAGAAGATGAACCAGTCTGGCCTACTGTGGGGTATGCCCAGCCACTGACCTGGGGGGATCTCTGCTGAGATAAGGAGATTGAGCAATCTCCCAGCAGGACTCCCTGGGAAGGCAACCACTTCTTGGTCATGGTGAGGAAAGGCAGACCCACAGTCCTTTGGGAGACACTATGCAGATCATTCTGTAACCCATTGGTCTGTCCCAGACCCTCTGTAATCCATTGGTCCCCTTGCTGATCCCCTGTATCCCTATAAAAGCAAGATCAATGGGCCCCTGTGGCTCAGAGAGAGCTCATCCCTGGCTCCCCCATTCGCCGGAGGGAACCCATAATAAAGCTATCTTCGTGCGGAACCAGCCACACGAGCCTTCTCGTCTCTCTTTCTGGTCTGGCTTGGTCTGGAGGCTGCCCTGCAGAGCTGAGTTGAAATCACGAGCTGATAATCACTAAAGAGCTGACAGCCTCTGCAAGGGCCCCTCTGCCAGCAGCTGAGGGAAGACACCAGACCTTGGGAAGGTGATTCCTTTCGGGACCATCTCCCCGGACCGGTCACCTCTTCCTGGGTCACAGCCTCGGACCCCATCACCAGCTGTAATAACCTACAAATTAAAGTGAAGCAGAATTTGGGAATTTGGAATACCTTACTATGTAATACTTAAAGGAGAAAAATAAATAAAATATAACCTACCCAAACTCAATGAGTGATGTGCAGACAGAGGAAAAGAACTAATTACTACTATTATTTGTTTCATTCTCAGACAAGAACTTAAATTATCCTCTTGAATGCACAGGAGATTGTTGGAAAAGATAGCAGCCTTCTTCTTTACAATATATTCCTCAGAGTTCCAGGAGACAAATCCTTAGAGCTATGAGGATCTTTCTGTTATACTCCCAGAGCATGGCCAATATTATATTCCTTTAGAGATCCCCCCACCTCAAGGCAGTGGAGGATAGTCTACAGCTCCAGTACTCCAGCCAGAGCCTCTGCCTTATTTAGTATTGCTACTGAAGCAAGGACATCATCTATACTGGCTTTATATCCATAATATATCCAAGGCACAGCAAAGAATATACACAAAGCACTGACCACAGCTTATCACTTTCAAAACAAAAATCTCAGGATGGCAATACTGGATCTTCTGATCCAAACTGTAAGGAAACATTTCTTTATAGGCAAAAAAGGCTTCTGTGTATTGTACAAATAGTAGTTATGAAAACCAGAGTTTTATGACCTAATGTTTCTATTTAGCTGTAACTATTTTATCAATATTATTTATACGCTTATTTTCAGTGCATTTGGTAAAAAATGTATAGTTTAAAAGAAATTACTGGGTGTGCTACTTAGTGCTATGGTTTAGTTGGCAAGGTGGTGATCAGTCAAACATGATGATTTTGGAGTTTTTTCCAACTTAAATGGTTCTATGATTCTATAATTTATGAAACTGTTTATAACATCCCTATTAAACAGTTTATAACACTTAAGCCTCTAGGAAAGTTTATTAGCCATAACTGACATTGCTCCAGTGAAAACTGTGTGCCCTTGATTCCACCTGCAATGTTCAAGTGCTCAGAGCATTCAGCTGTACCTCAGTAATGTTGATGTCACCATGTTCTGCTATTTGAAGATCCTGTCTGCCACCAAACATCAGCAAGACATTCAGTCTTTCACCCATGAGCAGTTAATGGCTGATGGCCTGTAATTCTCAAATGATAATAAATCCAAAGGAAGGAATTGCTCTGCTAAATGTTAGCTGAGTCACTGCTCATTACAATACAAGGGGTAAATGTGGAGCTGAATTTTTTGAAGGGTCAAACACAAACTTTGATAGAATTATTAGGCTTGTAGGTCAAACTCTTTTGAAATCTGAATGAAGAAAACCATAAAGCAAGCACAAGCCAATAGTAATGTTTCATGGGAGCTTCACGATTAATAGAGGGCACAGAAAATGCAAATCGAGGGGCATCTGCAGGGTGGAGTGGAATATGAAAGAAGCAATCTTTAATATCAAGGACAGCCAAATACCAATGTTGTGGGAGCATTGAAGGTGATGGCATACCTGGTTGAAGGGGTCCCATGTCTTCAACAACTTTATTGATTTCTCTAAGATCTTGGAGAAGCCTATATTTGTTCTTTCCTGGTTTTTGTATTACAAACACGGGTGTATTCCAGGGGCTGTTAGTTGGTACGATGTTGCCTTTAGCCAATTGTTCATCTACTGATGTTTTGAGTGCCTCTAAGTTTTCTTCTTTTAGTGACCACTGGTTAACCCACACTGGTTCACCTGTTTTCCAAGTTAACTTTTGTGGTTGGCACGCAGCTCCAGTGGCCTGCAAGGGAAAATTTTGATGTCTAGGGGTGATATCAATTTTTGTTCCCCACTGAGACATGGCATCCCTTCCCCACAGGGTGAATTTGGTGTCTAGGACATACGGATGAAGTGTCGCTATTTGTCCTTCAGGACCTTCAATTTGGATGGTGTTTTTGGATTGCTTCGCAATTTGGGTGCCTCCAATCCCTTGTATGATACCCTGAGATTGCAATTCCCATTGTGCATGCCACTTATCAAATGGAATGACAGAGATATCAGCACCTGTGTCTATCATTCCCATGATACTGATTTTATGTGATCCGTGACGGAGCTTACATTCCACTATAGGTTTATCGTTTCCCAAAACTTCAGTCCAACAGATGGCTGGGATATGACCATCTGTGGGCAGGTATTTGAGCAGTGGAATGGCTTGTGCGATGACTTGACCTTTTGACATAAAGTATGGTGGACATTTCCATTGTACCATTAGGTTAGAACCCCCATTCTGATCCACTTTCATGAGTGTGGGTGTAACCTCTATCCCAGAAGGTGTTTCTCGAGTGTCCCCAATAACAAAAAGGTATGTAATGTCTGGCATGTGGTCCACATTTTGGAATGAGATGGGTATCGCAGTCTGTTTGTTGCCGTTGAAATGGTGTGTTTCATCACAGGTTACCTTAAACCTGAGTCCAGAAGTCCAAGTTGCTTTGTCTGCAGCTCTATTTTTGTCTGAACGCGGAACTGTTAGGACGCGTTGAGTCGTTAGTTTCCCTGCTGTTGACCTGGGGAAACAGTCTTTGGAGAGTTTTTATCAGCAGTTATAATTGCTCTGCAATTGCGAGCTACATGTCCCTTTTTCTGAAAACGATAGCATATAAGGTTACCTCGAGATTGAGTTTCCCCTCTACCCATCATGTTCTCTACAACCTCCCCCACCATCCCCACTTTTTTCAAAAAAAGGAACACCTGTGTTCAGCTGCACCTTCTTTGTACAAACTTTGAGGATGGTTTAAACAGCTGGGGGTGGACGCAAGGGAAGACTCAGGATTACTTGTTTGCAAGCATCATTCGTATTTGTCTGGAGCAGTTCAAGTGGGAACGCTTGTTGGAGGTCAGGATTAGGGACCTGGGAAAAGATTGTTTCATGCAAACAGTTATAAAACTGAATAATATTGTCATTTGGCAATTGTTTGATGTTGGTATAATGAGATTCAGGAGTCTGAGATGGTAGTAACGTTAAGGCCTTTTCATCAGCACGTGTTATTTCAGTAAGAACTGGACGAGGAATAAGCTTGCTTTGTTTTTGAGGATTTGCCATATTATTGTCACCAGATAAAAGGTCTAATGTGATATAATTGTTGTCAAAGTCCAGATAATTATCTGGAGTTTGCCACAGAATTTGCAATAAATCAGATAAAATTAATTTCCATTTTTGTTTCCACAACAGAAATTCACCAGGTGTGAGAAGAGTTTGCATTATTGTAATCAAATCATGAGGTATGAGCAAATGTGTTGAAAAAGTAGCACTTAAAAGGCTCTTAAAATAGTTACTATGCATCCAAAACTCCTTAATTGCCTTGCACAAATCTTTGATATTAGAATAAGGGAAAGGTGTCCAGCCAGGATTAGCTCCTGTGTTGTTACGGGGAATAGTAACAAGTGGAGACACTTCCTGGTAGCTATGCGTTCCCAGATGTAAAGGGGTAGTCATGTGACTGTGGGAACCTGGAGCGGGAAAATGGGAAGCAGGGCCGGGGAGTGGAGGGGCAGGGGCAGAGAGTGGAGGGGCAGGGGCAGGGAGTGGAGGGGCAGGGGCAGGGAGTGGAGGGGCGGAGGCAGCAGGAGGAGGGGAGGGGTTGGGGATGGGGTTGTGGGAGACAGGGGCGGTACTTGCATCATGGGCGGGAACAGAGGGAAGGGTGAAACACAACGCTGTGGGGGTGGGGTTGGGGGCGGGGTTAGGTTTCAACGCAGGAGTGGGAGGGGGTGGGGACAAGAAGGGATTTGTGGGATGGGAAGAAAGGGATTGTGGGAGGCGTAGTTCGGAGGTGAAGAAACGTGGCATCTGTCATTATCGGAGACAAATAAACTCTGAGAAAAGGGATTGGGGGGAGGGGGTTTTACCAGGGCTGTGGGCACATGGCAATGGCTGTCCCTGGGAACAAAGAAATCAGGGGAGAAGGGGTTTTTTCGTGCGCTTAAAACACGAGGGCTAGAAACTGGGGACAAAAGAGTGGAAAAGAGGGGTTGGAAAGGTCCTGGGACCAGCTCCGGATTCCCATCCAAGGCAGGGTGCTGAGAAGACACGGCTGGGCCAGGAGGTCGATAGCTCTCCTGTGCTAAAAAGCAGTCTGCTCTAACTGTGTTTTCCAGCATAGGGAAGAGGGGTCAGGGACACAGGGGTTGGGAGAAGGTATAAGGGAATTAACAGGGTGTTTTTGCAGTGGCTTTTCATGTACTGTGTTTTTCTCTGGTGAAATGTAACTTAGTAACAGGAGAGGAAAAAATTTTGAAACTGTTTCATCTCCCGATTGTCTAAGAGAGGAGAGTTTTCTCCCCACACTATCCCAAAATTCAGGAGATCTCATATCCTTGGAGGTCAGATTAGGAAAGTACTGGAAAAGCCATTGCACAAAAGATTGAACGGGATTTTAGGGTACTTATGCCCAGTACAAGAAAGGTAGCTTTGAACTTGATAGTATATTTCTCTGTGGTGTGCAGAAACTTCAGATCCCATTATGAAAGCAATACCACAAATCTCAGCCCCAAATTGCGAAAAATAGAAAAAAAAAAAGAGAAAAAATTTGCACCGAAACCAGCTTAAGACATGACCCCCCAAACCAGCGGGGAAATTCTCACCAGAATTCTGGATTCACCACAGGAAAGCAGGTCCGGAGAAAAAAATAAGCGAAGTGGGTCTCCTACTTTCCAGCTGTTCCCTTGCCATGTGGTGTGGGGGAGGGGACAGGCTGAAGCTCTGAGCTCGCTGTTACACAGAAGGTAACAGCTGGCTACAAAAGAGCTGGCACAGCAGGACGTACAGGGCTAACTCCAGCAGACACATAGCTGCTGTGACACCCTAAAAGTCTCTCAACAGCCAAGGTTCAGAGATAGCATGTTGTGCGCCAAATGTGGAAATACAGCATTTAACTGGCTAGGTTCTCAGTTCAGTGCCTCAGAAAACCTTGAGCCGTCTAGAGGGACGGCACAGGCAATCTGGCACTTCAATAGCTCTAAAAGTGGCAAATGGTAGCTGCGAGGCCAATATCTCAAGTAGAAGCAAAGAGGAGAAATATAGCCCATGGATTATGCCTTAATCCTGCAGTTAGATGATTTCAGTCAGAGACAGAGACACACAGGAGATGTTAGCAGAAGGGAGCAGAGCCAAAGAGGGTGGGCCCACTCTGAACTCTCTCTTTTATTCAGAAGAAGGGAAAGGGGAGAGCTAGGGGCAGACCCGGGGTAACTGGCCAATCAGACACTGCTCCAGAGTTTGAGTTGCTTTCAGTTTTGCCCACACTTTGGAACAAAGGGGTTTCAGAGCACCTGGCTGTTTGACCAGAGCTGACCCAGGGAGGGGCAGCTTTCTCTGAGCAGGCAGCAACAGAGACCACTTGATTTTTTGGTCATAGTTGAGACTGAGCTTCTCTTAACTAAAAAGAAACATGACTCATATACTCTCCTGCAGAGATTTAGTATTCTGAACTCAATTAATGTTCTTTCATAATGCCTTAAACTTCAAAACCAAATCAAAACCCACAATTAAAAGAAATTACTCTTTTGAGTATATTATAGTTCATCCAGAATATGTGCCAATGTACAGAATCTTTTTCATCTTAGCATCCCAATTGCATCTGAAGTCCTAGAGACCAACACTCTTCCTCAGTGGCAGCTGTGTGGTAAGGGTGGTATCTCCTATGTGGAAGGGTAGAAGTCCTAAACTTCTTTTCTTTCTTTGTCACTTGCCCAAGGAAAGGTAATCTGCTTTGGCCCTATATTAGAAGGAAGCTGTAACCATCTCCTATTGGTTTAGCATACAAGCTTCTTTAGTAGAATAGTGAAAAATAGGCCTCTACACCCTCCCCACACCTTTCCCTACCAAGCCAGCAGGACTGATACAGATTTCGGCTTGGTTTCATCATCACACAAGATGTACCAGGCTGCTTTCTGGTACAGAAAGTCTGCCTTCTTCACCCTCCTCTTAGGATCTGCTTTGGGTTTTACTGCAGTTAGTTATGAGACTGAGATTTCAAGTGTTATAAGCTTAGATGAAAAGCAAGAATGTATTATAGTGCTGGTTTCAACTCAGATGTGTTAATAGAAATTTCCTCTGCCAGGATTTATCTTATCTCGCTTCCGATAGTCATCACATTAGATTCTAACCATGCCCACTGCCTAAGTTCCTGCTATGGTCAGTTAGATAGAGACAGGCAGCACCCAAGGAGGACTTCATCCCCATGACTGAGATGCTGGCTGTGAAGACATAAGGTGTTTCTAGAGGATGGATGCCCACATCTATTACTGTATCCCGCAGCCGTAGGGAGGAGGAGAGACATCCAACAGGCAGGAATTGTGCAGCAAGATTGATTTTTTAGATTATTTTACAAACTCTTTTATAGACTTTTTTCCTCATAGTCTAATTAGGCAATGGATCAGCCACCCCTTGGGGTGATTGGCTAGAATCCTAAAACATCCCTTGTCAAAATATTTTTCTGCTGTACCATAAACATAGTTCTACAAGGTCACAGGTATTCACACTTTACAGAACTCTGCAAATATCTTCATGAGAGAGAAAAGTATCTCATGGGCTTAGAAAGAAGCAGGAAAATTTGTTGCTAACAGCATTTTTGTATCCACACACGTCCTTATTTCTTCCTTGGTGTCATGGTTTAGCATAGTTTGGGTTCTTAGTTAGAGGACTCCATCAGCCACAGAAGTGATTCTTTGCAAAGAAGTGCTTACAGCTTCCTCTAGACCCAATAGAACCTAGGCTAGTCTGAATATTAGCAACTTTTTGAAGCCACTTAAGAAGCTTGACACGCCTCTGTGATCCACATTTAAGAACGAGCAAAGCCTGGGAAAGCTCTCTTGCTTCCGGCTTTTGGACATGTAACTTGGGGGCCTAGAGTGCGGCCCAGCGGGGCCAGGCCGGGCCCTGCTCAGCTGGGTCAGCCAGGTCAGCTGCAGCATGGCTTGGCTAAGATCTCAGACGCTTCGGCTTGCTGGACACCCAGCACAGCCCCCTCAGTGTGGCCCGGGCCAGCCGGGAGACAGCCATCCTGGAGCCGTGCGGCCCTGTTCCATCCACAGCCCTGCTCCATGCAAGTGGCCCCACGGCATGGTTTGGCCAGGCCGGCCCTCACCTAATGCAGCCAAAATTCATTTGAGGCTGGCAAAGATCATGTGACCTACAGCGATAAGCGAATTCCAGCTGCACGGCCCGGGTGCAGCTGGAACCCTTTTAGTATTGTAAGTTTCCTCCAGAACAGATGAAGCCTGCAGACATCAATCCTCTCCCAAGTCAAAAGAAAAGGAAGAGTGAGGACACGTGAAGAAAACACCATAAAGACACCAAAGTCAGTGAAGAAGGAAGAGCTGAAACCCTGAGGGAGGAGAAAGAGGAGATGCTTCAAGCCTAGAAGCTGAAATTCTGTTGTAAAGCTATGGTGGTGATGGACTATGATACATCAGAGAACCCGCTGTAATTTCATGAAAGCATGGGGGGTGGAGTGTTCAGACTGCAACTGTGAGCAAAAGTACCTGTGCTGGAATAAGCAAATGTTGAAGTAGCTGTTACTTGATGAAAAGCTTGAATGGAGATAAATGAAAGTGATGAAGATCTTTGCTCCCAAAGAAGAAAAAGAGCTCTGTTCCTAGAGATGAAGATGCTCCCAGAGATAGGTGAAGAGATCCTTTGCTTCTGAACAGCTCAGCCTTAAAATGGTACCCCATTAGCTCAAGATTGGAGCCTCGAAAACAGTTGTGGGGAAAGCTGTAATATGAGGGAAGGGACTTTCACATGTCAGCAGAGAACCAATCTGGGTGGCTGTCTTGCTGTGACATTGAAGCCATGAGAGAACTGTTTCTTGTGGAGATGTCTCCATAGCATGAGCAAGAGAGACTTCTCTCCCTAAGTGAACTGAAAAAGAGATTATTATAGAGGTGGTAAACTGACTCAAAAAATCTCAAGGGTTGTCTTTTTACGTTGTCAATGGGAGAAGGGAGAAAGGTGGGGGGAAGAGAAGTGTTCTGAAGGTTTAGTCTGACTTTTTTTTTTCTTTCTTTTAGGTCTGTTAATAAACTTCTTTATATTCTTTTATGTTTTGTGCCTGCTTTGCTTTCTTCTAATTCTTATCTCACAGAAGGAAAATAAGTAAGTAATGGATATTTCGAACCAACCACTACACTTGGCTAACAGATCAACACTGAACTCCAAGACAGCGAAACAGATGGATCCCACCCCAAAGAATTAGATCAGTTTCCTAAGCATTAATGCTTTTTAACTGCATAAAGACTCATTAGATGTAGTTTACTTGTCTCCCACACATGACCATTTAGAATCACTCGATTATTTCTAAGGAGATTCAGAGCAAAGATGTTGCCTGGTTTAAACTAAAATTTTCCTATAGAATACTGCATGTGATAGTTCTAGCATTTTTGGAGCTATAAGTTTAGAGGTTCAGAAGGATTCATACCCTGTGGATCTTACCTGCAAAGTCTTATTCAAGTTTAGCCAAAATTTGGGCATTTGCAAACTTCTGTTCATATTGCTCATCAGAGCATCTGGCAGCTGCTAACCTCTGTTCATTCCATCTGCTGTGGATTATGCCCTAGGGTAGTTCCTTCAGCACGACATCTCCAACTGCAGCTTGTAGACTGCACAAGTGTTTGTCCTGTGCTCTCAGCCATCCCCTTTCTGGTCCCAGTAACACTCCCTAATGACCCACAAAGAATGAGGCTAGAGCTGAGGGAGAGAAAACATTGACATGGAAGGAACTGGGACTAAAACTGAAGAAGGTTTGGGAGAACAGGAGAAAGGAAGAACTTGTTGATGAGGCCAAAAGCAGAGGGTGCAGTATTCACTGAAGAATACTCAGTGTTTGATGGGGCACTAGAATTCCTATGAGTGAGCGTTAGCTACTTCTCAGGGGGTCAATAACCAGGAAATGAAGGCCAGCCCTTCCCTTAGTGTCAGCCATGATCATGGAGTGAGTGGTTTATGCCTGGATGTGGTTCAACCTGGCTGTCGTGGGTTGACACTGGCCCAATGTCAGGCACCCACGAAAGCCACTCACTCACTCCCCTCCGCAACTGGACAGAGGAGAGAAAATATAACAATAGGTTCATGGTTGGAGGTAAGGACCAGGAAAGATCACTCATCAAATACTGTCACAGGCAAAACTTAGGGATATGAATTGTTTAGTACTAACAAAATCAGAGCAGGATAATGAGAACTAAAATTAAACCCTTAGAAACCTCTTCCCCCCACCCCTCCCTCCTTCCAGCTCTACCTCCTACCCCAGTGGTGCAAGGAGACAGGAAATAGGGGTTATGGTCACTTCATCACCCATGGCTTCATGGGGTTGTCCACTAACTTCTCCAGTGTGAGTCCATCTCACAAACAACAGCTCTCTGCGACCTGCTGCAACATAAGTCCATCCTATGGGCAACAGTCCTCCCAAAACTGCTGTGGTGCTGGTCACTCTTCCACGAGGTACGAGTCCTTCAAGGACAGGCTGCTCCAGCCTGGAAGCAGGGCCCCTCTCTCCACGTCTCCCACAGGGTCACAACCTCCTCTTAGGCATCCACCTGCTCTGGTGGGGGCTCCTCCATGGGCTGTGGGTGGATCTCTGCATCCCCGTGGATTTCCATGGGCTGTAGGGGGACAGCTGCTTCACCATGGTCCTCACCAGAGGCTGCAAGTGAATCTCAGTTCTGGTGCCTGGAGCACCTCCTCCCCATCCTTCTCCACTGTCCTCCGTGTCTGCACAGTTGTTCTTCTCACATGTTCTCACTCCGCTCTTCTATAGCTGAAATTACAACTGCACCACAACTTTTGTTTTTCCTTCTTCTTAAATATGTTATCACAGAGGCATTATCACCATTTCTAATTGGCCCACCCTTGGCCGGTGGCATGTCCATCTTTGGAGCCACCAGGGATTGGCTCTGCTGGGCATGGAAGAAGCTTCTGGCAGCTTCTCACAGAAGCCACGCCTGTAAGCTCCCCTGCTACCAGGCCTGCAAAACCAATACACTGGCTTTTAATTATTACACTATACAGAACTGACAGGGAGAAAGCACAGAATCCTGTCCCTCCACAATTTCCTTGTATGCATTTCTATTTAAATAACAGGACTTAACCACACATAGGTTACAATGTAGTCCCACAGTCCTTTCATATAGATTGTATCCAAAAAGTAGGGAGTACTTGGAAAGTCAGGCTAGAGGCAATAAACTAGAATTCCAAACCGTTGGAGGTTTCTTGCTTTTGCCAACCCAGTTATGCAGGTATCATAAGCATTATCTCCACAAGAATGTTGGAAGTTTAAAACAAGTAATAAATATAACATTATTGTTAATCATCTTCTGGTTTTCTGTTTCCACTATCCAGACATCAAATATCACTCTGAAAAAAAGCTCTTGTTTATAAAATTAAGCAAAAAAATAAAGCTGCATATTTCACATAGTCACAAATTAAGGAAGAGGAAAGCCTTGGTGTGAAGAGAGGACTAGCTAACCCTGAGGATGGTCCTGAGAAGGAATAGCAGTACAGCACAGGTCTTCTGATTGATTGTCCCAGTTGCATTTGTTTCCGTCACAAATTATGGCGGAAATCATGTGCAATACATTCTGCAAACACAGCAAAGCGTAGAAAGTATGTTCTTTCAGTGCTCGCCCTCTTTCATCTGGTTCCATGACCAGTAAATAAAAGGATGATAATTTCTCTGCTTCCTCCTATTTTCTTCCTTATACTTCCCTGAAACAGGAAGAAAGGAAGGTTAAAAGGTGACAGGTTTTTGTGCCTCATCTTAGAAATTAGCTAATCCCCCTAACCCCCTTCTCAAAACTCCAGCTGCCAGGCGAGCCTCCTGATCAGCTGCTACTTCCAGTACAGGACTTTCTGAAGCAACATGATGCTCTGTGCACATTCCAGATGCTTATCATTAAAATTTACTATAAGAAAACAAAATACAGCTTTTGATATTCCCTGCTTTCCTTGAGCCCTGCAGTAAAGAATGAAAAAGCCATAAAATCAAAGAAATCCAAGGCTTCCCACTGCTCCAAACACATTCCCTACTACCATGCCTGAGCTTTTTTCTCCCTGCTCTTTTGTTTGTGATTGAAAATTTTAACCTGCCCAGCTGAGTTTTAGATATTATAGAGTGAAAAAAGCAAACTATCCAACAAAGATGCCACTCTCCTGCTGAGTCTGTTGACAAGTCATTTGTTGTTCACAGTTGAAGACTCTGTACATTACTTGTGCTCACAAGGCCAGTGAGTAACACAAAAACATGGGAAATAGCAAGTCAGAAATGTTGACCTGGGTCGTAAAAAAGTTGTGTCACTCTTCTGTATATGAGCAGATAAAGTGCTTAAAAAATGCCACTAAATACTAATGGCACAACTCCATCAAAGTCAAAACTATACTTAATAGTACAAATCCATGCTAATAAGATACCCTCAATGAGGCCCTCGGTAACATTATGCACTGCTACCCTTAAGACATGAAGAGAAGGGCACACGTCAGTCTTTCAGGCGGCCAATGAGCCTTTAGCTGAAACAAAATGTTTAAAGCCCTGATCCATCACTGGGACTACTGGGATAACTAAGAAGTGGAGAACCAAGTCATCAAAGACAAAGAGTGCCAGAGCCCTGATGGTTTGCTCCTATAAAATGTGCCTCTGGGTGCATTCAAAGGGAAGTCATCCACAGCTTGGGAGAAGAGCTTGTGGGTCTGCTCATTGTAGGGCCAAACTTGGGCTTGTTTGTAATACAACCATCTAGGACTGATAAGTTAAAAAAGAAAAATGCCAAGCCATCTACCTGATTCATTTTGCTTCTCTGTGTTCAACCCATTTGCAATATATTTTTAACAATCCTGTCAGCCACCTGCACCTCTGTCAGAGACTGAAATATTATAGTTTATGACTTAAACATCTTCGTGAAGGACTTCTGCCTATTATAGCAAAACTGTATTACAAAACCACAGAGAAGACCAGTACACCCTGAATAGGCCTTCTGACTGAGGCCCTACACTGCTCGCTGATGGAGATGAGATAAACTCGGGTCTAGGGAGAAAATACATTCACAGAGTGATCAAGCTTAACACGTTTGGACTGGAGACTGCAGCCCCAGGGCTATCAGCTGCCAGAGTTGCACAGACCCTCACACCAAAGGGTGGGGGGAGGAGAGGTTTTGGGTCTGTGGTAAAAAACCTCTGGTCAGAGGCAATGAACGCCCATCCTCCACTGTGCAGAGGAGCCCAGCTGTGGGGCCCTTCACCCCGGGAAAAGCTTATCCACAGTAGAGGGGGTGTCATGGCCTGTCAAAGGTCCCCCACCACGGGGTCCCCAGACCCTGCACCAGAGCACTGCAACATGATGCAACAGATCCACAGTGTTGCAGGGAACAGTGTCAAAGCTAGCCCCCTTAGGGGACACACCTGGGCATTCCCACCTGGCCCAAACGTGTATTAATCCACTGGATCCTATACTTTCTGGTGTGGCATGGCATGGTGTGGCATGGCGCTATGCGGCGGCGGGGAACCCTCACCACCAAGAAGACCAGATGGAGGGAAGCCATGAGATGTTGTTGGGACCCTCAGATGGGTAATATGTTTCCACCTAACGCCTGTCAATCTCTCCCTGTCTCCCCACCCCACACACACATATCTTTTTCTATTTCTTTCTTCCTTTTATTTCTCTTTCTTTCTCTTTCTTTCTCTTTGCCTCTTTTACTATTAAATAAAATATATCAATTTTTTGGCACCAAAATCTAAACCTCATTTGGTTTTAATCACATTTTTTGGGTATATCTCGAACTTTTCTGTGTCCAATCCATTTTATTCACAGAGGCTTAGTTTCCTTTGGTCTTCTGTGTTAAACCAGTTCGTAACAACCTCCTACCCCCCCTACCATCTCCCTGGACCTTAAAGCAATGACTGCACACCTCAGGCTGATCCAGAAGGAGCCCCTTGCACTGGGGGTACACTGCTCCAAGTGGGCAGCAGCTTCTTGCTCTGGGCCCCATCCCTGAAGGGCAGCTGCTGACACACTGTAAAGACATCACTTGCAGGCATCAGTTCAGCTGAAACACTGGTGATCTTTAGGTTATGTTTTAAGATTCAGTGTGACTTAGGCTGGGAAGGCTTTGAAACAGCCATGGCAGGAAGAATGCCCTGCATGGTGTTTTGTACATTATTGTCTTGATTTGCAATAATTTAAAGGAGAAAACCTCTGGGTTGAGGTCTCTCCCTTATAGTTGCAAATAAGGAATGAATGCAAGCAGATTAAGTGAAAAAAAGAACTCTTTACTAACAAGCAGAACAGCAACAGTCAGGAAACAACAGTAAACAACCACCAAATACAGACTGCTCAATTCCTCAGACTCACCAAGATGGTGCCTTTCATCCCAGCATCACAGGGAAGAAGAGAATCATAATTTTGTTAAAGTCAATTATATTCAAAATGTTTGCTTTCTTTGTTCAGCTGCAGTATTCCTGCAGAATCTGAACCTGAAGTGAGGACCTTTCTTTTGCCATATCAGTCATTCCAAGTCAGGCAAAATTCTGGGACTAGAGTACAGGTGGCAGGAGAGACAGGGACAGCTATATTTAGCAACTGCCCTTTTTCCTCTTCCTTCAGGCTGGCAGTACATCCCTAATGCTTGGGACTCTTGAGTAGTGCTGAAAACATGGCTCAGGTGTGATCACATCAAGATGCCAGAAAGACTTCCAAATTGGTAGTTCAAGAGCGGGTCATAGACTTGTTATACACTACCATAATGTCTGGGGGTTTTGAGCAGTTTACATGCACGTCTATATCTAACCAAAAAAACCTCGAATTCTTCATTACTGAAGGAAGCAGTAAAATGGCAAATGATCAAATGCAGCATTAATTTGTTACATTTTTGCAACTGAACAGCCAGATAAAACACTTTTCAGAGACTTATGACCCCAAAAGCCTGTACCATCTTTGGGCATCATATTGGTATGAAATAACACAAATGTTTCCTTTAGTGCAGATAAGGCTATGAATCATGCATATGTTATAAAATTTCAGGTTCTAGTATTTCAGATTTAACAACTTGGTAATCGTACTGTTAAATGTATTCACTTACAGTAAGTACAAAATTACTTGGAGCTTTCAATCTCTGAAGCTAATTACATGAAGGGCAAATGAACATACTTATTTCTATTAGATTAAACTCTAAGTAATAAAAGCCAAACATGGAGTATCTCACTGAGACTTGCATGCACTTCAACTGATGACAGTTATGCTGGAGTTATGGGCAGGGGATACAATAAGAAAGTATACAAGAACATAATAAATAAAAGAATACCAATATTGTTATAGAAATACTGATGTCTGTGAATTAATAAAAGCCATAGAAAATGTATTGTAGAAATAACATGCAGCAATTAAAATTATTTCCTGTCTTCTTTTTCTTTTTTTTTTTTTTTTGATTTTTCTGTAGAACCAATGGAAAGAAGCACTGGCCTCAAGGGCACCATAGATCGGAGGAAATAGTTCATTTTCTGAAGACCAAGGATTGTTCCCAAATGAAAGCTGCCAGGAACTATAGGTCTAGCTGGCCTTGTCCTCCCCAGGGCTACCTCTTTTCTGTCCCCAAAACACTGGGGAGCTGGGCTTTCCTCTCTGGGGAAAGAACCCTCCTTCTGGTCCAGGCTCCCATAGCCAAAATTGGGATTCCACCTCCAAAATTCTGTATGTCCAAGAATGACTCCCAGACAAAAGCTGCCAGGACTGACAGGTCTGGCTGGTCTTGGACACCCAAGGGCTGCCTTTCCTCTGCCACTGAAACACTGGGGCGCCGAGCTTTCCTTCCTGGGGGAAAGAATAGTGCTGCTCCTTCAGGCGCCCATGGCGGAAATTGGGATTCTGTCTCCAAAATGCAGTACATCCAAGGATGGCTCCGAGATGAAAGCAGCCAGGATTGACAACTCTGGCTGGCTGCAGCCTCTGGGTGTCTGTCTCTAACTTTCCCTGAAACACTGGGGCACCAGGCTTCCCACCCTGGCAGAAAGAAGGGTCCTCCTGGTCCAGGCAGTCATGGCAGAAATTGGGATTCCACCTTCCAAAGTTTTTCACTGACAAAATCTGCTAGCAACAAAAGGTTTGGCTGGCCTTTACCTCCCAGAAGCCACCTCTCCTCTGTCCCAAAACACTGGGGCATCAGGCTTTCCTCCCTGGTGGTAAGAATGGTCATTCTGGTCCAGGCACCCATGGATGAAATTGGGATTCTGCCTCTTAAACTCCATATATCCAAGAATTACTGCCAGATGAAAGCTGTCAGGACCCACAAGTCTGGCTGGCCATGGCCTCCTGGGCACCACTACTTATTGTACTTCAAAACACTGGGATGCTGAGCTTTCCTCCCTGGGTGGAAGAACTGTCCTGCTCATCCAGGTGCCAATTTCCAAAATTTGGATTCCATCTCAACAATTCTCTAAATCCAAGAGTTGCTCCTAGACAAAAGCTACCTGGACTGACAGCTCTGGCTGGCCTTGGCCTCCTGGAGTCCTGTTGTAGTGAAGGTCGAGGAACTAGAGAGCTCTGGTGAGACCACTCACTGGTGGGATAGCAAAGTGTAAATATCTCACCAGACTCAGGGTACGAGGAAAGCTACATTTCCCATCTGCCTGTGTGGCTGTGTGCCTGGCCTGGTCCCCCACTCCACCCCTTCCTTCTCCTCATTGGTTTCCTTCCCCTAGTCCTGTGTTTGTACCACCCCTGTGCTCTCGGTTCATTGGTTCAGATCCAGTACAAAAAGCTGGACCCCACATGTGTTTGGGCTCTTTCATCTCTGGCCTGCCTTTTGCAGCAGGATGAAATAAACCTCGTCCGTGGGTATGCCATGTGGGAGAGCCCTCCTTGACTTTTTACCTCTGGTAAAGCTGAGCTATCTGGCTTACGTGCGTGTGTGTGTGATTCGCGTTTAAACAGCTGTACAGGGGGAAGGAGTAAGAGTGCAAGCATGCCACACAGCACCACCTGAGCAGTCTCTTGCCAGAGAAGCTTCAGGGAAAACACAGTGAACTCCCCTCCACCCGAACCCCACGCACAGCAGAGTCCACCTTTCAGCTGACCCTGAAACACTGGTGTGCTTCACCTGTGAAAAATCTCTCTCCGTCCAGGCATCCATGGCCAAAACTGGGATTCTGCCTCCAAAATTCTGTATATCCAGGCTTTGATCACTGATGAAGGCTGTCAGGACAGACAGCTCTGGCTAGCATGTCTTCTGAGGTCCACATCTCATCTGTCCTGAGACACTGGGGCATCAAGCTTTCCTCCCTGTGGTAAAGAATAATACTTCAGGTCCCTGTACCCATGACAGAAACTGGGATTGTGCCTCCAAAATTCCATATATCTAAGGATTGCTCCCAGATGAAAGCTGCCAGGGCCAACAGGTCTGGCTGGCCTTAGCCACCCATTGGCTGCTTCTCATCTGCCATGGGAACACTTGGGTGCTGTTGTAAGAGCCTGATAATAAGACAGAGGCTTCAAAAAGTGCTTCATCATTATGTCTGCTTATCATAATCACCCTTGAACACTTGAAAACAACGTGCAGGATGTGTGGGCGATATCTTTTCAGCTTTATACCGGCTAGCGCTTGTATTTCAATGCCTTAGAAAGCCTCGAGCAGCCTTGAAAGGTAGCAAGGGCGATCTAGCACTTTAGTAGCTCTAAAATCGGTACCTGAATCAGCTGCAGAGCAAATACCATCAGCACAAGCAAAGAGGGAGAAATATAGCTCCCTGCTCGCTCAATTCCCTGCAGTTAGAAGCTTTCAAATGAGACAGACAACCAGAGATGTTCACAGGAAAGTAGCTGAGCTGAGAGAGAGGCGGAGCCTCCCCTCGACCATCTTTTATTAGGAGAAGGGGAAAGGGGAGGACTGGGGGCGGACCCGGGGTGACCGGCCAATCAGACACTGCTAAAGAGTCTGAGTTACATTTGGCTTTGCCCGCGCTTGGAACAAAGGAGCTCGGAGCACATGGGCAGGAGCACGTGTCTTTGGGAGGGGGAGGGGAAGCTCAGAGCAGGCAGCAACAAGGATGGACTGTGAGTAGCCCACCTTGAGTCCCATAAAAAGGAATGAAAAATCGATGCTAAAGGTGGAGGGGAAAGGAAGGGGCAGAATCCCTGATCTTTGCCTCTACCCACCCCCCCCCCCACCATCACCTCCTGCAGGACACCCTGAGGCCTCCTTCACTGCAAGTGTACTGGGGTTCAACCGCGGAGATCAGGCACCGTGCCCCTGCATTTCATTGCTGCATTCCAGCCAAACTGCTCCCGAGATCAGAGAAGGCAGATAAGACATTTCAAGTGGCAGAAGAAAAAAAGGCACAAACTGCTTTGCTCCCGACCTCCAATCCCCACCCCCATCTCACCATGCTTTCCTCCCCGGGTGAAAGAGTCCTTCTTTAGGGCTATGCACCCATGACCAAGATTGGTATTCCACCTCCAAAATTCCATATATCCAAGGATTGCTCTCAAAAGAAATCTTCCAGGACCCACAAGTCTGGCTTGACTTGGGCTCCTAGGGCCACATCTTCTCTGCCCCTGGAAAACAGGAGTGCTGGGCTTTCCTCCCTGGAAGAAAGAACCATCCTCCTGGCTTAGGCACCCATGGCCAAAATTTGGTTTCCACAACAAAAATTCTATGTATCCAAGGATTATTCCCATACAAAATCTGTCAGGACCAACAGCTCTGTCTGGCCTTGACCTCACAGGGGCTGCCTGTGCTATGGCCCTGAAACACTATGGTGCATGGCTTTCATCCCTGCAGGAAAGAATCATCATTGTCATCCAGGCGCCTGTGGCCAGAATTAGGATTCTTCCTTCAAAATTCCATATATCCAGGGATTGCTTCCAGATGAAAACTGCCAGGACCCAGATGTCTGGCTGTTACTGGCCTTCTGGGGGCCATGTCTTATCTGCCCCCTAAACACTGGGGTGCTGGTCTTTTTGAAAGAAACATCTGTCGTTCTTGTCCAGTCGCTCATGGATTAAATAGGGATTCTGCCTCCAAATTTCCATATATCCAAAGATTGCTCGAAGACAAAAGATGCCAGAACTGATAGATCTGGCTAGCCTCGGCCTCCTGATGAGGCTGACAGCTGGACTGGGGGCCTCACAGAATTAGACCTAAAGACAGTCGGAATTTACCCATGGGAATATTACAGTGAAATTTTGCAGCTTCAGTGAAACCCACAGAGAAGGCCAAGAAGATAATCAATGAGAGAAGATGTTCTGGACACAAGGAGAGGATGTTCTTGTTATGGGACGTTGAGAGTGTACAAGGAAGAACTTGTGGGTAATATGTAGCAACTATACCTTTGCTTGTATAGCTGATTGTTTTACTGCTTGCATGGTCATTGTTTGTTAGACAGCCTTGTCACTGCTAAGCAGCCAATCTCAATAGGCCACAGCGATTGTGAAGAGGTATAAGAATAGCAGTAGAGAAAATAAAAAATCTTTTCTCTCTCTCTCGACTATGGATTACAACTAGTGTGTGCTGTTATGTCCGCCTTGACAAAAGCCACAGCCTCCCAATGGCTGCCACTCCTCTGTTTTGGAAACAGTGGGGTACCGTAACGCTGTGCCTGGCTCATTTCCACGAGCTCTGAAATGTCCCCAGTCAGAGGAAATGCAGCATTCTTTCTGTGACATCTTTCTGGACTGGCTTAGCAGAAAAGCGCTGGCTAGGTGCGCGTGCTGGTTCCTCTAAGGAGGAGGCACTCTAGGGACCCAATGGTCTGGGCTCGCATTGCTCTGGAGGCAAAGCAAAAGAGAGCAGCTTCTGGTCTGGTTTCTAACAGGTTTATTGTCAGAAGTTTAGCAACCAGAACATGGCAATGATCATAATGGCGCCGGGAGGCTTTTGCCCTCAGTTGTATAGGGAGTTTGAAAACCGCGGGGAAAGGGGAAAACAACCAATGAGTTACAAGCCAGGGGGAGGATACAATTCAACAAGAACCAATGGGGGAAACTGGGGAGGTGGGAGTTATAACAAAGAAGCCACGAACAACCGAGTAAGAGAGAATTTTCCCGAACAGGGGGAGGCTGTTTGGATCTGAGCGCAGCCCAGGGGGATGTGGTTTAGGTCTCAGTGCCACCCAACGACCCTCCCACATTGTCACTGTCCTGGGTGGGGAATTCTACCCACGGGAGAGCCTTGAATTGATTGACGTTCCCCTGTCCCAGTCCAGCAGTGGGCTGGGTCACAGCAACAGCTCCGGGCTTTGTCCTTAGGGAAAGAACTGTCTTTTTTATCCAGGCACCCATGGCTGAAACTGGGATTCTCCCTCCAAAATTCTGTATATCCAAGTATTGCTACCAGACAAAAGCTGCCAGAATTGACAGGCCTCTCTGGCATTGACCTCCTGGGGGACACCTCTCAATTCATGTCAAAACACTGAGGCACTCGCTCTCCTCCAGTGAGAAAGAAACATCTGTCTGGTCCAGGTGCCCATGGCCAAAATTTGGATTCCACCTCCAAAATTCCATGTATCCAAGAATTGCTCCAAGATGAAAGCTGCCAGGACCTACAGGTATGGCTGGCCTTGGCCTCCTGGGGGCTGTCTCTCATCTGCCTCTGATAAACTGGGGTGGCAGGCTTTCCTCCCTTGGAAAAGAACTGTCCTCCTCATTCACTTCCCCATTGCTGAAATTTGGAATTCATAATTTAAAACACCAAAGGATTGCTCGCGGATGAAAGCTGCCCAGACAGACTGGTCTGGATGGCCTTTGCCTCCCATGGGCAGGCTTTCATCTAAACATGATAGAAATGGTATTATATGGTTTCCTTCCTATGGCAAAGAACTGTTACTCTCTTCCACATGCCCAAATTTCTATTCCACCTCCAAAATTCAACACACACAAAGACTGATCTAAGAGGGAATCTGCCAGGACAGACAAGTCCTGCTGGTCTTTACCTCTGCAGGTCAGCCTCTCATCTACACCTGAAACACGGGGGCTACTTGCTTTACTTGCCGTGGCAAAGAATTCAAGAGAATGGCACAATCCTACTTTCAGCCATGGGCACCTGCCTCTTTTCTAAAGGAAGGAAAACCTGGCACCTCAGTGTGTCAGAGGCAGCTAGGAGGCAGCCCCCTCTTAGCTGGCCAAGGCCAGGTAGACATGTCAGTCCTGGCAGCTTTCTGGAAGCAATCCTAGGACATTCACAATTTTAGGAGGAGGAATCTAATTTTCAGTGAGAGCTCCTGGCCATGAAGGGTGGCTCTTTTCCACAGAAAGGAAAGCCCGGCGTACCCATGTTTTGGGGGCTGCTGAAAGAGGGCCCCCTGTGTGGCCAAGGCAATCCAGAGACACAAGTCCTGGCAGCTTTCATCTGGGAACAATCCTCATACATTTAGTTTTAGGATTTGTAATCGCACTTCTGTCTCCTGGCGCCTGACCGTGTAAGAGAGCTCTTTACAAGAGGAAGGAAAGCCCAGCATGCCAGCGTCTCAGGGGCAGCTGAGAGTGGCCCCCAGGAGGCCAAGGCCAGGCAGTCTCATTGCCTCTGTCATCTGGAAACAATCCTCTGATGTTTGAAATTCTAGGAGGCAGAATACAACTTTTGGACATGGGTGTCTGGCTGTGAAGGATGGCTCTTTTCCACTGGAAGGAAAGCCCAGCATTCCAGTGTCTCAGGGCCACTGAGAAGTGGGTCCCGAAAAGTCAAGGCCAGCAAGTCCCACCAGTAATGACAGCTTTTGTCTGAGAACAACCCTCGGACATTCACAATTTTAGTAGGTACAACCTGACTTTCAGCCCTGGGCGCCTGGCCATGAAGGAAAGCTCATTGCCACAGGATGGAAAGACGGGTGCCCAGTATCTCAGGGGCAGCTGAGTGGTACTCCCCAGGAGGCCAACGCCAGCCAGACCTGTTTCTCCTGGCAGGTTTCCTTTGGCAGCAATCCTCAGACATTTGAAATTTTAGGAGGCGCAATCCCACTTTTGATCACAGCTCTTTGAAAGGCAGCTCTTTGCCACAGGAAGGAAATTCCAGCATCCCAGAGTCTTCTGGGCAGCTTGGAGGCAGCCCATAGGAGGCCAAGGCCAGCCAGACTAGTTGGTCCTGGCTGCTTTAGTCTGGGAACAAGCCTGGGAGGCTTGCAATTTTCAGAGGCACAATCCCAATTTTGGCCAGGTCTCTGACACAAATGACAGCTCTCTTCCACAGCCAGGAAAGCCTGGCACCCATGTGTATCAGGGCCAGTTGAGAGACAGTCCCTGGGTGGCCAAGACTGGCTAGACTCATCGGTCCTGGAACATTTCATCTGACAGCAATCCTCAAACATTGGCAATTTTAGGAGGTGTACTCCCGCGTGTGGCCACAGGTGCTCAGCCGTGAAGGTTGGCTCTTTGCCACAGGAAGGAAAGCCCAGTGCCCCAGAATCTCAAGGGCAGCTGAGAGGCCGCCCTGGGGGAGGCCAAGACCAGCCAGACTTGTTGGTCCTGGAAGCTTCTGTCTGGGAGCTATCCTCAGACATTCACAATTTTAGGAGGCTAAATCCCACTTTCAGCCCCAGGCACCTGGCCACAAAGGACAGCTCTTTTCGCACAGGACAGAAAGCCATCCAAGCCAGTGTCTCAAGGGCAGCTTAGAGGCTGCTCCTGAGAGGCCAAGGACAGCAAGTCCCATCGGTCTTAGGAGCTTAAGTCTGGGAGCAATCCTCAGACGTTCACAATTTTAGGAGGCGCAATCCCACATTTGGCGACGAACACCTGGCCACAAAGGACGGCTCTTTTCTACAGAAAGGAAAACACAGAGCACCAGTGTTTTGGCGGCTCCTGAGAGGTGCCCCCCCAGGATGCCAAGCTTGGCAGAAACCCTCTTTTGGCCTCAACCGCCTGGCTGTGAGAAAGAGTTATTTTCCACAAGGAGGAAAGCATGGTGCCCCAGTGTCCTGGGGGCAGCAGAGAGCCATCCCCCAAGAGGCCAAGGCTAGCCAGACCCATTGGTCGTGGAACCTTCCATCTGGGAGGAGTTATTGGAGGTTTGCAGTCCTGGGAGGGAGAAGCCCACATTCAGCCAAGGGCGCCTGGCCACGAATGATGCGTGTTTTCCACAGGAAGGAAAGCCTGATAGCCCAGTGTCTCGGGTGCTGTTGAGAGGCAGTCCCCAGGAAGTTAAGGCCAGCCAGACCCGTTGGTCCTGGAAGCTCTCATCTGGGAACAATCCTCAAACACTCACAATTTTAGGAGGCAGAATCCCACTTTAAGCTGTGGGCACTGGAAGGACAACTCCTTTCCACAGGAAGGAAACCTTGGCACTCCAGTTTCTCAGGGTCGACTGAGAGGTGGCCCCTGGGAGGCCAAGGCCAGCCAGACTTGTCAGTTCTGGCAGATTTTGTGTGGGAGCAATCCTCGGATATTTTCAGTTTAAGGAGGTGAAATGCCAGTTTTGGCCATGGGCACATGGATGCCAACAACAGTGCATTTGCAAAGGAAGGAAAGCCCCATGCCCCAGTGTCTCGAGGGCAGCTGAGAGGCAGACCCCAGGGAGGCCAAGGCCAGCCAGACTTGTTGGTCCTGGAAGCTTTTGTCTGAGAGCAATCTTGGAACATTTGAAATTTAAAAGGTGCAATTCTACTTTCAATCATAGGTGTTTGACTATGAAGGAAGGCTCTTTTCCACAGGAAGTGAGGAGATTGACAGCTGGACTGACAATCTCACAGAGTCAGACCTGAAACCAGTCAGAATTTACCCGTGAGAATATTACAGTGAAATCTTGCAGCTTTAGTAAAACTTACAGAGAAGGCCAAGAAGATAATTAATAAGAGAAGATGTTCTGGACACAAGGGAAAGATGTTCTTGTTATGGGACGTTGAGAGTGTACAAGGAAGAACTTGTGGATAA
Organism: Corvus kubaryi; assembly: GCF_017639235.1. NCBI lineage: Eukaryota > Metazoa > Chordata > Aves > Passeriformes > Corvidae > Corvus > Corvus kubaryi. The sequence goes on from NW_024581032.1 coordinate 707,684, forward strand.
TATGCAGCGACTATACTTTTGCTTGTATAGCTGATTGTTTACTGCCTGAATGATCATTGTTTGTTAGACAGCCTTGTCATTGTTTGCTAAGCAGCCAATCTTAAATTAGGCCACAGCCACTCTGAAGAGGTATAAGAATAGCAGTTGAGAAAATAAAAAATCTTTCTACCTTTCTCAACTATGGATTACGACTAGTGTGGCTTTTATGTCCGCCTTGACAACAGCAACATGTGGTGACCTGGAGACGTGATTCGAAGAGCCTGCCTGGAGAGCAGAAAGCCTGCATGGAAAGCAGGGGAGGCAGATCCAATGGGAAGGAGAGTAGCAAGGAGAGCTACCAAGATCTAGATCAGACTGCAACCTTTTAAAGGTGGGCCCATTGATAACAAAATGGGGGAAAATATATCCCAAGAGGAAAATTCAATAGTTAGTATATGGATGTCAGTGTTAAAACAATGTGGCATAAAATATGATAAGCCAACATTGCAAAGACTGTTGCTTTGGTATAAAAATCGAGGAATAGAGACCACATGTGTGGCTTTTAGTATCCAAACTTGGGAAAGAGTAGGATGGCGTACTTGGGATCTTGCTTCTAAGGGAGATGATACTGTTAAAGAATTTATGACAACATGGAGGCTAGTTTTAGACACTTTGAAAGAACTGAAAAAGGAACAAGATGCTGAAGCTGCCCCGGCAGAGAGAACAGACATGGATAACACTGATGGGACTGGAAACATTGCAGCAGGAGGGGGTGGCAAGGCACAGGCCAGTGAAGAAAGACCTGTATTGTTTCCAATACCCAAGCTGTGGAGGGCTTTGCCTCCTCACTTTTCGGATCCTGTTTCTCACTCCGCTTCTCCTCACCCTGTCCCTACAAATCCCTTTGATCTACCTGTACCACACACCGGGAGGGGTGACAGCGATGAAAAGGGTGAAAGTGAGAGTGTGCCATCAGCGCCTCCACTGCCCGCTGCTGCACCCCCGCTGTCTGCTGCTACTAATCCTTTTGTAGAAGGCGCAAGGGAATCCGTGCCAGGGGTTCAGAATGATAGCTTGCTTTATAGAGATACCTTGACTTTGCAACCTGTATCTGTAGCTCGGGGCATGCGAGATCCTGCTGCTGTTTGGAGAGATATCAGGCTCTCAGCTTTGTCTGATAAAGATTTTGAAGCCGCAGAAAGACTTAAGATCATTAAGCAATCACCAGAGTCAAAAGAGCCACAAGACTCTGTAAATTCTGCTTTCCCACTTATCAGAGGCAGAGGTCAAGCACCTGATCAGCATGTTCCATTTAACGGGCAGGTATTATGTGAGCTACACCAACTTGCTACTAAGTATGGTTTAGGGTCCCCTGCTGTGACAAAAATGCTGAAATTCATAACAACTGAAGAGTTAACTCCCTTTGATTTAAAGCAGATTGCTAGATTGCTCTGTACACCTGTTAAGTATGCCGTGTTTGAGACAGAGTGGAGAGCTTTTTGTGAAGAGACTGCTTTAAATAATATGTGATTGCCAATGGCTGATCCCCGCTTTGGTGCAGGTTTGCCCCAATTAATGGGGTTGCATCCTGTGGACGAGCCTCAGCTGCAGGCTCACCTGTACCCTTTAATCCTAGTGCAGTCCTGTGACCATGCTTTGCAAGCTCTGTTCAAGGTAGCGAGCATGTCAGCTCCTGGGAAAAGCTACACAACTATTAAACAGAGCCCTAATGAGATTTTTATGGTCTTTTTAGACCGCCTTCAGGATGCGATAGAAAAACAAATAGTAGATGCAGATGTAAAAGCAGCTTTAATTTTGCCAATGGCACGGGACAATGCAAATGAGGAATGCAGGAAAGCTATTGATTTGCTGCCTATGAAAAAGCCCTCATTGCATGACATGATTAATGCATGTGCAAAAATAGGGACTGCACAACATCAAATGGCTATGCTAACTGAGTGTTACTACGGCTGTTGCTGAAGCTATTAAAATGACACATAATTGCTACAGCTGTGGACAGCCTGGTCATTTTAAATCTCAATGCCCACACAGAACTCTGTCCTCTGGAGCAACTAACAAGGTTGCCAATAACAAAGTAACTCCAGGAGCAGTTTGTGTAATTGATGTGGTAAACCAAGACATTATGCAAAGCAATGTAGGTCCCGTTTCCACGCCAATGGGCAGCCTCTCAAAAATCAGAGAAACTGCCGACTGAATGCAAGGGGACAAAGCCTTCAGACAAAAATACTTCCCCAGGAACTGCTGCGCCCAGCACAGGTTTATATGACGGGCTTGCCGGCGGAACAAAAGGCTCAGCAGGGATGGATGTTTGCACCGCCAGCACAGTGATTATAGACTTTCCTGCAGTTCATAAGGTGCCTTTGGATGCACATGGACCTATAGGACAAAGTTTAAGTGCTTTGCTAATAGGAAGATCCAGTGCTACTTTGCAAGAGATTTTTGTGCATCCAGGAGTAATTGATGCAGACTTTACAAGACAAATATGTGCAATGCTTTCTACACCCACTCCTCCTGCAGTCATACCTGCTCAAACTCGTATTGCTCAAGTTGTACCTTTCAAGTCTTGCGTTCTCAGGACCGGACTTAAAGAGAGAGGAGACCAAGGCTTCGGTTCTACCAGTGCGCCTCAGGTTTTTTAGACTCAGCAACTTTCCGAGCAGAGACCACAACTGATTTGTGAGCTGACACTGAAAGAGGCACAGCCACAGACTGTTAAGGTTAAGGGGCTGATTGATATGGGAGCAGATGTCACAGTGATTTCACATCACAACTGGCCAAACTCATGGCCTGTCACTGCAGCAGGAACTTCAATTGCGGGTCTTGGGGGAATGACACAAAGTTACTTAAGTACACATTTTGTGCTCATAAAAAATCCAGACAACGAGGTTGCTACAGTTTGCCCATATGTGACTGCTGCGCCTCTAAATTTATGGCAACGTGATGTTTTAGACACTTGGAGAGTTACAAATGGCACAAATTTTTAATAGGAGTCATTGTGCAGGAAGTTTGCCAGCCAGTAACACCTTTACGATAGTTAACTGACTGTCCAATCTGGCAGGCATAATGGCCTCTAACAGAACAGAAACTTGCCGCCCTAAACAATTTAGCTGATGAGCAGTTATTGCAAGGGCACATAGAGCTGTCTGTCATCTCTTAGAATACTCCTGTATTTGTGATTCAAAAAAAATCAGGCAAATGGAGATTGGTGCACAATCTGAGATGCATTAATGCAGTCATGGAAAGTATAGGTACACTGCAACCAGGCATGCCATCTCCTACTATGATTCCTGCAACATGGGACATTTTAGTTGTTGATTTGAAAGATTGCTTCTTTACAATCCCTTACATCCTGATGATAGACCAAAATTTGCATTTTCAGTACCAGCTGTTTACAATGATGCACCTGTAAAACTATATCAATGGAAAGTTTTACCATAAGGTATGAAAAACAGTCCAACTATTTGTCAAATGTATGTGGCCCAAGCTCTATCACTTATCAGAGAACAATTCCCTAACAGTTTTTGCTTTCGCTATATGAATGACATATTGATAGCATCTCCTTGCAAACAGGATTTGCAAAACATACAGCCAGAGCTTTTAAAAGCTCTGTGCAAATATGGATTACAGATTGCACCTGAAAAAATCCTAACAAAAGCACCCTGGAAATATTTAGGATTAAAAATATTTGAACATACTGTGTGCCCTCAATCTGTTCAATTTGACACTACAGTGCATATGCTAAATGATGCACAGAAATTGTTAAGAACCATTAATTGGCTGCGTCCCTATTTAGGACTCACCACTGCACAACTTTCTCCTTTGTTTAATATATTAGCAGGAGATTCAGATTTAAACTCAGCAAGACAGATTACCCCTGAAGCTTAACAAGCCTTAGATAAGGTGGAACAAACTATTTCCAATCGCCATGTGTGCCGTGTGGACCCTGACATTGATATCAATGTTTTTGTTGTAATTTCAGAATTTTATCCAACAGGTATTATTGCACAATGGTCTGATTATTGGTCCCCTGACCCATTGCATATTCTAGAATGGATGTTTTTACCTCACAAGCCTAGAAAAACAGTCACTACAATTTTTGAATTGATTGCTCAATTATTAAGTGCAGACACTGATGCCTGCAAATTACCGCCAAAGATCCTGCTAAATTTCCTATTCCTATTCAGCGAGATTATTTTGAATGGTCCTTAGCCAGTAGTTCTGCACTAGAGAACGCACTGCAGAGCTACACAGGACAAATTGATTACCATTTTCCCAGACATAGATTATTACAATCACTGAATACCACCCCATTATCAGCAAAACCTAAATTAAGTCGTACTCCTGTAAATGGGCCTACAGTATTTACAGATGGGTAAGGAAAAACAGGAACAGCAATTTTCACCTGGAAAAATGAGGACAGATGGCAGACTGCAGGGTCAGGGTACTGGATTCACACAATTAGTCGAATTAAAAGCAGTTACCATGGCAGCAGGTTAGGGGTCAGTAGCTCTGACCAAGGAAGAGGTGACCGGTCCGGAGAGATGGTCCCAAAAGGAACCACCTTTTCAAGGCCTGATGTCTTCCCTCAGCTGCTAGCTAGGAGGGCCTGTGCAGAAGCTGTCAGCTCTTTAGTGATTATCAGCTCGTGATTCCAGCTCAGCTCTGCAGGGCAGCCTCCAGGCCAGACCAGAGAGAGACGAGAGGCTCATGTAGCTGGTTCCGCACGAAGTAGCTTTATTGTTGGTTTGTACTCCTGGTCCATACTCTGACAAAGGGGAGGCTAGGGACGAGCCCTCCCCCTCGCAGGGGCAGAGGGCTGGCTTTATAGGGATACAGGGGGTGGGTGTCAGAGAGTAAAGGCCAATGGGTTACAAAAGATCTGCATAGGGTCTCCCAGAGGATTCTAGGTCTGTCTTTTTCTTGCCATAACTGAAAAGTAGCTGCCTTCCCAGGGGGGTCCTGCTGGGAGATTGCTCAATCTCTTTATCTCAGACAGCCAGGGAGTGGCTGGGCATACCCTACAAGTTACTATGGCCTTTCATCATTTTAATGAACCTTTTAACCTAATTGTTGATTCAGCTTATGTTGCAGATGTTGTACAATGAATAGATTGTTCCCTTTTGAAAGAAATTAATAATGCTGATTTGTTTCTTTTGCTAAAGGCTTTATGGACAGCTGTTTTGGAATGTATGTATCCTTTTTATGTTTTGCATATTAGAAGCCATACAAACCTACCAGGATTTCTTGCAGAAGGTAATGCTTGTGCTGATGCATTAGCTAATCCTGTTTGGGCAGTTCCTCAGCCAGATAAACTAGCCCAGGCTAAAACATGTCATACCTTTTTTCATCAAAATGCGCACACATTGTGTAAACAGTTTTCACTAACACCTACAGAAGCTTGTGCTATTGTTAGTGCTTGCCCAGATTGTCATAACTTTAATGGACCTTTACCCTTAAGAGTAAATCCCCATGGTCTTTTGGCCCTACATCTTTGGCAGACTGATATTATACACATTTCAGAATTTGGTCATTTTAAATATGTGCATGTATCTATTGACACCTTTTCCTCTGTTATATGGGCTTCTACTCATGCTGGAGAAAAAGCCCATGATGTAATTTTGCACTGGCAGCAAGCCTTTGCTGCTTTAGGCATACCTGCCTGTGTGAAAACTGACAATGGGCCAGCCTACACCTCTCAGAAAGTTAGGAATTTCTTATGTTTGTGGGGCATCTCTCACAAATTTGGTATTTGTCATTCTCCCACGAGTCAGGCTGTTGGTGAATGTGATCATCACACAGTAGTGTGGCAGTAATTTGTTTTAGGAAAACAAAAAGGGAGAATGCAAGGGGAAACCCCACAGTCCAGACTTTTGAAAGCTGTATATACCATAAATCACTTGACCATAGCAGCTCATTCAAACAATCCCTCCATTTTAAATCATTTTTATTCCTTGCAGTCCACCAGAGAAACACATTTGCCTCGAGCTAAAGTATGGGTAAGGAATTTGCTTACCAGCCAGTGGGAAGGCCCCTGGGACCTTGTCACTTGGGGGCATGGATACACTTGTGTTTCCACAGATACGGGACCACAGTGGGTGCCAGCAAGGTGTGTGCATCATGGTTTGTGGCAGAATATCCCACCACCTGTTCGGCCAGATCCTGAGGATAACAGCAACACAGGTTGATCACCTTGGCAGCATAGATCGAGCTACCTCCAACTAGAGAAAGCATCAAACACCGGTGACCAAGGAGGACTGTATTGCACTGTATATCCCTGTGATCAAGGGGTATTGGCTTGCATTGAGATGTACTGGAGTGCAAATGGCTATGAGTAACAGAAAAATGCAGGCGCCAATATGGTATTTGTCGGTTTTGCCGAGCTTAGTGCCTGCTTGGCCTGTTAGTTAGCCGAGAACCAATGTGTGGGTTACCCTAGCTAATGTGACAGGGCAAGATACTCTGAGCTTAGCCACTGCTACTCCTGACAATTCTTTTTCTACTTGCCTTGTTGGCTTGCCAGTAGATGACTGGCCAAAGCCTAGGACAGTTAGCAAGTTTTTACAATCATGCAATCATGCTGATGCTTGGGATCAGTGGGTTTCCTACCTTTCCCCTGCAACTCTTGAGCCATAAGAAATAGAGCTTTTAGGATATGTGAAAACGGACCTTTGTGTTAAGTTTAATTATTCTCGGTCTGATCAGTCTGAAGTATGGGATGTTTCTCCTAACCAACCCGTATTTGCAAATTAAAGTGCCTTGTGCAATTACAGGTCACCACATATTTCACACTCTACTACTGTTCCTCTAGCTTTGCCATCAGCGGTGGTTTTTTATTTGCGGAGACTGAGCATGGGCTGCGATTCCATCACACATCAAGGGAGGTCCTTGCAGCTTAGGACGACTCTCACTGTTAACACCTAACACATCTATGATTTTACAGCATAAACCACAGAGGGGAAAATACAGCATCCATGCATTTGTCCCCGATTGCAATGACAACACCAAATATTGGTCATCAGGTACTCGATGGGCTGTTTCCTTCTTTTCTCCACAAAGAGCATCTGCTAAAGCATTGGGACTGTTAAACAAGTTAGGATGTTGGTTAGCTCGGCAAACTAACGCTACTTCGCTTGCTTTAGCTGGATTATTAACAGATGTTGGTTCAGTAAGGCATGCTACACTGCAAAATAGATCTGCCATTGATTTTTTGTTGCTAGCACATGGAAATGGATGTGAGGATTTCAATGGAATGTGTTGTATGAATTTGTCTGATCATCCAAAATCTATTCATGCCCACATTAAGGAGTTACAAACAAGCGTGTCAAAATTGCATGAAGAATCAGAGTCTGATTGGCTCAATAGTTTGTTTGGCAATTGGTAAATTGCAGGATGGGTCAAAAATCTGCTCAAAATCAGATGCCTGATCCTATTGGTTATTTTTTGCATCCTGCTCATTGTGCCATGTTTATTGTCTTTTTTGCAAAGGGCCCTGCTAAAGTCAATAAACGCTGCCTTTGTAATACAAAAAAAAAGGGGAACCTGAGGAGATTGACAGCTGGACTGACAATCTCACAGAGTCAGAGTTGAAACCAGTCAGAATTTACCCATGAGAATATTACAGTGAAATCTTGCAGCTTTAGTAAAACTTACAGAGAAGGCCAAGAAGATAATTAATAAGAGAAGATGTTCTGGACACGAGGGGAAGATGTTATGGGACATTGAGAGTGTACAAGGAAGAACTTGTGGATAATATGCAGCGACTATACTTTTGCTTGTATAGCTGATTGTTTACTGCCTGAATGATCATTGTTAGACAGCCTTGTCATTGTTTGCTAAGCAGCCAATCTTAAATTAGGCAACAGCCACTGTGAAGAGGTAAGAACAGCAGTAGAGAAAAAATCTTTCTACCTTTCTCGACTATGGATTATAACTAGTGTGGCTTTTATGTCCGCCTTGACAACAGCAACAGGAAGGACAGCCTAGCACTCCATAGTCTAAAAGGCAGCTGGGAGGCAGCACCCGAGAGGCCAAGACCAGCCAGAGCCATCAGTCCTGGCAGGTTTTGTCTGGGAGCAATCCTCAGATATTTGCAATTTCAGGAGTTGTAAAACTACTTTTTATCACAGTCACCTGGCTGCAAAGGACACCACTTCTGCACACCTAGACAAGATTGAGAGTTCTTTTCCATAGGATGGATACCACATAGCCCCATTTTCAGGTGCAGTTGAGAGGTTCCCCAGGGTAGCTTAAGGCCAGCTAGACACATCAGTACTGGCAGCTTCTCTCTGGGAGAAATCATTGAATGTATTGAATTTTGGAGGTTAATACAAATTTCCTCCCTGGGCTCCTGGATGACAATGACAGTTCTTTTCCATAGGGAAATATTACCACAGGCCTGTGTTCTAGGGTATATCACCGTGTCCTGCAGCCATAGGGAGGAGGAGGAGAAAAGATCCAGCAGGTAGGAACTGTGAAGCAAGATGGATTTATTTAATTATTTTACAAACTCTTTCATTGACTTTTTTCTTCATAGTCTAATTGGACAAAGGATCAGCCACCCCTTGGGGGTGATTGGCCAAAATCCTAAAACATCCATTGTCAAAATATTTTTATACTATACCATAAACAAGACTTTTCAAGGTTGCAGGTGGCTTGGTTGTTTACATTCCCTGCTACCTCTTCTCTGTGAGAGAAAAGTCTCTCACGGACTTAGAAAATAGCAAGAAAATCCTCGCTAGCAGCATTTTTGAATCTACAATTCCCCCTTTTTGTTTTATAAGATAACAACTCTACTATTAATCCTAAATAGAAATCTACATCAGTTATTAATTCTAAATATGTCCTTAAGGCTTTAACTATCTGACTCCATAACAAGAAATTTAAAATTCAGTCTCTGCTTGTGGAAGGACCATCCCAGTCTCTGCTTGTAGAAGGACCATCTGCCTGATGGTTGACATCCTGGTCATCATCAGAAGAGTCATTAGGCTGATGATCTACATTCTGGTCGCCATTTGGATGGTTGGCGTTCTGGTCATCATTTGGAGGTTGCCTGTTCTGCCTCTGGTGCCGTAGGTCAGGGCGAATGCATTTTGAAGGTTGCCACCGTATCCCAGTATCTGTGGAAACGCAAGCATACCCACGACCCCAAACGATAAGCTCATGCGGGCCTTCCCACTGCTTAGTGAGTAAATTCTGTACCCAGACTTTTGCCCGGGGCAGTTGTGTCTTGCCTGAAGACTGCAGTGAGAGAAAATGATTCAGAATAACAGAATTATTTGAATTTTGTGGTACTGTAAGGTGATTAATTGGATACAAGGCTTTTTCTAGTTGGCTCTGTCCGGTTACTCCATGCATTCCCCCTTTTTGTTTTTCCAAAACACGCTTCAAAGTACTATGAGCACGTTCGACAATGGCTTGGCCAGTAGGAGAATGTGAGATACCAAAGGTATGGTCTACACCCCATAGGTGTAAAAACTGCCGCGTCTTCTCCGAGGTGTAGGCAGGACCATTATCGGTTTTCACAGAAGCTGGCACACCCAGGACTGAGAAAGCCAATTTCCAATGGGCAATGACATCACGTCCCTTCTCTCCAGTGTAGAGCAGTAGCCCACATAGCCGAGGAGAAAGTGTCAATAGACACGTGCACATATTTCAGCCGACCAAATTCTGGGATGTGAGTTACATCCGTTTGCCAAATCTGCAAGGCTTTTAGCCCTCTGGGGTTTACCCCCACTGGCAAAGGTGCAGCGAGTCCATGACAGTCAGCCCAAGCGCTGACAATGTCGCGCGCCTTGGTTGGCGTTAAATGAAACTGCTTCTGCAGGGTATGTGCACTTTAATGGAAGAAACCATACGATGTCTTGGCTTGTGCAATTTTGTGAGGCTGAGGCCCTACCCACGCAGGGTTGGCCAGCATGTCAGCCCTGGCACTGCCTTCTGTTAGAAACCCTGGTAAATTGGTGTGGCTTCAAATGTGCAGAATGTAATACGGATGCACTCGAGCCTGAATTGAAGACCACAAGGTTTGCAACAACGAAAACAGAGCCGCATTGTTCACCTCCTTCAGAAGTGAACAATCTAAGTGTTGGGTGATATCTGCTACATAAGCAGAGTCAGTAACCAAATTCAAAGGTTCCTGTGAGAATTGCTGAAAAGCCATGGTAACAGCCCTTACTTAAACTAACTGAGCAGAGTCTGACTCGGATTGGTATGTTAATGAACCACCACAAAGGCAGTGTAGGATACTATGTGCCCTTACGCACAGTGACCCCTGGTAAAAATTTGTCCCAATCCATACCCGCCAAGCTGCCAACACATCCCGTCCCCAAAGGTTAAGGGGAGTGGTAACAACATAAGGCCTAATCATAGCTGAGTGCCCCTCTGAATCCTTCACCACCACAAGCCGTTCGCTTAAATAGCTCTGTGTGGTTCCTCCTACTCCTGCAATGGCCAATCCCAGCGGGGCTAAAGGCCATGAGGGAGGCCATGCAGAGAAGGAGATGATCGTTACATCAGCAGCCGTATCAATCAAACCTCGAAGCTGAGTCCGGGGTGGACGGGCGTTCGGCAGGATCAGGGTACATGTCATCTGTGGCCTTTGGTCAGAGATGTCTGCAGTCCAGAAGGCCTGCAGAAGTCCCATAGATCCACTGCTGCTATCTCCGTGAGTTTGTTGTTCTATCCTGGGGACACAAGTCTTAAAAGGCACTAATTTAGCAAGGCAGGTCTTTTCAGCAACAGTGACTGGGGGTTTTTGCGTGGAGACTGCAGCGCAAATCTGACCTTTAAGTCAGCATCAATAACTCCTGAGTGCACTAAGATTCCTTGATGGGCAACATCAGGTTTTCCCCCCAGCATCGCACTGGATCCCTGGGCTAAGGGTCCATATGCATCCAAGGGAACCTTATAAATACCACTAGAGTCAAAGACGACTGCAGCTGCGGTGTGGATGTCAAACCCGTCTGATCCCTGGGTGCTGTCTGATCCCTGGGTGCTGTCTCTAGGGTGGCTGGGTAGGCCTGTGCCTGTACCTGTGCCACTCTCTGAGTGAGAGACTCCATCGGAGAGCAATTCCCCCTCCTTGCACCCCGGCGGAAGTTTCCCGACAACAGCCGACCATTGGCATGAGTCCGGGATCTACAATAGTCTGAGCAATGCCCTGGCCTGCCACACCTCTTGCACTGGGGGATCGGTGTGTTCTCTTTTTGGTTTGGCTTAGGCCGCTTCCATTTTTTCGCCTGTTTTGGTTGCTTTGGTTCACGACCAGAGGATGCGTGAACAGGCTGCAGGAACGCAGCCAAAGCAGACCTTCTCTGGTTCCCAGATCCCACCTTAGCACAGGCTTCGACCATGTCTGTTACCTCAGGATCCCCTGGTAAGGCATCTATGATTTTTCTGCACTCCTCGTTTGCGTTATCTCTCACTAACTGCCTTAACAACAACTGTCTTAACCCGTCATCCTCAACCTGCTTCTCGAGAGAAGCAGCGACTTTCTCTACAAAAGAGAGGAATGACTCTGATTTCCCTTGAACTATTTCAGTATATCGCTTTCTGGGTGCTGACAACTCTATGGTTTTCAACAGGGCAGCCATGCCAACCTGTTGTGCTTACTGCAGGACGCTAGAGGACAAAGTACCCTGTAGGCTGGGGTCAGAGAAGGGACCAGTCCCCATCAAAGCATCCATTCCTGCTGTCCGTCTAGGATCAGCAGCAGGGAGCTGCATATTACATAATGCAGCCTTGTCATCCAGCTTTCTCCAGGTTTTCTCAAAAACTGTAAATTGTACAGGTTGAAATTGAACTTGACCTAAGTGCCTGATATCAAATGGAGAAAGGAAATCTGTATTTATCACCCTTATTATCTGCACAACCTCAGCAGAACCTAGCCCATGTTGTGCCACCTTGGATTGGAGGTCCTGGGCAACCTTCCAAGCAATTACCTCATGCTTGTCATGCTCTCCTGAATCTGGGAGAGCCTTATACACTGGGAAAGCTTGGATGTCCCCTTTTGGGGAATCACTACCATCCTGAATTTCTGGCACAGCCTGTGGATGGAGTGTAACAGCTCCCCAGTTACCCCCAGAATCCTCAGATATATGTGGCATTCCAAGTGTTTCCAATAACCTCCAGTCACCCTCCTCCAATGCTCGCATCTTAACTGACTCTAAGAAGCGACTGTAGCGGGTCAGATGCACAGTTACCATGCAGTCCTGAAAGGTCCAGGGGTGAGACTGGCGCAGCCTTTTTCTTCGCCGCGCGGCTACAGCCGCCTGATGACCTGGGGCCAGAACCCCATCTGCATCACTGCCTGACGATGAATCATCAGGCAAAGGCAACTCTGAGGTGCTGGGAGTGAACAGAAATGGACGGGGAGGGGCACTTTGGCTAAGTTCGCTAGAGGCAGAACAGACAGCGCAGACTGCAGTTGGGTGCGCTGCAGTTTGAACAGCAGCCTCTTTACAGGATGCTGTCTCAGCCGGTCCCAATCGAGCTGGTACTGGAGCTGCTACCGCCGTCTCTGGGGCTACAGCCGCGCTCGGCACCGTGCTTGTCTCTTGCACCGCAGCCGTGTTCGGCGCGGTCGCTGCCAAAACTGCTCCTGTTTTGCGCTCCCCGGCCGCGCTCAGCGCCGCTGCCCCCGCTGCTGTTTCACGCTGCCCGACCGCGTTCGGCGCCGTCGCTGGCCCGTGCTCCGTGGCCGCACCCGGTGCCGCTGCCTCCGGCCGCCGCTCCACAGCCTCTGCTGCTTCCGGGTTTTCTAGCAGCAGTGCTACTTCCGGTTTCACCGCCGGCCACGTGGCTTCCTGGTTCAGGGGCCGCGGCTCCCGCAGGCGGCACGGGCAGTGATGGCGGCGCAGGCTCGGCGCTCCCTGCATGGCAGGGTGGCTCTGGCATCCGCTGCAGTAGCAAGCTGAACAGGTCCTCCACCCTTCGGGATATGTTCGGTAATTCTGTCAGCAAAGGCAGATGCTGTATTAAAAGGTCGATGGCTCGGTTCTGCGACTGCGCAGAACAGTCCAGCGCCAGGGAGGGCAGCGGACCACACCCAGGCAGTCTCGGCACACTCACACACGGCGCTACGCCGGCTAAGAAGTTAGATCCAGGTGCATACGCAACTGGGATAGGAGCCGCTCCGGGGGTCCAGTTTGCTAAGCCTCTAATTTGCAGCCCTGGATAAGCCGTGGCCGCCGCCGAGCTGAGCAGTAAGGCAGGCTGTGCGCCCTCCTGCTGCCCCGACCCCCCCGCCTCTGCCGGCGCGGGGTCCCTGGAGGCCGCGGAGTCCTGCGATTGTGCAGGGTGAGGCAGCGCAGGCTCTGCCTGTGGAGCCAGGGGGGTTTTTCCAAATCCACCATCATTTGTCCCGGAATCCCGGTCAGCAGTGTCCCCCCCGGACATTCCTCCGTCACTCATCACCGAAATAGGCGAGCCAGCCCTGCTGTCACAGTCAAGGTCTGTCAGCAGAAAAAAAAACGACCGCCAGGTTCAGTATAATTCTAACGCTGCTGGGTCCCCAGTTGGGAGCTCGTGTCGGACAGCACAGCCAAGTTCCTGCCATGAGGCAAAGTCCAGGGCAGTATCTCTGTCCATGGAAATCCCTTTTAAGGTAGCCCAGTCTAATAATTCCCGAAGTGAATTTTCAGGAATGGAGGTGTGCATTATACTAAACACACCTTTCCAGACCATTACCACAGCGTTGGTTTGTGAGCCGCTGTTCGCCATTTCTCAGTCCTGTCGGACTTCCCGGTCCCGGGGAGAAAGGGGAACAGCGTATCTCTAGAGGAATTCAGCTTGGCTTGCTGTAGCAGGACACGTCAGAGAGTGCAGATCACATCAGGCAGCACCAAATATTACCACAGGCCTGTGCCCTACGGTATATCACCGTGTCCCGCAGCCATAGGGAGGAGGAGGAGAGAAGATCCAGCAGGCAGGAATTGTGCAGCAAGATGGATTTATTTAATTATTTTACAAACTCTTTCATTGACTTTTTTCTTCATAGTCTAATTGGACAAAGGATCAGCCACCCCTTGGGGGTGATTGGCCAAAATCCTAAAACATCCATTGTCAAAATATTTTTATACTATACCATAAACAAGACTTTTCAAGGTTGCAGGTGGCTTGGTTGTTTATATTCCCTGCTACCTCTTCTGCGTGAGAGAAAAGTCTCTCACGGACTTAGAAAATAGCAAGAAAATCCTCACTAGCAGCATTTTTGTATCTACAGGGAGAAAAGCACATAGCCCTATTGTTTCAGGTGCTTGTGAGAGGTAGCCCATGGGGAGATCAAGTCCAGCCAGACCCATCTGTCCTGGCGGCTTCCACCTGGGAGAAATCCTTGGATGTACTGAATTTTGGAGGTGAAACCCAAATTTAGACCACAGCCTTCTGTACGCAAATGACAATTTTTTCCATAGGAAGGAACAATGCAGCAGTATTTCAGGTGCAGATGAGATGCAACCTAGTGGAGGTCCCAACCAGCCAAGGCCCATCTGCCCTTACAGCATTATTCTGGGAGCAGTCCTTGGATGTACTGCATTTTGGACCTGCAATCAAAATTTCAGCCATGGGCTTCTGGACGAGAGTGACACTTCTTTTCCATAGGAATTAAAGAACGTAATCCCGGTATTTCAGGTGCAGATGAGAGAAGGCACCCACTAGGTCAAGGCCAGCCAGGCCCATCCGTCCTAAAGAGGGGCATTGCAACAACAAACAGGTGCATCAGGCTGCCAAGATTAAAATGTCACAGGTAGCTCTGGACTGGTAACAAGAGAGTGTTATTTTTAGCTCAGTGGGCCCATTATGCCTCTGATAATCAGGGAAGAGATGCAACATACAAACGGTCTCATGATTGAGGGGCAGATTTAAAAAGAGACACTGTATCCCAGATGATCCCTGATTGTGAAACTTGCATTGTGATCAAGCAGGCCAAGCAGATAAAGGCACTGTGGGTATGCGGGGCGATGGTCTAAATATAAGTCTGAAGAGGGCTTGCTTTACTGCCCTGTCATTGACCTGCTTTGCCTACTCATCACTGGATTTGTAAAACTCTGCCCTGCCATGCCTTCAGCTTCTGGGCCTCCCCATGCCTACTACTCAGTTGACTTGCCTCGACTGGCCATTCCGACAAAACCTTGCTCTTTCTTGCTATTCTTCTCCATCCCCTGCCTTGTCTGCGGGAGAAGTACATGGGCATTTCACATTCCTGAAGAATGAAAGCACATCTCTTCAGTAAGGCCAAGAATGAAGGCGCAGAGCACCCTGTTTGTGTGCGCAGGGTCCAGGCTGCAAGACAGGAGAGGCTGCCACACACTTGCCTGCCAACTTCAAGTTAGCTAAAGTAAGGGTAAAGGTCTGTGACAGTTGCCTGTGCCGGTACATCTTCCTATCTGGGCCCTGTGTGGGAACACTTAGGTTTAGCTTTTGATTCCGAGATTGAAAAACTGTTAATGGCAGGAGATGCTGCGAAGGAACGTTCAGAGGACAGAAGTGTGTTTGGCGTGTGGCTGACATGCAGCAAGGGGAAGGTGCAGACCAGCGCTGCCTTTTTCTTCTAGAGACGTTTTTAAGGGAGCAGCTGCTGGACGCTTGCAAGGGAGCTGCGAGAGTGAGAGCTGTGACGGCACGTCTGTGTGGGAAGAAAGGTACAGAGGCGCGGTGTGGTAGGTGCAGTTTCACGGCTGCTAAGAAAAGCAGTTTAGGAAAGCCTTCTGTTTTGCCACTTGCTTCTCTGTGCAGATCTAGCCACTTGGACTCGGCAACATTGAAGGTGTGTGAAAGTGCATGTCTCCGGTTTGTTTGAGGGAATGCAAGGGCTGTGAATTCCATGCCGCGCCAGTGAGAGCATTCTCACCTGACACTGTGTGCAAAGTTTCATGTGGACTTTTGCAATCCTGTCACTGGGCTTCGAACGAGACCTAGTGACAGCTGGCAAGGAATGAGCGGAGACCAATGCCGAGGCTTGTAGCTGAAAAGCTTCGAGGAGAAGGGCTTATCCAGCAACTGTTGCTTTCCTGGCACGGGAATTCTTATGACGCCTGGATCATGCTGCTAATTACGGCTTTTGAATGGAAAGGAGAAGTGTCTTGTGAGCTGCATGTTGAATCTAAGTCACCCAGAGACCTTCCAGATTTGCTGCCTTCCACAAAACATCCTAGAAGAAAAGAGGCAGTGCTGGCGATCCTGTTTCTTACGCAGTTGGAACTGCACGACGCACGTGTGTACCATGATTTCAGCTGCACGTGCCATTTGGTTTTTCCTCCCTCCCTGACTCCAACTCCATGATTTTCATTTGGAAACAGTAGACCGGGTTTCACAGTCACTTTGAAGGGGAGAAACACCACGCAAACTGGGGCAATGAGCTTTCCTTTCAAACTAAATGTACGATCTTATTTTTCTTTCAATCCTGCAGCACTCCTGAACCTGAACCTACTGAATCCAGTGTCAATATTGGCCACAAAAGAGGCCTGCACAGCAAGCTGTTGCTGACTCCACATTTAACTCATATTCTCTGAAAATCAACACACCTCCTAGAGTTATGCACTTTCCTGCTCAGCTACATGTCCCATCGCTTTCGTTCACTCTTGCAGAGCCCAGCTTCAAAGCTCACTACGTCCAGCTCCCATACCAATGTGCCTAGAGGAAAAAGTAAGCGCTGGCCTTCTCTTTCCCCTCTCAGCTTCTAAGAGCAGCACATGCAGGCCTGTGTGCTCAGCTCTAACACCCTTGTGCACTTTCGACCTTACAGAGTCCAGTTACAAGACTACAAACGTTCAGCAGCTGGTCCCACAGAAGAAGATCCTAGGAGAAAGGGTCTGTACTAGAATTCTCTTTTCTTTTAAATCCTACTGTGGGAAACAGAGGAGTGAAATCTTCTGCAGGTAGTGGTGGGTTTGATTTAAAACCCTGGAAGAAACTAAGTCTGGCATAATTGAGAGAGGTTTATAGGCCTTAAGCAAGAGAACTACAAACCTATGTTTCTATAGTTATAAGTAAAATTATGTATTGGTTGTTATGATCGAGGGTTTAAGTATAGTAATGTGATTTTATAGTTTAGGTTAAGAATTTAGATGTTATAATACAAGTGTCTGTGTGTACGTGACCTGACAAATTATTGGTCAAGACACAACTGCAGTGCAGTGAAAAAGTATCATAGGTGATAGGTTGTAAAGTCAAAACAAGTTTTTGCTTTAAGTGCTTGGGGAGACTTTATGATGTGTATCCCATACCGCTGCCCTATGCCCAGAAATTAATTCTTCTGCCTTTCTATGCCTCAAAACTGAGCCTGAGAGGGGGAAGGAAAAACTGAGCAAAACTTTTTCAAAGCAGTTTGCAGCTTGTTCAAGGTCACACAGTGATAGCGACTTTTTTTTTCCCAGCTCTGGCAGGGGAGCAAGGAAGCACCCAGCTTGCTGCTCCCAGGTCAGTTTTTGGCCAGTTGTTCTGTTTCTTTTTCTCCAGAGAGAGACTGAGAGTTGAACATTTTTTCCTTTCCTGGAATTTCGGATTTTCTCCCTTTTCTGCTGGACTGCTTCAATATCAGAGCACATCGGGAGGACTTTCCACCGAGTGCAGAGGGCCTGGCTCTGGGCCAAGTCCTAGCTCCGAGGAGACCAAAGGGAGGACTCTAACACTTTCCCAGGTTTTTTCTCCACAGCGGGAGATTTTATTATTTAGCATTATTTTCCTTTTCCCGTGTGTTTGTTAAATAAATAGTTTTTATCTCTTTCACTTTCCTTTGAGGAAAATTTTTTTTTTCCGAACCTGGTGGGGGAGGGGTGGTGACCTGCCTTCTCTCAGAGGATCTATTTCTAAATTTGGCCAAACTGGCACAAGTGCCTGTTGGATAAGAAAGTTATAAATTGCAATGTAACCCTGAATTTTGTGACTATTCACCATTATTATGATTTTTTGCAAATCTCACACCTCGAGACTGATGCCTTATTTATTATTTTAAGCAATAAATCCTGTGTAATTGCATAGTCCCATCTCTCTTAATAATCCAACAGGAGACCCGAAGAGTGGGATCCAATATCCTACCAGCTGCACAGCAGACAATGAAACGATTCATGTTCCTTCCCAGCGCTATGCACGATCACGTCCTTTGGGTCACGAAGAGCCGGCATCCACAATGGAGCTCTTACACCAACTGCTCCCACACTACCAGTGCCCAGATAGAAAAGCACTTGGCTTTCTCCTGGGCACCGCGAGCGCTCACAAAAATCCCCACACGATGGCGCTGTCGACTTGCAAAAGAACGACGTGCACCTTGCCGAGCTCTAAACCACGCCAAGGGCAGATCCGAGTTGAAAATGTCACTGCTCTCCAAATCAACTGTGTCAGGACAAAAAGAGTCGCTGATCTTCCAAGTGCAAACTCGTATTTGCACCACACTCAAACAGCAACGCTAATAAATCCTTTGCGCTATTAAATCTTTTCTCTCTCGCAGAGTTTGGCTACAGACTTGAAAACATTGGGCAAAAAACACAGCTCACAAAGTGCCAGCTGAGGAAGCTCTTGCCGACTATGTCTTCACCTGAACCCATCCAACTGCACCCGTGGAAGAGAGGAACTCGGAGCCCTTCTCAAAAGACATGCCATCCCCTCCTCATAAACAGACAACATCCAGGGATTGATCCCGTACCAAAGTGCCAGAACACTGTTACTGGGCATTACCTGCCCTGGACACTGTATCAGCTGCACACCAAGACTGAGCATGGAGAGTGCTTACCTTGTCCAAAGTATGGGCACTGCCAGAATTTCAGAAGACCACCTCTGAGGAGTGGAAACCACATGTCAAATTAAATCTTTCAGGAGACTATGCCCCACCTTGACTTTCCTACCCCTTTCTTCCCTGGCCTTGCCTTGCCTTGCCTGCTCCTCCTTAGGTTTGCCTAGCCTTGCTTACCCCAACCTTGCAATCCTAGAAGCTCTGTGTCCTTCCTGTGCTCTTCCTTACACTCCGTTGCCTTGCATTGACTTGCTCACCCATCCCTCAGCTTGGCTTGACTACTACTTTTTTCCTAACCTTGCTGTGCATTGCCTCTTCCTCTTAGGACACTCATTACCATGCCTATCTAGCACTTACCTTGCACACCTATGCTTTGCCCCGCCTTGTGCTGCCTAACATTCCTCACCCATCCCCACCTTGGCTTCCCTATCCCTTTGTAGTGGGTTGAACCTGAGTTGATGGACAGTCTTTTAAACTAATGACGCTTCTCACAATTTACATATTTAAACTGTGCGGAAAGGCGGGAGTTTCCTTTCTTTCCAGCTCGAGCGGGAAGGTGGGGAGGGGACCTCTGGGCCCCACCGGGCTGGGCCTGGGCCCCTGCCCCCTTTTCCCACCATCGCGGCATGGACCGTGAGCGGGGGGGGGAACTGTCCCAGAGCCGCAGGCAGCTAAAACCAACCATGGACTGCCGCACAGCTAACCCCATCCGGCGTGGCTTCTGGGTCCCTCTCCTCTCCACACAGAGCTGGTGGAGCCAGCAGGAGCCAGCGGAGCCTCCTTGTTGCAGCCAGCACACTTTGCGCTGAACTGAAGAAGACACCATGCAACCAGCAGCACAAAGGGACCGAGGCTTTCTCCACCGTAAAGCTGAACAAGAACACTCTTTAACATGGCAGCTTCAGAGTCAGAGAGGAAGAGAAAGTGAGTCATGTGAGACGAAGCTGAAAATGGCGACGGGAGAAAAGAGGGCGGTGCCGTGTTGCTCGCGCATAGCTTAAAAAAACTTCTTGCATGCCGTGGTAAGAAACTGTAATATCACAAACTGTTTGTCTCTTTAATCCATTTGAAGTACATGGGGGGATGGAGAATCCACGTGTGGCCTGTGAAGATTGTGAAGAGTGCCTATGTCAGGCTATATAGAAGCAGTGAGAGGCTTTTTAGAGACTTGTGGCGAAGAAAGCCTTTGTGTTCAGGCCAAAATAACTCATCCTTAAAAAGATTAATAACCCCATGTGATAGCCTATGTTTGGCAGTGTGAAGGAACTGTGAGATTTTTCATGGGAGAGATGTTTTATGCCACAGCAGACTGTTTCTTTCTGGGCGGGTCTGCTGTTGGTGGCAGTTTGGGAACCATGTGCAGCTGAAGAAAATCCTTTTTTTCCTTAAGCATAAGAAAGAGACTTTTCAAGAACTGCAACACTGACTAAAATCCCATGCTCTGTTATCCTTTGTGCAAGTTGGGTAAAAGGAGGGAAGTGCTGGAAGGGGGGGGGGGGGGTTGCTTTAATTTCTTGTTATTTCTTTTTACTTTTAATTTTGTTAGTAATAAAACTCTTTTGTTGTACCACAACCATTTAAGTTTGAACCTGTTTTGCCTCGCAGCTCTCTAGTTTTCCTCAATATTTTCTTATTTTCCCCTTATGAAAATAACAGATTTCATGTGCTTGACGCTTAGCTCCGTAAAACCACGACACCCTTTTTGCCTGGCCCTGCCTTGCCTTGCTTCTCCCTTCTTTCCCTGCCGGCCCCAACCTTGAATTGCCTTACCGACTCTCAGGAGTCCTTCCCTCGCCCCTTCTACCACTCCTTTGCTTTGCATTACCTTGCTCACTTATGTCCCACCTGTACTTTATTGCTCTTTTTATACTCTCCTTGCTTTGCCCTGCAGGCTTCTCATTTGACTTGCCTTCCCTTGCTTTCCTTGACCTTGTCTTGCCTTACAAACACACCCCATACTTTGCCATGCCTTGCCTTGCCTTGCCTTGCCTTGCCTTGCCTTGCCTTCCCTCCCCTCACTTTGTCAAAGTGGACATGTATGCTAAACTTCCCCTTTTGTCAAATAAACCTGGGGGTTTTTTTGGGCAAAAATCTACATTATTGGAAATTGCATGCCTGGCTGGGGTGGGAGAATACAAATGGCTTCCTGGGGACACAGGTGAAATCTGGCTGTGCAGCTCAAAGATTTTTCCCATGTCTGGCTTGGAAGAGGTCAGGAATTTCTCTGTGAGAAAGAAAAAGTCTGGAAAAGCATTCTACTTCAGCTGGTCACAATAAAGCTCAGATAGGAAACTGAGGCACAAAGCCTTAGAACGAGAAAATTTTGTCTAGTTCTCCAAAATCTTAAGGAGCTCCAAGATCCGCTTATCTCAGCATCTTAATATGCCACATAAAAGCTGACAACCTCTACTTGCTCTATGATATATTTGTGCACAGGACAGGGTGCTGTGGAATCCAGCTGGCCACTGAGAACATCCAATGAAGGCCCCAGACAGACTCAAAAGTGTAATCTTATGGGTTTAACCTCAGCTTGGGTCCCCCTGAGCCTCAGTCCAGTTTGTTCCCTGATCTGGAAAATCAGCTTTGAATGCTGACATTACCATGCTTGTAAAATTCTTTCCTGATCTCATATATTACAGCTCCTCCTGCTGGAAGTATTTATAGAGTTGCTGAGTGGTTTGGTTAAAAGGGACCTTAAAGATCTTGTTCCACCTCCCTACCATGGGCAGGGACACCTTCTACTAGTCCAGGTTGCCCAAATATTTTCCCTCTTGGTGTTTTTTAATGGTACATCCTTTCCCCCCCATTTTTTTTTTTTTCCTAAATCATGCACAATCAGTTACTTGTTCTCTCCTTGCTTAAAGCCTTTCTGGGGCAGGAATCCCTATTTTGTACTTTGAGTGGGTGACCATCTATCTCCACTGGACAGTATGAAGACCGTTGTCCATGCTTAGGTTTTTTAAATGTTCAGCTGATAATAAAATACAAGAATCACTAGAAAACCACCATGGACATCTCTGAAGATGGGAGGGATAGGCAGACCCAGACCAGCCATGGGCTGAAGTTACACCTGCATTTACTTTTGTTGTTGTTGTTGTTGTAGTATTTGTTTTGCTGTTCTAGTTAAATCTGGTATCTTTTAAGGACAGTTTGTACCCTTAAGGTTATTCCTGGCCTGGTGGCCAGAACACCTCGGCTGCAGTCTTGCTCCTCACCATTGGGTGTCACCTCAAAACCACCAGTCCTGGACTCTGTAGCTTTATCCAGGCTGTATTTTAGCCCATTCTTGGTCTGCTTTCCAGCAGGAATTTCTTGAAAGGGTGCTGTCCTTTTCTCCCTTCTGTTATGGGTATCCTTAAAATTGCAAATGCAGGCAGAGATCCAGCAGTCTGGGTTTGTACAGCACAGAGCATGTGAATAAGAAGGCTTGTAAGAAATGGAGACAGAGTTTTTATTTGACCTGCAGTAACAGAGCAAGGGCGAATGGTTTTAAACTGAAAAAGGATACATTCGGACTAGATATGAGGAAGAAATTTTTTCATTCTCAGGGTGGTGAGGCACTGGCACATTTTGCCTAGAGAAGCTGTGGCTGTCCCATCCCCGGAAACATTCCAGATCAAGGTGGCTGGGGGTCTAAGCAATCTGAACTAGTTAAAGGTGTTCCTGCTCATTGCGGGGGGGTTGCGACTGGAGGATCTTTAAAAGTCCCTTCCAACCCAAACCATTCTGTGATTCGATGAAAGTCACAGTAATGGCAGCAAAAGTCTGGAAATGGCTGCTGGGGAAAAGAGTGTGCTTGGGACATTTTTTAATGAGGTTTGTTTTAAACAAACTTAGGTCACAGGTGGCTTTCCTGAAGCAGATCCACTGGAGGGGCCAAGACACTGGAGGCTGTTTTAATCCAGATTACTGGGTGCTAGAAAAGGGTCTACATGTGAATAGTGCCCTTCATGGGTACCCTGTGCTGTCTGCATAGAATTTTCAGTACAGAATTATCTGTATAGGATTTTAGCACCTCGAGCAGACAAGTTTGAAGCAGACTTATGTCCTTACTTTGTAGCAGATGGGTGCAATGAGAGCATGGACGTACTATGGGAAAAAAGAAGGGTCAGAGCTGGAGTTTGATTACAGCCCAAACACTGAACACGGGTCCAGATGCCTTGCCAAAACCAGCTCAAGTTCACCTCTGGTTACATTTGTCTAAAGGTACAGAGAGGTGAACATGAGGGGAACATGGAGGGGAGGAAGGGTGGCTTTTGGGCCCCTAGGAGAAACACTGAGGCTCATCACCCAGCTCCACTACAAATCTCACCCTGGCCAAAGCACTCAGCCTCATTACAGATGGGTCCTCACCTGCAAAAAAGAGACAGTCACAGCAGCATCTCGCAGAGAAGAGGATCTATAGCTCAACAGAGCCTCTTTCCATGAAAAAATCCTCAAATTTGTTAATGATAGAAGTTTCATGATAACAAATCTCCTAACAGTTGAGGTGGGGCAGGTACAGGGCAGAGAGAGGCTCAGAGGTATCTCAGGACATTGCATCTGCATCTGTTTTTGTCAGTATCCCACTGACTAAGGAAGGAAGAGCCTCTAATAGCTCTTGCCACTGTCACTTGCCTTGGAAACAGCTGAGCCAGGACTGTCAGCAGGTGGGTGAAACAGCGCAAGGCCACGATGCTCATGCATAGCCCAGGTCTGAAAATGAAAACAAAGCTCAGCCTTCTGGGCAGGTGGGGGTGTGTTGGACTACTGTCCCTGGTAAGAACCAGATGTTTGGAAATACTCAAATACATATACAACCCCTTTTTCCCTTTCTTGGGGAAAAAAAATGTTTTGAACCCTTCTTTGACACTCTGGCTTTCAAGGAAAGCTCGGAACTTCTCCATAGCAGACTGTGGATCTTCCAGTGCCATCCCTCAAACAGAGAGGATGCCCTGAGCACATCTTCCAAGAAACAGTGATCAGAAAAAGGAAAAATGAAACAAAATGAAACAGGAAGACCAATGTATGTATCACCTCCAACTCTCCAAGTATTACTATGTGGCATTTAAGTAAAATCTTATAAAATGAAGGCCTTGTTGCCTTTGTAAATTATGGCTCAGGCCTGTTACTTTGGCTAGAGAAGGACTGTGAGAAAAGTCCGTGAGAAGAAAAACAATTAGTTTTTACCCATGAGAATGTAGTATCAACAGAAGCAAGAAAGTTAAACAGTAGGAGGAGAAAACAGCAACATATCTGCACCTGTTATTTTTCTGAATGCTTGAATGCTGATGCTATAGGTGGCCAATGGTAGTATGTTGTAGTTAGTAATAGCCAATGAGTCTATTGTAGTAGTTTAGCGGCCAATGAATCTGTAACACGAATGATAACATACAAAAGATGTATGTTATAAATGAGGCTTGGACTTTTTGGGTGGAGTAAAAGTCTGCTCATTTATTAAAAAGAAAACCAGGAGCGGAGACTCGAGGTAAGCCCGAGTCCCACTCGACAACCCAGAAGAAAACCGAACAGTGCAACCTCGGACTCACGTTCCTCAGGAACATCCCCCCCAGGGCTGAGCCCCGGGGCTGTTTTTATAGTCTCTCTTGATGTTGTGATTGGTGCAGCTCAGATCCTCCCTCTGATGGCTCGTTGCTACGGTCCTCATTGGTGTTCAGTTCCATCAGTCTCTGGGGCGTCGAGTGATTGGTTTGCCCCCTAACCAATAATTCCTCGAAATGTTTACATCATAATTATTAAGTCATCTTAAGAACATTCTAGAACATTCTCCTCTTTTCTATAGACCCATTACTTTCCCCCATTGGTGTCACCATCTAGCGGGCACATAGCAACATTACACCCGTACAGTCGCATAACAATTAACTCCTTAACTGTATATCCCCAATCTTTTAACAGACAACTTTTGAACTTCTTCTCAACCAAAAAAACCTTTTAACCATTTATTACAGTGTATAAAAGACGCTGCTTTGTTTAATAAACGGCTTTTTGGCCCTTGAAGGAGTCATTGTCTGTGTGTGTTGTGCCTGCCCCAACAGCGACATCTGGTGCCCTGTATGAGGAACTGCAAGATAATTGACCGCCGGGAGAGCGGAGGGGGCGGAGCTCTGTAGCCAAGAGCAACAGGAAGAGGTGCCAAAAGTCCCGGGGGGACAAAATATTAAATGTCGGCTACAGGGGACCATGGGAAATCAAATATCCCAAGAAGAGAAGGCTGTAGTAAACATGGACGCTGATGCTAAACAAGCGTGATATTAAGTATGACAAACATTCTTTAAAAACTTTATTGCCGTGGCGTAAGAGCCAAGAACTTGAAGCCATTTGTTCGGGTGCTTTTAAGGTGATAACCTGGGAAAAAAACTAGGCTGTAAATTCTTGATTTTACTTCCCGGGGTGATGACACTCGTGAATCTTTGCTGGCTGGAGACATTAAAAGCGGTGAAAAAGGAGCCGGACTTAGAACTGCAAACCTCTGTGGATGTGGGGGGGTGAGAGCGCAGGCAGGTAAAACTGGCGAAGAGCCGCATGACGGAGCGCCGACCGAGCCCGCTTGTGACCCTTGTGTTGAACCACCTGGCTGTGCCACCTACAAGCCCTAGGACAGACTGCCCTACTTCTCCCGCTCCCGCCAAACCGCTTTATCCATCCTTGCCTGCGGATGAGTGGAGCGATTGGAACAACCCTTGGTACCGTCTTTGGAACCCTCCGGTACTCTCTTTGGGACAGGGTGGCTCCAGTGGCGGCTGCAGCGGCTCCGTCTGAGGCCCTGGCAGAGCACCCAGGAACAGCAGCAGCTTCTTCCCCCCCCCTTCTTCCCCCGCTGCTGCGTTTTCGCTGTGTATCACCGAGCTGAAGAGGGCAGCGAGGAGGGGGTGCAGGCGAGCCCTGGCATCCTCCCCACGCTCTGCTCGGAGGACCCAGACACCTGCGGGAGGGGCCCGGGGGGGTTTGTTCAGGGCTACGCAGCTCCATTCCTGCATGTTTTTTCAAGGTGCTTTTTAATTAGTGAAACTGAGTTGCAGGGAATTTTTTCGACTCGAAGAAAGAGAAAGACCAGCTTCCAGCTTCTGCCCTGCTCTTCCTCTCCCTTCCCGTGTTCGTGATATGGAAAGGTTACCATTGGAAGAGCTTGTGAGAAATGCTTGCTTTGTCCCAACCTTAGTGCCCTTCCAAATGCATATTACTCGTGTTAAAAAATATGTTTTACTATGCATCTCAAGAACATTTGTGGCTTCTGTTAAAAGTAACTTATATTTTCAGTGAGCTGTGGATTCTGATAGGATTGTTTACTAGACAGTTTCAAGATTATCTGTACTGGTACCTTCAGATGCCTCCTTGAAAAGAGCAATCAACTTTAAGGTCTGATGTTGAAACCTTGAATGATTTACAGGGTTGCTGAGAGTAATTAGCTGACTGAATTCCTTTCTTTACTCACTTATTAACGTTATCTGCAGAAACTATTCAAGGTTTGCATATAATTGGCTCATGACTCTCCACTGCAAAAGCAGAGGGACCTGTCCCAGCTTTACCATTTTGCTTGCTCTTTTATCCCACAGATTTACTAAGGTAATTTTACTATGAATATTTTGCCATGAATAAACATGCAACAGCTTTTCAAATTGGTACAGCTATTTAGTGGTTCAAGTGTAAACTTTTCCCTTGCCACTTCAAAATTAAAATTGGACTTGATATTAAATAAAAAAAAAAAAAGGTACAGTGATGGGCCAGAAAAGTGACTAAAAGTGACACCACCTTACAAAACAGACTTGCTCTCTATGTGTTATCTGCTCAGTGGCTGAGTTTCTAATATTCGCTATTCTTATGCAGACAGGAAAACAATAAACAGTAGTACACTCCTGTGGAATCATCTGAAACCATGGCTTTGTAGCTGCTTATATACACTTGTCAGTTCTATGCACCCACTGAGCTACCAGAGTTGCATGTGCAAAACTCAGGGCAGTATTATATGACTAAGCCCTCGGTATTTATCATTGCCTTTAATAGTCCACGGTCATATCTATTGTACTGATAATCACAAAAGGCTGTCTTGCCATCTGCGAACTGAGCAGGTTTTAAGTGTGATTTGCCAATATATACACTGTTGTCACTTTTATGACTAAAAACATTCATGGTATTCTTCAGCACATATTGAAGATTGCCAGAGATTTAATGATTGTAATAAGCCTTGTAAAGCTGTATCTTAAAAAGATCTAGCAAAATTATGCTTATACCAGGAAAGTACTGAGGGATGTATGATACTGTCATTTTTTTTTGAGTACACCTGCTACTTGGAAAATCATGCGAACTTGTGCCAGAGGAGTCCTGACTGTGAACGAATATTTTCAATCATGTTTATAGTTACCAGGACCTATTCTCACAATTGAATTATGTCACATCACAGCTGTATAGTATGGCCTTCTGCCGTTCCCTCTGCAGGCTTTCCTCAGCATTTGGTCCTTCTTCCTGTTTCAGCAGTTTTGGTATGGCTTGATCCAGTACAGCTTTGTGGTTTTTAAGTGTTTCCAAAATTCCAGGAAAAGATACCTGGACTTCATCTAAGGCCTCCTCCAGGCTGATAGTGTTCTTGCAAAGATGCTCTGGCAGTCTGCCGTGCTCAGGACAGCCCGGCTAGCTCAGTCGGTATAGCATGGGACTCTTGATCTCAGGGCCTTGGGATCCCTCTCACGGGCACACAGTCCTCCCAAGACTGCTGCGCTGCAGCTCCTGGAGGCAGGAATCACACAGGAGCACCTTCTCTGGCTGGGCCAAGTTTTCCCCCTTCCATGTGCATTGCAATTCCTGCTTTTCCTCCTCTTGGTGCGCAGGAGCATCCATAAACTTCTGCACTACGTTGTGAAGGGGGGAGTTGGGCTGCAGCTCCCTGACAGGGGACTGGCAGAGCAGGCACTGGGCAGGACTCTGCTGGCACCGGAGTGTTGCTTGGTGCAGTCCCTGCAGAGGTGTGGCTGCAGCCCAGGGACACAGGGTCCTTGTAAATGTCCAGATTTGCCACACTTTATAATTTCTCTAGTAAATCCACGTTGCTGCTATTTCAGTTATACATCAGTTGTTTGCTTGTATATCATTCATTGATGTTAGCTGGTATATGACAAATTTTTGGTAGCTTTCTTGCACTGATGAAGTCAAGATGAGTTACATTCTTCTGTATCAGAAATTTTATAAGAACACTCTCAACTCTGAATTTAGTTCTGTCAAAATTTGAGTGATGATGATTTTAAGTTCTGCTAAATATAAGTGTTGTAAGTTTATATGAGGCTAAGGCTACATTCTGTTGAGTTTTATTGTCGTTAATTTATGGGATGTCAAATTTGAATTCTGTTAATTTGATATTCTGTTACATTTAAGTTCTGTTAGGCTTAAGTTCTGCTTAAGTTAATTTCTGACAAGTTTAACTGCTGTTCAGTCTTAAGTTCTGTTATTTTAATTTCTGTTAAGTCTAAGTCATGGATTGATTTCTGTTCAGTTTCAATGATGTTAACTTTTAAGTTCTGTCTGGTTAACTCTCTGCTATTTTAAGCAACAAGTTTAAGTGATGTTAAGTTTAGCTTCTGCTGGAATATGCTCGTTTAAACTGAAAGATGCAGTTCTTTTGTTAGAGAGATAAGATTTAACCGACTGAAACAATTCTGATGAAGAATTGATAAGCAACTGTTTAAGAATATGAAATAATAAGTTGTAAAAATATGTGGAGATTCGGTTTGCTAAATCCTTAAACTAATTGAAAATGCCATGGGTTTGAATGTTCTGCATTGACCAATTGGGATGGTTATGCATAACAATCTTTGCTGTTCCATCTTTCACAGGTAACACAGAAGAATGACTAACAGTTCTAAGTTATGGATATTATTGATTGTAAGCTGTTCAGTCCTTTCTTGCTTGCTTTTATTTTGCTTTATTATCTTATGTGCATACATGTATGAAGAAGTATACTCTCGATTTTTTAAAATAAGTTACTGTAGATGTATTATTGATTCTGAATATATTCTTAATATCATAGCATGAATTCACTGACTTTAATAAAGGGCATTATCCATAAGATGTTATTTGATGTTATGTATATGCATTTGTTTGATTGTTTGCAGTTTGTTTGTGGTACCATTGTCTATTTAGCTAAGGATGAATGATAAAGCCGGCTGTTTTACAGACTTTCACATACTGTTATGTAGCTATCTGCAAGACATGTCATTTTAAGAAACTTTTCCACGTGTTATTAGTACAGGCTTGTTTCTAGGATATGTTAGGGGAATCTTCCAGTTAAGGCCTTGGCTCTGGCCAAGCCCTGGCCCTACCTGGTTGGGAAGCATGCCAACAGACCCAGGTGTTTCTTGCACTAAAAATGTAATTGAGTCACTTTGACTTGCTGATTGGGATGTATAGAAGCTGGACCCCTTTCAAGGTACACTTGGAGGCCTTGTCCGGGAAGGTCCTCCAGGTCCTCTTTGTGAAACAGGGCTCACCAGCTACGGCAGACTCTGGGTGATGGTCCAGTGTGTAGGCAATTGAAAGTGTATTGTTCTAAAGAACTATCCTTTTGTGGTGTGATACTGATTACATGTCTTACTTTGCTTTTTTGCTGGATGTAGGTTTATTGTTTCATTACATGTATTTCCTTGCTTTTATGTTGCCTTCATGTTCATAGTGACAAACACACATGTCATCATAAAAACAAAAAGGGGGAATATGACCTCTCAGGAATATCTAGATAATGCAATATTTTCACTAAAGTTTTTGCAGGTGGATCATCAATTTTGATCCCCAGCAGAGTGATATCGGTCTGAAGATTTGCGTATGTGGAACCAACTTCTAATAGGTTTTGCGTAAGGATCCACAATTGGGCGTACAATGGCAAGGCCTAGCTGATCTATTAACCTAGGGGAGAAGGTACGTATGTGTTTTATTGCCAACAGGTCTAGTGTGTATACCTGCCTGACCTGACAAACATCAATTGCCTATGAGAAAATGAGGCCCAGTGAGAAGAAAAATGACCCAATCACCATCCAGCCCTCGTGGCCAAGACAGGAGCAAGAGTAGGACTGTCAGGAACATGGTTGTGACCTGAGGGCTTGTGGAGGCAGCCTGCCAACTGCCTTGTGTCCTACTGCATCTACCATCATGTTGTTGTGTTCCTGCTGACCTTCTTCAGTTGTTCCCTGTTCCATGCTTCCAGAGAGACATTCGGTGGTGTTGGGGTCTGTGTTTCCAGCTGGTGGACTCCCTCCTGTCTGGGCAGCGTGGCCCCTGAGCTCCAGCCATGGGAGCTTTGGAACAGTAGCTATTTATTGCCAAGTGCAGAAGAAGAAGCAGCTCTTTCTCTCTGGAGACATTGGACACTATCTTTTTGTTTTCATATGTTATGAATCAGTGGCATGGTTGTTCTTGGTTGGTTTTGTTGGTTGTGATCTGTATTCCATGTGTTTTGTACTGTGGCCAGCAGGTGGCCAGTGGCGGTCTTGGTGGGGTGGTGGCTTTACAGGTGCAGACTGTTTTAACATTAGAATACATGAACCCTTTGCATAAAAAACAAAAAAGGGGGAGATGTAGCATTTAAGTAAAACCTTACAAAATTAAGGCCTTGTTGCCTTTGTAAAATTCTGGCTCAGGCCTGTTACTTTGGCTAGAGAAGGACTGTGAGAAAAGTCCGTGAGAAGAAAAGCAATTAGTTTTTACCCATGAGAATGTAGTATCAACAGAAGCAAGAAAGTTAAACAGTAGGAGGAGAAAACAGCAACATATCTGCACCTATTATTTTTCTGAATGCTTGAATGCTGATGCTGTAGGCGGCCAATGGTAGTATGTTGTAGTTAGTAATAGCCAATGAGTCTATTGTAGTAGTTTAGCAGCCAATGAATCTGTAACACGAATGATAACATACAAAAGGTGTATAAAAGAGGCTGCTTTGTTTAATAAACGGCTTTTTGGCCCTTGAAGGAGGCATTGTCTGTGTGTGTTGTGCCTGCCCCAACAGCGACATTACTAGAAAAGCACTAGGCCAGCTCAAGGATGTCTGGAAGCCTTGGAGCAAGGAGATTCCTTGACTTGCTGCTTTCCTTCCCCTTCCTTCTCTTATTCTGTCATATTCAATGGTCCCCATGACTGCCTGGATTTTGTAATAATAATTAATGAGTATATTTGCGCTGTGGAAAGGCTGCATATCTTGTTCCTGTGCCTGTTGTCTCTGAGTGACCATCGTCCTCCACAACAGGACACTTTTTGCCTGGTCCTCTCATTCAGCTAATGACAGAGCACACTCTTGTCAAGCACTAAACCACACAGCTGGGTTGGGACAAGAGCAGTTCCTTGTCCTTGAATAGAAAAATGCAACAGGAGTCCTTCCCCTCTGGGGAAGAAAGCTGTACCATGTTTTGATTTCCTTGTGAGCTGGCCCAGACCATGTTTGAGCAGCTATGGGCCAACTCAGGCAGATCTCTGGCTCACAAGGACCCAAAGCTGCAAATCTTGGGCAGCTGGATGGGTCCTTGTGATGGGGTCCATATGATGGTCCTCCCCATCCATACAAAATCTCAGGAGCCACGCAACCCACAGGTACTTCAAGGATGATGCCAAGTCTTTCCTTCAGTAACCAAGATGTCCTGGCAGGATGTGGTAGAGCTGGCAAGGAAAGCAAGCAGATGTTGGTCTCTTGCAGCCAACAGGTGATTTCTGGACCCAAGAATTTTTGGAAATACAGGACCCAAATTTGCAGGAAGGTGTTTTAGCAGAGAATTCCAAGGGGAATGTGCTGTGCTGTCTCAGCCCATCCTGACTGGTGCTGTGCCAGCCTGCTTCTCTTCAACCTCTATAGCTGCATGCCTAGAGATGCAGATGGGGTGTCCTCAAAATCCTCCCCAACCCATCAGGAAAGGAGGGAGTTTCTTCATCCATGTATTATTTCACTGCAATGCAGCAAAGGCACCTGCATTAGGTGTTTCCATCAGTCAACCCTCAATTACACCTCAACTGACTGGCTCCTCTCTTCCTTCCTTTCAAAAGCACATCATTAACAGGTGAAAGACCAATTGCACTTCACCTAAATTCAGCCGGCTAGGCCAGAGAGTAAAAGGAATATTTTCCTGAGCTAGGTTTACTCCCCTGAGAGACCTCTTTCTCCTCTCTCCCCTATCCTCCCCTCCCTTTGCCATCTGCAAGTGCTCTCAGCTCTCCTCTCATCCACCCTCACCCGTCTCCATCTCCATCTCCATCAGCACAGCTGACCACAACACATAGTAAGATCTCTGTGCTCTATAGCCCATGCAATTCTGATTTCCTAGCCATGGAAAAAACAGAGATAAAGAGCTGGAGGGTAGGGAGTGGGAAAGTAACTTTTCCTCAAATACCTGTTTGTATCTGTAGGGCTTGCTACAGAGTAGGCTGGGAATCAGAAGAAAACTGGAGCTTTTCATTTTTTGTTTTACTTCTATGAATTTTGAAGCTTTGGGAGAGAATTTGTTTCCATTAGATTCTTGCACCCAAAAGGAGATTCCTGGTGCAAATATATGATTCAAATTAGGGTTTGTACATTGGTTGAAGTGGTGGGCTGTTGTGGGGTCACAAGTGAGCTGAATCCCACTGCGATGAGGAGTAAGTGAGGACAAAGGTTATGCAGGGATTTTGGATACAGGGCAGTAGTAGTTGCTGTCAGAGACTGAAATAGTTCATGCCTCAAACACTGATATAAAGTTTTGCTCATTATAGCAAGAACTGTATAAAGAAGCTACAACCACAGAAACCCCTTTGAAGAACTTTGGACTGTAAGTCAAACTGCTGAGATTAGATAAAGAGAAACCCATTCTTCAATCACCTTAGGCCCGGGAGGAAACAAACAAGTAAACAAGAAAAAGAATGTGAGCCAAACCCAGCAGCCATGCTAAGAATCATCTCTGGCTCGTTTCGGGGTGGGGGAGGCCATAGCCCACAGACCCATTTGCTGGGAGCAGGTTTGCACAGATTTCCCCCTCAGCCAGGTAGGGGGAGGAAGTTTTGGTGTGTCATAACCTCTGCTCAAGGGCAGTGAACCCATCCTCCCTTACAAAACTGGCTATGGACCCCCCACCCCGGGAAGGCTACATCCACATGAGAGGCGACTAAGGGGGTGCCTTAATCCATCAAAGGCCCCCTGAAGTGCCCCCCAGAGTCATTCCTGAGGCCTTGCACCGAAGGACTGCACGTGATTCAACAAAGCCAGAGGCTGTTGTAAAAGCCAGTGGCAAACACTCCCCTGCCCAGGGAGGTCCCTGGGTTTTCCTACCTAGCCTGAGCTATACTAACCCATCGGATTCTATGCTTTTTGGGGGGAGACCTTCACCACTAAGAAGACCAGCTGGAGAAGATCAATGGAACATTGTTGGGATTCATGGAGCAGTGATATTTTCATTATTCTGTCTCTGTCACTCTCTTTCTGTCCCCCCAACCTATTTTCTATTTATTTGTGTTTCTTTCTTTTTCTCTCTCTCTTTCTCTCTCATATTTACTATCAAATAAAACCCATACCATTGACTTTGGCATGTGGTCCCATTTGCACCTTAATTCAGGCAATGTGGGAGACAGAGCAGTAGAAACTCCTGCAATTAAGGGAGGTTTTGATTTTCAACCCTGGAAGAGACTAGGTCTGGCTTAATTGACAGAGATTTATAGATCTTAAGCAAAAGGATCAGAAGCCTGTGTTCCTATAGGTATAAGTAAAAATGTACACTGGGTGTTCTGGTGGAGGGTTTTAAATATAATAATGTGATTTTATATGGTTTAAGTTAAGAATGTAGATCATATAATAGAGACATCTGTGTGTATGTGACATGAGAAGTTATTGGTCAAGACACATCTGCATTACAGTGAGAAGTGCCACAGGTGATAGGTCATAAAGTCAAAACAAAGTGTCATTTTAAGTGCCTATTGGATTAGAAAGTTATAAATTATGATGTAACATTATTCGGAGGTATTGTAAAATCTCCCGCTTCGAGACTGATGTTTTGTTATCTTAAGCAATAAATCCGATTAGTCGCATAGTCCTCTCTCTCATAATTAATTGATCCCATGGGTGGAGAACATGCTATTTCAACAGGGCAGAGGCATTTCTAATAACTTTAATAACTGGATCACAACAGTTATATCCGTTTTCCTGTTCTGAAGGGATTTCTTTGGACCTGAAGAAGAAACTCTGCAATCCTGGTGTTAGCCTTTCTGTTGGGTCTTAGTCACTCCAAAGAGAAGGAACCAACCTGCCAGTAATTTTTTTCCTCCCTTTCCCCCAACTTTTTTTATTTTACAATTTTTTTTACTTTTGACAGCTGTGAAGGGATTTATATTTCCTAAGCAGCAGAACCTTTTAACTCTTTCTGAATAGGGAGGTATCTTATTTCCTTGAAGAAAATGCCTTCTCTCTTCTAAATAATTATAATGAATTGTGTGCCCACCCAGTAGGCACCCCTTAGTGATGTCACAGCACATCTCACCCTTGAGCTAAAGCCATAATTTTGTGGATCATTTATTCTGTGGTGCCCATCTGGCCAGCAATGCTGATATGGAATATCCAGTTCTAGGACTTTGTGTACCACATCAAAACCAGGCCAGCTCCTGCAATGCAAAAAACTTATTTTGTCTTCACAGAATCTAAGAATGGTTTGGGTTGGAAGGGGAACTTCAAGATCATTTCATTACAACCCCCCCCCCACAGTCCTTCTCCTAACTTTGGCTAGCCCTCCTTTGTTTTTCCCTTTAATAAGTATCCTCTTAGAGCATTGCCTCCTCTCCTGTCCAGATTATCATTTCCTTCATGGGGTCTGTGGTCTTTATCCCTTCATTTATACAGTTGTTCCCTATTTCCTTCCAGCTCCCTACCTTCCCCATATAAATTAAATATAAAATTTTCTGGAGTGTTAAATACAGAATGAGGAAAAATATTATGGCAGGGGGTGGTAGTTAGGATGTGCCCTACATGTGAAGGTCCATCCATCCTGGTTGTGGCTCAGAACATCAACATGGCCTAGGGAAATTCAAATAGTGTTTTTGGAATGGGCAGGGTGAGACATAGAGATTAAAAGGCTCCTTTCCCTGTGACTATCAAACCAGAGGGACAAGAAAGGAGACAGAAGAGCCCAAAGGCTGGGATAGATGGCTCCAAGTGCTGAGGCAGCTGAGAGGACATTCCCATCTGTTACGATCTGGTTTAAACCTAGAAAAGCAAAGAAAGCTAAGTCTCTGTGCATAAAACTGAAAGAACTTAGAAGGTTCAAAATATTCCCAGAAACGAGATTAAAACTAAATGAGGTTAGATGTTGATGCCAAAAAATTGATGTATTTTATTTAAGAGTAAAAGAGGCAAAGAGAAGGGAAGAGAGAAGAAAGAAAGAAAGAAAGAAAGAAAGAAAGAAAGAAAGAAAGAAAGGAAAGAAAGAAAGAAAGAAAGAAAGAAAGAAAGAAAGAAAAAGAAAGAAAGAAAGAAAGAAAGAAAAAGAAAGAGAGAAAGAAAGAAAGAAATGGAAAAAAGAAGTGTGCGTGGGGGGTGGGGGGACAGGGAGAGGTGACAGGGGTTAGGTGGGAACATATCACCCATCTGAGGGTCCCAACGATGTCTCGTTGCTCCCCTCCATCTGGTCTGCGGGTAGTGAGGGTCCCCCATCGCCATCATGGCCATGCTGCCACACGCCACACTTCATCACATGCCACTACACCACACACCAAAGAGTACAGAATCCCATGGATTAATGTACACTTTGGGCCAGGTGGGAACGCCCATGTGTCTCCCCTTGCAGGGGCTGGCTTGACACACTGTCCCTTGCAACACTGAGGGTCTGTTGCATGATCTCTGGTGCTCTGGTGCAGGGTCTGGGGACCCCTTTGATGGGCCATGTCATCCCCTTCTGCTGTGGCTAAGCTTCCTCCCCCCGGTGAGGGTCCCTCAGCTGGGCTCCTCTGCACAGTAGAGTATAGGAGAAAGTTTCACGAAGGATGTCTGGACTTCAGGCAGCTCTCTTGAAAGCTGTTTATTGCATAGGTAAAGTTACAGCATTTCAGGGAGTGGGTATGCAGAGCCAGCCCTACAGCTGCCAGCTCCAGCTGTAGGCATACCTGAAGCCACTTTCTGTTCAAGTTACTAAGCATTATATACTTTTCTTTGCAGAGTATCTTAAAACATAACAACCAATAAGCACCATACACAATTCCTTTACATTTGCCTATAGCCTATCATAACTACTACCATCACCATATTATAGTCATTATTATCCAATCACAAGAGTAAGTAAGTTACAATTTAAGCTTACAGTGGAAAATTCTCAGATCTTTCTTCTTCTTGCTACATCAACATTTCTTGTTTGCCTGCCATGTCTCTCTTTTTGGTAAAGACATGTTTTCTATTTACTTATGCTCTTCTTGAGACTTATTTACTTGGTGAAAAACATGTCTTTGTTTGTAGTCACATACCTTTGTCCTACTCCTAGAAATCTCCTTCCAACTCATCTCCAACCTTTGCCTTCTCAGTTACTCATCGATCACTGTTTGAGCAAAACATCTTTTATTCTATACCAAAACTTGCTTCCATTTCTACCTCATCCCCAGTTTCTACATTCACAGATCTTTCTGCCAAGCCTACATACCTGTGAAACTTTCTTACCAAACTTTCATCCTCCCCAACAGCAGATGATGAGCAGTCATTGCGCCTCTGACCACAGGCTTTTCCAAGATACCCAAAGCCTCTTCTCCCTCCACCCTTTTGGTTCGAGGGTCTGTTCGAGCCTGGCAGCTGATAGCCCTGGGACTGTGGTCTCCACCTTGGAGGTGTTAAGCTTGTGCTTTGTGAATGTCCCCAGCTCTGAGGTGCTACTTTATCTTATCTTCATCAGTGAGCAGTTTAAGGCCTCAGTCAGGGCCCCATTCAGGGTTCCGTAGTCCTCTCTGCAGCTTTTGTAATACAGTTTTAAAAGTCCTTCAAGAAAATGTTTAAGTCATAAATTATAATATTTCAGTCTCTGACACCATCCTTCATGGCCTATTAGCAGCCTTGATTCACCAAGAATCTGCAGAGCTTTTCCAGTTCAGCTCCCAGACCTTTGCTATAGCATTGCCTATAGCAGAAATCAAGAACACTGGGCAGAAACCAAGCTGGCTTTCTGCTGTTTTTTTCTATAGAGGAGGGAAAGATGCAGCCACACAGTTGCCAGGGATGTTGAAGGACGCATGGGAGAACATACTGCCTCCTCCTCACATGATGGGCATGACTGCAATTTTGGGACCACCTCTACAAAGCCAACAAAGTTCTTCATTACAATTTTTTTTTTAATATATCTTGGAGCTTGCACAGGCTGTTTGAATTACATCAGGGCACAAGCACAGGTATCTCATCCATGACCATAAGTTTAGGAAGCAAACAGGGAACAAGCCATGGCCTCCAACAATGATTTAACCCACAAGTTTATCAATGTTTAAGCCCCATCCCAGGTACAGATTGCTCTCAGTTCTGCTATGATGGGGCAGATAAACGGAATTGGTCTCAGATACACCCAGGAATCCCAAAGCATCTACAGAAGGAATCCCACTGAGGAAGATATGTTTGTGAGCATGTTTGACACTGGAGTATGCTGAGAAATGACACATGGGAAAAGAGACTGATGGCATGTTTTCAAAGCCACTTGCTTTTACTTTGTTCATGACAGTTTTTGTTGCTTGTGTATTTATTCTGGAGAAGCAAAGGATATGGGGATAGTTTGCTGGTGCTCTCTGACAGCAAAATGGAACTAAAAGTGAGAGAAGCTTTAGTTTCTCATGCCACTAGTTGGTGTTCAGATGCTGCTAAGAGCAGTGTAAATAATTATTTTCTGGGGACACTGGAAGGAGTTGATAAGGATAGACTAAATTCCAGATTAAAACCCAGCTCTTCCTGGGCAGGGACCTACTGTGACCAACAGACCAGCACCCTCATGAGATCACAAGGTAGTCCAGGTTGTTGGGTCTGGACTAGGTGGTCTTTGAAGTCCCTTCCAACCTAAACCATTCTATGACTCACTTGCACATGCCTTTACCTGCAGGCAGTGTTTCTGCAGGGATGATTTCCAGAGAAATGTTATGATTTAAACTAACTGTGTGGGGAATTGTAGGAAAGAAATGAGATGGAAAAAGATGGTCATTAAGGGAAGTTGTGAGGTGATAAAAAGAAAGCACAGTTAAGAAATAGGGTAATTCTTAGTTATAAAGACCCTTTATAAAATGTTATTAAAAAACCCATATAAAATACCTTTTAAAAAACATATATAGTTTAAGATGCAACTTAAATTGCTAAATTCAGCAAGGTAATTTTTCTGCTGAGGGATGGCAGGTTTTACTAGAAGCCAGATCTTTCTATTTGCCTGGCTAGACTCCCAGCTTAGAAGGAGCCGAGAAGCTGTAATGGGAATGAATTATGACTTGGTTTTGCAGCCAGTTATGGGGTTGAGGGATGAGAAAACATCTGTCCATTCCCCATCTGACACTTATCTCCCCCCAGCCTCTGACAGATGCTCTGAATTATAAATTCACAATGCAATCCCATCCAGGAGAGCCATGACAAATGAGGACAATTAGACAGTTATGCCAGCAGAAATGACCAAATACTTAAGCAGCTGAGACAATCTGAACAGATTTGTATTAGAGGATGGAGAGGGAAAGGCCATGTGGTCCACAATCAAAACAGAGAGGGCTTTGATATGAATTTCCACTCTGAATGAACAGGGTTACTCATGGCTGTGTCTGTAAAAAGACAAATCTTGTAAATACAGGCTCTTTGGGGAAATGCTCATACAGCACAATCCAGTTTTACCCCAACTTTCCAGCCACTGGGCATGTGTTGGAATTCCCTTTCCATTTGCTCACAGTCTGACATTTACAAGATGTTGGATTGCACAAACAGGTCACCAGCAGCTCCCAATCTGGTGTTGCCCCAAGGGCCAAGTTCACTTTTGGGAAAATCCTGCCCTGCTTGTCATATAATAAATATGTTTCCTCTGGAAAAATTTAGGTATTAGATTCTTGGTTTTCACTAAGCCTCTGCTGGGTCAATGCTTCCCCTCTGCCTCCTCCTGTGGTGGCAGAAGCAATTCACAGACTCTCCTTTAAAGGGAAGGTAAATCCTGACTATAAAAGCAATGACCATTTCAGTCATTAAAGCTGTGAGTGATTGTCACAGTTTGAGACAAATTCGGAGGAACATCCCAAATGAATGTCCTCTGATAGAAGGCAGGTTATAGCCATCCCTCACTCACCAGGTTCAGAAGGAATTTTCCTCAGAAGAAAGTGAAAAAAGTTATTTATTTAATGAGCAGAGTGCATGCAGGCACAGGGGAAAAAAAAAAAAAGAATAATGCTAAATAATAAAACATCTCACTGTGGAGAGAACCTGGTAAAATTCAAAGTCCTTGCGGGTGTGGCTCTCTCCTCTCCAGAGCTGGGGTTTGGTGTGGGCACCTCTGAGCTGTGGCATAGGGCCTCCTGGATGATGTTCTGGTGCTGCTGAACAGTCCAGAAGAGAAGAAGAAGCCAAAGTCCCAAAGACCTCTTTCTTCAGCTAATGAACGAGAAGCTAGCTGAAAAGCAAGAGAATGACACTATCTTCCCTGCTGCAGAATCCGAGAGCTGAGAAGCCAGTGAACAAGTTATCTGTGTTTTTGAACACAGCACTGAAGGAATTCCACCGCCTTCCCCCTCTCCTGAACCTAGCTTTAAAGGCACAGAACTCATGTCTGGCATAGAGCAGATAATAGGGAATACAGTATCATAAAGTCACCCCAGGACATTGATCAACTTGCAAAAAGCATTGTAAAGGTGTCAGCTGTGCTTAATTGCATTTGGATGGATTTATGACTCTGTTCTGACACATCATCAATGAAATCACCTTAGAAATAAACAGATGTGAGCAGAAGTGTCTCATGTGGTAAAGCACAGGCTCTGCTGCACTGATTCAGTGTTAATCTGTGGTTAATAGACCACTAGTGAGCTATAAAACCATGAGAAGGGGTTTCACAGAATAGAAACTAAGTGTATTGTGCATTAATACCTTGCTGAAGTCTGGAGACATCATCAAGGGCTGGTCTTTACTACCATCAGTATCCAAAAGCTATTGTAGAATTGTACCAATTACCTTTATTTAATTATTTTTTTATAGTAATCACTGTATAACTGTGCTTTTCTAGAGCAATAAACTTATTTCCACCAAGGGAGAATATTGTTTATTCTGCCTAAATTCATCCAGACTATTTCATTAATTGCCAAGCAGCAGACACAAAGTGCAGTTTATCTCCAAATTGCTCGGATGCTCTTAAGATTGAAAAGCATCTGGGAAATCTCTAATGCCCTTACACAATATTTTGAATGAAGCACCTTCTTCCACCCAGCCTGAGTGGCACAGTCAGGACTTAAAAGAGGGATCAATAGGTGAGAGAATTCAGTGGCACAAAGTCCTCAAGCAATTTGGTTGTCATGTCCAGAGGAAATGAGCCATGCACATGGGATCACAGTGCGAGTTGGACATGTCCATGGCACATGCCCCACCTCCGGAAGGGTTCAGAACCAGGCTCACAGGGCCTGGAGCAACCTGGTCTCATGGAAAATGTCCCTGTCCATGGCAGAGATTGAAATGAGATGAACTTTCATGTCCCTTCTCACCCAAAACCATTCTGTGATTCCATGATTCCTTCGAAGATGCCATCTTGGAAGAATTTAGCAGCCAAGTTCCCCCACTCAGTGAAACATCTGACACAAAATTCACAAAATTCATAGGTTTGCCACTGTCGTGCAAATTCAGATAGCTTTTCCCTATGAAGACCAACGATTGTAGTTGCAAGATTTTAGTAGTGAAATTAGAGCTGCACATTGAAATATTAGTGTGCAAGGAAGAAAGCGGAAAGCAGCTCGGGAGACGGTGGTTGAAGTGTAAGGCAGTAAAACGGTATTATCCTTGCCTCTTCCTGGGAAATGGGTGAAACACTTGTGTTGAAACTCACAGCAAAAATAAAAACAATTAAAGGTCCTGGAAATCTCAGCTAAGGATTATAAATGCAATAAATAAATAATGCCTTTGGAGGGGAGTAACAGAAAGTTCTTGCTGCACAGGATGTCTGGGTGCATGAGAACACTGAGGGTTCAGGGAGGGCCAAGTTTTCCATGTATCATGTTCTGAACAGCCTAGGGTTTTCATTCAAGCTTCTCCTTAAGCAAAGAAGAAGAAAAATCTCATGGTTGCAGAGAGTCTTGCTAATGGAAGTAGTCAATAACCATAATTTGATCTTGGCTTTCTCATAAATTCAAAGCAATTTCCCCATAATATCAGGAAAATATATGGCCTTTCTTGAGGCAGCAAAGCACCATATAAATAAAATTTTCAATTGACTTGAAAACATTTGCCAGCATTTCAGATTTAATTTGTCTGATGAGATGGAGTCAGATTGAAAACAGTGATGCAGGGAAGGAAGTAGAAAATCAGGACACAAAGCCAAGCAGGTATTAGACCATGAATACACATTAGTGAATCATAACAACAAAAAGGAAAGGAGTCACAACCCTAATGCCCTAAGAAGCAGCCTACCGGGAACACAGTGTGACCAGAATCTTCAAGGACCAAACCTTTGACTTTTGTGTTTTTTCCCCAAAAATGCATTTTAATAAATCGATAAAATATTACGAGCTCTGAGCTTGTGGTTGTAAATGGTTTGAGAAATGCACAGAAGCTAGGTGTGTGGTCACACAACATCCTTTCCATCTCAGGGCTGGTCCTAAGCACCTCTTGAGTGTCCTGGGAAAGGGTTTTTCTTTACTGTGCCAGTTGGGAGCTGAAGCAGTGGGGAATGTTTCTGAGAGCGAGTTCTTTTCAAAACCCCTTTTCATACATGGGGAAACTGAGGCAGGCAGTATGATGACTCTCAAAATTAAATTACAAACTGAGCCAGCCCTTTTGCAGATAAAATTGCAGTTGAACCATGCTGGCAGCCTTTGTATTTGCTGAGCATCCTCAGTAGCACCACTGGAGTAGAAAGTGCCTTTTTTCCTGAATGGAAGCCACAAAGATCAAACGAAAACTGTGCACCCAGCAATCAGCAGATCTGTGACAGCTTGTGCTGAACACCCTAAGCCACAGAATCACAGAATGGTTTGGGTTGGAAGGGACCTCAAAAAACACCCTATTCCTTCCCCCTGCCATGGGCAGGGACACCTTTCACTCTCCCAGATTACTTCAAACCCCATCCAGTTTGGCCTGAAACACTTCCAGGGATGGGGCAGCCACAGCTTCTCTGGGAAATCTGTGCCAGGTCATCACCATCCTCACAGCCAAGAATTTCTTCCCAATATCCCATGTAACCCTGCCCTCTGTCAGCGTGTCCAAAGTGCCTCTCCAGTTCTCTTGGGGCTCCTTTAGGCACTGGAAGGGGTTCTAAGGTGACCCCAGAGCCTTTTCTTCTCCAGGCTGAACAATCCTAGCTCTCTCAGCCTATCTCCAGATCAGAGAGGCTCTGGTCCTCCTCATACTGTGCGCCTTGGGATGGCTCCTCTCCACACCCACCCACCTACAATAAGCCCTTCAGCATAAACTGCTTTGGGAATTTCCACGGGGCTGTGGCACTGCTAGAGCTGGGATTTGGCCTCAGCACCTTCCCTCTCCACCTCACTAGCATCCCCTAGGACAGTGCATTCATTTGGAGAGCAAGTTGACCAAGCAATTCAGCCCAGGAAGGTTAAGGCTGATGGTTCCTGAGTCTCAGATCCTACTAGGAGACACGTGATGGTGTCAGATCCACTGGTGGAGAGAGAGACTGAAGAAATAGCAATGAATGACTCTTCCCAGAGTCTGTTTTTATTCCCTGCTGCTGCCTGTTCCTGGACAACTTGCTGTAGCTGCATTTCAATTTAAAATTTAATTAATTATTTAATTTTTTTTTAATCACTGGAAAGGGGCTAAATTGAATGGCTTTGCTTTGTTTTCAGCAGAAGAGATGCAATTTAATTTACCTCTCTCTCTGCAATCATTACCTGCTTTCCAGCTGTGTTGCTAATGAGTGTCAGGACCATCATTTTACTAATGAAGAAACTGAGGCATGAGTAGTGACTGTGACATTCCTGAGGACATGGGCAGGGATTATTCCTGGGATATGAAATCCCTTTATCTGGTTCCTGTGCTTCAGCCCCAAGCCAGTCACACAGAAATTGCACTTCATAGGTAAGTTTTACTTACTGCTTTTGCACACTTCTCTGGATATGGCTTTTCTTATGGGTAATTATCATGGAAAAACAATTTCAGAAGCAGGGAAGAGAGGTAATGGTCCATGTGGCAAATAAGCATGAGCCATGGACCTCCAGGCTGACTGGTAAAGCAAAAATCCAGCATGTTTTAGATTGGTTTAGTAAGGAACCAGGCTGAAAACTTCAACCAACATTTATGGATGCAGAAAACAGGAGGGTTTTCAGAAAAAATAATCGTAAAATAAATTTCCAGGTGTTGGAGACTGGAGTCACGGCTGATTGAACAAGGGTGGCTAGTTTTGTGTGGAATGAGTTGCAGTCCTGGACCTCTTTAGCCTAAGAGAGCCTACAGGAAAGATGGAGAGAGACTATTTACAAGGCAGTGTAGTGACAGGACAAGGGGGAATGGTTTCACACTGACAGGACTAGGGGGAATGGCTTCACACTGACAGAGGGCAGGGTTAGATGAGATACTGGGAAGAAATTATTGGCTGTGAGGGTGGTGATGCCCTGGCACAGGTTGCCCAGAGAAGCTGTGGCTGCCCCATCCCTGGAAGTGTTTCGGGCCGAAATGGATGGGGCTTGGAGCCACCTGGTCTAGTGGAAGATGTCTCTTGCCCATGGCAGGGGTTGTAACAAGAGGATTTTTAAGGTCCCCTCCAATCCCGTTCATTTTATGAATTTATGATTCTTAAATCTTTCCAAATGGGCTCAGTGAAATTGTGCACTCCTACTTCCAGTAAACAAAACCCATA
The DNA here is from genome assembly GCF_017639235.1 of Corvus kubaryi. Lineage (NCBI taxonomy): Eukaryota > Metazoa > Chordata > Aves > Passeriformes > Corvidae > Corvus > Corvus kubaryi. Next base: position 751,373 of record NW_024581032.1, read on the forward strand.
AATTCCAGAAGGAATTTACCTTCCGAGCAGTGAGCTAGAAGAGCTATCATCTGCCACTTCAAACCTCTGTCAATCATATCGTTGCCCTCCAACACGCAGAGTGTAGGCTGTGGGCTGGCAGTGGCTCTTTGGTCAGGACTTACCAGCTGTGCTCACCCGGGAAGGTCCAGGTAAGGAAGGTCACGCTGGGAAGGTCCTCTCCACACAGCCAACCCATGGCAGGGGGGGTGGTTCCCAGGAATCAGGGAGCACATGCACCTCCAAGTAGAGTTGTTTCACTTCTTTAGTGAAACTTATTAGAGTAGTGATGCTCAGGGTAAGGTGGGTGGATGTGTGAACATCCTGAAGAGAAGTGGGGTTTTTCTCTCTTTCAAAAAAGAAAAGGAACTTGGAAATTAGAGAGTAATATTTTGCTTTTAAGACATACTACTTTAGGTTGCAAATGCCTAGAAAAATGCTAAATTGAGATTTGAGAGCTTATGCAACTGCAGTTCTGCCAGTGGTGTGTGTTTGTCCAGCCCAACATTTCAGTCACACACTGCCTTTCCCACAATGCTTCCTCGTCATTTATGCCCAGAAATTACTGGGGACAACCCAAGCCTCAGGGAAACCACATAGGCTGATCATCCCAGCATCTCCATGCTTGTCTACAACATAAAAAGTTTTGACTTAGCACCAAGCTTTCACTAACAAAACTAGAGAGCCAGCCAGTGACAACAAGAGGCAGCAGGACATGGGTGCAAGGTGCTTCAGTGGTACATTATCATCATTCACAGGCAGCAGTGCGTGGGTTGCGCTGAGGTGCTGCTGCTCTGCTCATCTCTGACAAATATTGATATATTTAAACACAATCTGGAGTAGAAAAACACAACCAGATGTTACTGGCTATTGGGTGACTGGATACCTGATAGCCATTCCCACTTCTCCAAGGACTGACATTTACCTTGTGACACCACCACATCTCCACCCTGGAGGCTTTTCAGAACAGAGCATGCTCTCCCCAGCATGTTTATTAACCAGCTCTCCACCCTCTGCTCCAGCTGCCCCAGGGTTGATGCTGCCTCTTGGAAACTGGACCCACACTGGGAGGCATGGCAAATGCAGGGGCTGGGGGAGGCATGGCAAACACAGGGTCTGGGGAAGACAAATCACCACTTGACCAGAAAGAAAGAGACCCTGAACTCCAAATAGAAGTTCAAACCAGTGTGATTTGGGGTAGTCAGTGCCTTATGAGGAGTAAAAGGCCTTTAAGACCCCCCTGTAGTTGCCCATCTGTTTCATTTTGCTCAAAAGAAAGGATAGGCATGCTGGGGCATTTCCTTATCAAGGCCAAGCTGGATGGGGCTTGGAGCAACCTGGTCTAGTGCAAGGTGTGCCATGGCAGGGGGTTGGAACGAGATGAGCTTTAAGGTCCCTTCCAACCCAAATCATCCCATGATTCTATTATTCTCTTCCCTATCTGCTCTTCCCTCTCTCTTCTACCTCCTTTCCACAGCAGCCCTCTGCTTAATCTGCCTAGGAGCAGGAAGATGTTCATAACCAGATCTTCTCACAGACTGAGGATGAAAGAAACCTCCCAGAGCTCTGGCAGTTGGATTTGCAGTGGGCAGGCTGGAACCCAAACAAGTGCCTAGGCATGACAGCTCTTTGTCACACCCACAGCAAACAAGCTCAGCAATACTATTTGCTGAATATTTGATATTTTGGTAGAAATTGAAAGAAATAGGATTAATCTGACAACATTCATCCAGCTCTATCCCCACTAAAAATAAAGGGAAAAATATCATAGAATCACAGAATTGTTTAGGTTGGAAAAACCCTCTGAGATCACTGAGTCCAACTGTTCCCCCAGCACTACCAAGCCCACCACTAACCTATGTCCCCACATGCCACATTGACAAAGCTTTTGAATCCCTCCAGGAATGAGGACTCCACCACTGCCCAGGGCAGCCTGTGCCAGGGCCGTACAACCCTTTTGAGGAAGCCATTTTCCCTCATATCCAACCTAAACCTGCCCTGGCACAATTTGCCATTTGCTTAAAGTCAGAAATCTCCCAAACTGCTCAGTCAGGCCTGTGATCTGTGAGCCAAGGCTGCAGAGCCAGGCAGGAAAATCAGGTGGACAAAACAAATTCTACCATATAAAAGCATTGCTATGACTTGGGATGGGTCTTCCAATCACCAGGAAACTTCCATTTGCAATAAACAGCAGGATATGGTGAAATCATTGAGCACTGATTTCATCCTGAGGCAAACAACCTTCCCAACTTGTACATCTGTGTATAAATTACTACAATGAGGCAGCACCACTGTGAACATCTATGCATTTATGCATGGAGAAGATGCAGAGTTGTTGTTGTGATTGTAGACACACAGATCCATTTTAAACAGACCCCCTGCTATATAAAGGGTGGCCCAACAGTTCCCCTTGCCAGACGAAAGGAGGAAATATTCACTGTCAAGCAACACCTGAGCAACTCACCAGGCAGAAATGGCTCCAGGTACTTTTTGCTACAGTTTTAAAGGATTTGTCAGTGCTGCCATGCATGTAAGGTGAGAGGAGATGAGGATGGGGTGGTATGTGGTGGGATACACACACTCTGTGACAACCCTAACTTAAAGTATGGCAATTTATAAATCAATGAAAAAGAATACCTTTCCCTGCAATGTAACTTTAATCCATGAATTAATCTTTAGCCTAAACAGGCCAAGTCCTACACACTCCAGGGCATTTCTCCTCCAAGGGGTATTTGTCTGAGATTAAGTTTGTGGTCTTTGCACTAGACAGACACGAGTGTGATTCAGATGTCACAGGCTGAAAACATTTAGTCTTGACAAAGATCATCAAATTCTACAGTCATATCCCAGAGAGCCAGTCAGAGCACAAGGTAATGTCACCATCTCTCACTCCAGTGAGGGCAGACAGCCAGCGTCACATCAGCAGTACAGCATAAATCATGGCTCCAGTGAGGTGCTCCCAGGCCCTCACCTGGCACTCATCATCCCCTGCTTGCTCATGTAACCAGAGTGCACCATGCTCTTTTCATATGGGCAAGGACTCATGAGAAAAGGAAAAACATGCATGTATCAGGGAAAAACATTGGGACACACACTAGTTTTCATGGAGCAACCATGACTCCAGCCTGGAAGACACTGTTGGTAAAACTAGGAGAAGAACAAACTCTGGGGGCAGGTCTTGGTGAAAGGGTTTCAAAGAATTTTGGAGAAGGCTTAGTTTATTCTTGGTGCCAACAGGCACCAAGGAAGATGAGCCCTCAGCCAGCACGGACAGCAGAGACTGGGAATTAATTCCCAGGTGCCACTCCCTCCTCAACCCAGCTTCCTGAGGACTGCTAACACCTTCCTCTGTGCTTTGCTGCAGGGTCATGGTTCTCTCCTCTTGCCATTGCCATGATCACTCTGGGACTGCAGTGGCCACAACAAGCTGCCACTTTCCCAGCCGTACCCCTTTCCAGCCTGTTTGCCAACGCTGTGCTGAGGGCTCAGCACCTTCACCTCCTGGCTGCCGAGACATACAAGGAGTTTGTAAGTGGTGCGACGTCTCCTCCACTTCATGTTGATGGCTTCAGGACTGTGTAACAGGCTCCCTTCAACTATTGGTGTCTCCTCTGTCCTCATTTCAATAAGGAGACAGGGTGTTAACAGGATAGCACAGGTTATGTCACATCAGACTGGACCATGTTTCCTCCTGTCAGCCCTCTGCCCCCCTACTCTGATCCTGCACATCCCTCTTCTCAGGACCATGACTGCACAGGATCAGCTGGGACATGGCAACAAGACTTTCCTGTGTTGGTCACTTCTGGCCCTGGGAGAGTCTGTCCTTAAAACGATCTAGTTTCTTCTGCTGACAGGAGCTGTCCTTTGGGGACATTTACTCCTTGGGAGAACCTAATCCAGATGTGGTTTGTGTTCACCTCAGCACCTTGTCTTAGGAAGACCTTTAGGTCCAGTAGCTATTGTGCCCACACGATATTCCTGCTTCCTACCTGCCAACCCTGTCCAGAGGCACCTCATTTATTTCTTGGAAAGAGTAACCATTCAGAACAGCTTGGGAAGTGTCTGAGGTCTTCTCCAGAACATGGGCAACAGATCTGAGTGTATTTGGCATGTCTCCATAGGAACGCACCTATATTCCAGAGGACCAAAGACACACAAACAAGAATTCCCAGGTAGCATTTTGTTACTCGGAAACCATTCCTGCTCCCATGAAGAAGGATGATGCCCAGCAGAAATCGGTAAATTTTTTTCACCCTCAGGGTAAGCACAGACCTGCCTGAAGAGCCCAGCTGTGCTTCACTGTAGGAACAGAGGGCTTTCATCTGTGAACATTTGGGTGCTTCATCCCTCCCCTCCCTTTTTGATTACTTGAACCCTGCATGAAGAAAGAAATACTTTTCTGGGCTACACTATAATCACATTCCCACCCCAAAGATGAGAAAAACTATTGTTTGCACAGGACACAGTCCTGGGTGGTGCTCCCCAGCCTGAAAACTTTGTGTCTACTGAAGCTGCAGGAGTGGTGGCATGTCTCCAGGTGTTCCAGGGGGAGCAGGACATGCTACCAAATACGCCTGAATGGCTTTGACCCTTTCTTGTCTTAATTTCAGGACATGGAGCTTCTTCAGTTTTCCCTGGTTCTCATCCAGTCCTGGCTGACCCCAGTGCAGTACCTAAGCAAGATGTTCACAAACAATCTGGGTTTTGGCACCTCAGACAGAGTGTATGAAAAACTAAAGGACCTGGAAGAAGGGATCCAAGCTCTGATGAGGGTAAGTTGCAGCACGTAGCATGACTATAGAATTACAGAGGGCACTCACCTCTTGTGGATCCAAAGACCATGAGAAATCTCACCACCTTCCACTCTGAAGACCAGTGGCATCCTTAGGACTTTGTTTACCTTTAGATAATGAGATCATGACACTGCACATTGGGTTTCATCACTAGGGAGGATAAGAGAACAGATGTTAACACCCATTGCAAAGCACTACTGATCAGGAATCACAACAATCCACATACAAAGCCTTCCCAAACCCAGCAACAAAATAATATTCAGTTGCACTAACAGGAAAATAATGTTTGCTACATCTCCATGCAAAACACTTCAAAATGTGGCAAATTCTGGGAGGATTCACAATATTTTATAAAAACATCTCTGTACAGATGGAAACCTGTACTCTGGTGTTTCCCTCATATATTAATACAGCATCCAGAGAGCTGAAAGCTGAGATGTGACCCTCTTCAAGGAAGAACTAATCATAGATTCACAGAATGGTCTGGGTTGGAAGGGACCTTAAAGCTTATCTTGTTCCAACTCCCCTGCCGTGGGCAGGGACACCTTCCTCTAGACCAGTTTGCTGCAAGCCCTGTCCAATCTGGCTTTGAACATTTCCAGGGATGGGGCAGGGACAGCTTCTCTGGACAACCTGTGCCAGGGTCTCACCATCCCCATAGTGAAGAATTTCTTCCTAATACTTAATCTAAATCTCTCCTCTTTTAGTAAAAAACATTCTCCCTTGTCCTGTCTCTATCTGTCCGTGTAAAGTCACTCTCTACCTTTGCTCTAAGTCCCCTTTATAATCTTCTTTATTTTTGCTTTGTTGTTTTAAATGAAGTTGTGTATGCTTTGCCAGAACACATTTTTATTTATGTTGATTCTCTAATTAAGTTTATCTGGCAGGTTCACCCCGAGCTCTGAGACCTGCACCTGTGAGAAATGAGTCTGGAATATTGCTTACATCTTCTAGCATTAAAATGACTCTGAAAGTCAGGCTCAGAGAGTAAAGAGACCTTCTGTCCTGGCATTTCAGCATGAGAAAATAGGGATAGGTATAAGTACCACTTCCAGATCTTTGTGTGGGGAAGAAATTCATTACTGTGAGGGTGGTGAGGCTGTGGCACATGTTGCCCAGAGAAGCTGTGGCTGCCCATCCCTGAAAGTGTTCAAGGCCAGGTTAGACGGGGCTTGGAGCAACCTAGTGGAAGGTGTTCTGGCCCATGGCAGGGGGTCTTGGAACGAAATGGTCTTTCAGGTCCCTTCTAACCCAAACCAGTCTGTGACTTCACGATTCTATGATTTTGGTTTCCGTTTGGTATGTGCTTGGGCATTAGAAAATGGTACACAGAAACCAGCCAAATAATCATATTTCAGCCATTTATGGCACCTTTTCCTTAACCAAAACTTTTCTGTTTGTGGCAGCTGGTGACTACAGCAGGGCAGGAGGAGTGGCTAACTGCAGCTCTCAGCACCAGATGTATATGGCTTGGGTCTGGGTTAGAATTTTGTTTGCTGGGAAAGTGGAAGAAAAGAGAGAATTATTTACCCAGTTCCCTGTCTCCTTGACTGGAGGAGGTAGAGAGAGACCCTACAACTTTCCCTTTATTTTAAGACCCCAAAGACACACTCCTCCCTCCCTGCAGCCTTGTGCCCAGCTCCCTTCTCACTGTATCATCACCCCTGCATCACTGCTCTTCCTGCAAACACATACACTCAAAAATAAGTTTGAAATATTCTTTAAGGCTGGAGGGACAAACCCCTGACCACATTTAAAGTTCAACAGGAACCGAGGCACTGGGCCTGTGGAAGATCATAGAATCACTAAGGTTGGAAAAGACCTCCAAGGTCACTGCTTCCAAGATCAGTCACTGCCTTGTCAACCAGACCAGAGCACTGAGTGCCATGTCCAGCCGTTCCCTGAACACCTCCAGGGGCAGTGACTTCACCACCTCCCTGGGCAGTCCCTTCTAATGTTTAGCAATCCTTTCTGTGAAGAAATTACTCCTGACGTCCAACTTGAAACACTTCTGGCACAGCTTGAGGCTGTATCCTGTTGTCCTGTCACTTGTTCCCTGGGAACAGAGCCTGACCCCCACCTGGCTCCACCCTCCTATCAGGGAGTTGTGGAGAGCGAGAAGGTCCCCATAGAGCCTTCTTTTCTTTAGTCTGAGCCCCCCCAGCTACCTCAGCTGCTCCTGGTGCTCCAGACCCTTCCCCAGCTCCGTTCCTGGACATGCTCAAGCACCTGAATGTCTTCCTTGTCAGGAAGGGCCCATAACTGCCCCCAGGACTGGAGGTACCCCAGCAGTGCCCAGGACAGGGGGGCCATCACTGCCCTGGTCCTGCTGGACACACCATGGATAATGCAAGCCAGGTGCCACTAGCTTCTTGCCCACCTGGGCACACATGCGCTCATGTCCAGCCACTGTTGACCAGTATTCCCAGGGCCATTCCTAGCCACTCTGCCCCAGCCTGGAGCACTGCATGAGGTTATTGTTACCCATGCTCATTCCCAGGCCCCCACCACCTCCCCCAGCACCTCTCAATCCTCTTTCAGGAGCTGCAGGACAGAAGCCCACGGGGTCCCCAGATCTTAAAACCCACTTACGAGAAATTTGACATCCACCTGCGCAGGGAGGACGCGCTACTGCAGAACTACAGTTTGCTCTCCTGCTTCAAGAAGGACCTCCACAAGGTGGAGACCTACCTGAAGGTGATGAAGTGCCGGCGCTATGGAGAGGGGAACTGCACCATTTGACACTGGGCACGGCTCCATTCTCACTCCAGCCTCTTGCTGACCATGGCTGCCCTCCTCCTCTGAAAGAAAACTGGAGAATAAACCTGCTACTGCCAACATGTCTCTGCTTTTTGGGGTGGGACAGGCTACTGTGAGGGGCTGGGAGGGAGGAGCGGCCAGTGGCACAGTGGATTTGGGGCTTGGGATGTGGATTTGGGATCAAGGAAACATATTTAGAGCTTGTGGGGGCAGGGGAAGCAGATTCGGGGATAGATTTGTACTGGGGAGTAGGTTTGGGACTGTGGGTAGATTTGGAGCTGGGGAGCAATTTGGGAGTAGATTTGGGACTGGAGCATGGATTTGAGTCTGAGGAGGGTGGATTTGGGGCTAGGGGGTGCAGATTTTTAGCTAGAGTGAGGTTTTGGTGCTGAGGGTAGATTTGGCACTAGGGGGTGGATTTTGGGCTGCAAGGGATAAAGTTGGACCAAAACATGTAGAGCTGGGACTCAGGGTTGGATTTAAGGCTTGAAGGAACAGAGTGCAACAAAGAATTAAAGTGCAAGAGAAGGTAGGATGGGCTTGTATCCCCAAAGAACACTTTTCAGAGGTATCTGTTTGGAAGAGGTTCTGGGAAAATGTCCTGCTGTGGTTTTAATCTTTGTTTTTCAGTATGAAGGTGGTGAAGACCTGGCAAAGGTTCTCAGAGAAGCTGTGATTGCCCCATCCCTGGCAATGTTCAAGCCAGGTTGAACAGGGCTTGGAGCAACCTGGTCTAGTGGAAGGTGCTCCTTCCCAAGGCAGGGGGGTGGAATTGGACGATCCTTCTAAGCCAGTCCATTGTAGGGTTCTATGCTGTGGTTCTATGAGTATGACATAGTCTCTTGATGATGGACATTCTGTCCCTGGAGCCCTGGTCCTGCTCCAAGCTATGACATGAGCACTGCCACAGCAACGCTCCAGCTCTGCCTCCTCTGTTACCAGGCGATTCCAGCCAGTTGTGGTTCAGACCTGCTCACACATCCCACGTGTGCTCTGCTCCTTCTGGCCTTGCTACTGGCAGTGGCCCTGTGCCCAGGGCACTTAGGGAAGCCCTCCCAGCACCCCTGCATCTCTCTGCGGCATCAGCTGCTGGGCTGCTGCCATGCTGGCCTAACCACTGTGCCCCCAGCCACCAGTGGATGGGATCTCACCATCTTGTGAGTACCCACTGACCCACAGAGCCCCTTCAAGTTCCTCTCCTTGGCTTGTTCTTGATGGTAACCCCTCCTGGGACAGCCAAGAGAACCTGGCAGAAGAGTTGGTAGTTCTGGGAGGCTTGTGTTACAGCACAAGGGTGAAACCAGATTGGCCATGCTGTGGCATTTCCAGGCAAACCCTGCTCCTACCTCAGCAGGTTGAATTTGCAGGGAAAAGGGTTTTCCTGAGGAGTGAGAGGACTCATTTCTCTGCAGAGATTTCACTGACAACTCTATTTCTACTTTCGGAAAGCAAACATGGCAGGAGTATCTGTGAACTGAGACCTTGCAAGTACCCTCCAGCATCTAAAATGTCAGGAGTTCAAGTATTTCCCATCCTTTTGTCTAGTTTTTCAGCAACCACAAGACTCACTTCCATGTGAATTCAAAGCTGGGCTGCTCAGCTGGGAGGCTGTGAATTCCCAAGTGTAAGAGACGGCCTGAAGGTCCCTCATCTGCCTCACAATCATCGCCAAGGACAGAGACTGAACACAGAAGTCCTGGCCTGGCTGAGGTGGGATGTCTGCCAAGTGTTGCCTGCAGGCGTGCCCACTTGGAACTGGTACGCATTCCTGAAACCAGTGCAGGTCACAATGGACTGCGCTGTTCTTGCTGCCCAGGCGGGAAGGACTGCGCTGATGCGGAAAGGAATGACCTGTCCTGTACACCTGTCCTGTACCTGTTTCCCAAAGCAACGGGCCTCATAACAACGGCTGTAGATCTTGCCACCTCTTGGGGAAAAGGGGGAGATGTGGAGATACAGCTAGAAAGCAGAAGCGAGGGCACTGCTAAACTCGTCATCTAATGCTGCTAGGCTGCAAACCATGGCAGGCAGTACAGCCTATAAAAGGCATGCTTGGTATGTACCTGTGATAGTTAGTGCTAGCTCCTAGTTTTGCAATGTTATTACGAAACATAGATATAGTCTTGGCCAGTTGCCCCTCTCTTCTGAAAAGGACTATAAAGGGACTTTCTGAAATAACTGAGATCGAGATCTCCCCATGGAAAGAACACAAATCTATTGGCAGAAGACCATGAGGACTTTGTCTCATCTGTTGGTAGCTATTCCCCTCCTTTTCTTCCTCTCTACTCTTTTACTTTGGTTTTCTTTATCTCTCTCTCTCTCCTCTATCGCATTACTGTGTTGTGGGCACTTAATAAAGGTGCACTGTTTTGATTAAAACTGAAATCCCTTGTGTCCTTTTACACTCTGAGATCGATAAACGAACCATCATGACCCTCGCTTGTATTAGTGGATCTTGACACCAGGGCTTCCTGAGATGGCAAGAAATGCCATGATCTGTGAGTCGTGTCCCATCCTACTAGATTGTCCCTGTGTCTGCTACACAAGGGATCAGTTTACGGTCAGCTGCAACCATCCCGGAACAACTGCCTGCTCAAGCCATAAGCAGGGACAATCCCTGCAGTGACCCAAAGACATGTTCCAATAAAGCTGCTGAAGGATATAGTATGAAAATTCCATTTCTGCCTGGCAAGCAGCTGGTATAACTAAGTCTGTTTGTGTCATTCTAGAATCCTCAAGGACTAGAGGACCTGCAGGCAGTGAAGCACCATTCCCTGGAAGGGCTGTTCCTGGTGAAGCACCTTTTAGCACAGTGGGCTTCTGCCTCCCCCTCCCTTTGACCTCTGCTGCTCAGCCCACCCCCGGGCAAGTGGACTTTATTCCTCCTGGGTTTATGGATGCAGGCAGAGCAGAGCTGGGCTCTTGGTACTGCAGTATTTCCTGGAGGGAGAATTCCTGTTTATTCTGAGGACCAACATTTTGAGGGGCAGGAACTGCCCAGAGCATAGCAAGATCCAGGCATGCCCTAAAATAATTTTGGTGGGATCAGAGCTAGAACAAAAATCCTGGAGATGAAAGCCCCCACTGGGCAGGAGGGTCATCACAGGTTACACATCACTGCAAGATCAAATCAGAGAGAAACATTGTGTGAAACCAGAGCCAGGGAACAGATGCTGCCATCGTCAAAGCAAATGAAAGTAAACACAACAGTGCAAATGGAATTAACATTTGGTGTTCTAATTGTAAGAGGCATTTTTATCTGGCAATAAGATCAAGCTCATTGAGAAATGTGCCTTTTCCTGGTCTTAAAATCAAGAATCAAACACGGTTAGAAGGGAAAAAGGGATTTTACCTCTGTATGCATTTTAAGGATCCTTAGGTGCACTATGTCCAGGTCGAATGCGCTGAAATGCACACTGCAATGCACACACGATAGATTGGGTATAACATTAAAGGTCTTACTAATTAGCATATCTATCAAAGGTTCCCCAGTGAGAGGCTCAAGTGAGCCCCTCTCCTCACAGAACCTTCCCCTGGATGGTTCTTAGTTTACGGAATGTGTTCTGGAGAGGACCTTTGTGGGAAACAGAGAAGCAGAAACTTCTACAGGCATTAAGGAGTTTGGTTTACAGCCCTGGAAAGAGCTTTGGGTTGATGTAATGGCAAAGGTATACATATTTTAAGCAGAAGAATTATAAACCTAGGTTTCTATAAGTAAGAAAATGTATTGGGTTATATGGTGAAGGGTTTTTAAGTATAGTAATATAATTTTATAGTTTAAGTTAAGAATGTAGATGTCATAATAGAAGTACATGTGTGTATGTGAGCTAGCAAGTTATTGGTTGTGGAACAGATGCAATGCAGTAAAAAATACCAAAGGTGATAGGTTATAGAGTCAAAACAATGTTTCGTGTAAATTGCTTATTGGACTAAAAAGTTATAAATTGCCATGTAACTCTGAAACCTGTGACTGTCTGCAGCTATGGCGATTTGTTACTAAATCACGCCCTCTGAGACTTATGCCTTGTTGATTTTTAAGTAATAAATTGTGATAACTGTGACTGTCCCATCTCTTGGATAAGGTGCCAACAGACCTTGGTGTCTGGGGCATTCTGATCCCTAACCACGAAGCTTCTAAGGTGTTTAGTCTCAGCTTGACAAGTAAGTCTAAGAATGTAGGCTAAAAAAACACTAAGAATACAAAAGTTATAAAAAGGTATAAAAGGGGTATAAAAGAAAAGGCAAAAAATCATCATGGCATAATTTTCTCTTTTTTAGAGACAAACAAAATTCTACTTTGTCTAGTCTCTACTTTACTTTACTAGCAGAACCGGTTTATACAACCGGCTGCTTTACAAGCTATTACACAAATGATTACAATTATAGCTATTATAAATGCTTCTTTTATCTAGGCTCAATTTGGTGACCATGAGGTGAGGGTCTCAAAAATGTGATCAAATTTTAATGTGTTATTTCTGGAAGCTATTTCACGGAGAATTTGAGTTCTTTTTCAAATTTCATCTAAATCTTTCTTAATTCTTCCACTTTGTTTCACATAAGAACAACAGGTGGTATTGACAATAGCAGATCCACTTCTTTGTGTAGCAAGTATGAAATTGAGAGCTATCTTGTTTTGCATTACTGCATGGGACAAACTTAACTTTTTCTTGTAAGGCTGAAATTGCATCTGCAGTATGCTGTTCAATATGTTCAATGACAGCCGAGATGCTTACAATTGCTCTTTCTAGTTCAACTACTCTGTTAAGAGGGTATGAGGGCTCTGACTATACTATGGAAAAGTGTGGGATGTTCAATGAGAGGATTAAGAGATCTTTTCTTTTCTCATTTGGTTTTTTCAAGATGATCAAATATTGTTATATTGGGATTACAGCCCTAATGGCACAAGCCTGGTCTTTGTTCATGGGCATAGCTTTCTAGGCTTTATTGCCACATATCTAATACAACCTCATTTTAAATGCCTGAGCCAGTCTCCACCTTGTCAATTTCATCTTAGCCGCAGTTCTTGGGTCTGTTATTTCTTTGAAATGGGTCTTACGACAATATGAAGGAAGAATGGCTTTTCCTGTGGCGTTTACAATTGCACAAGGAGCTTTATAGTTTGCATGCTCTACTAGGCCACTCAGGGGTATGGGGGGCAGAAGGGTGCTATCAATTGGTTCTCACGTTTCAGTGCGGTTCTTTTCCATTAAAATGCCAATCAATGGCCACAGACCCCTCCCATCCAGGGGTGGTAACTGGGTACAGATTCAGCAATTGCTTTATTAAGAACCTTGGACACATTGTGGATTACAGTCTTATGCAAATCATGGGGTGAACCTTGAACCATGGTTACGAGTTGGGCAAACAGCAAACATGTAAAAAACAGTTTAAACTGCATCCTTCTGATCTGTATCAGTCTCTGTCTTCTTGGTGGTTTCGGGAGCAGAAGCTTTCTTCACCCTGGAGTAGTGAATCTACAGTCTTTTGCCAGAAACTTTGACTGCAGTAAAAGTGGTCAGCAAAACTTGGAAAGGTCCCTTCCACTTGGCTTGCAAGGGGTCACTGTCCTACTACTTTATGTAGACCCCAGTCTCCAGGCTGGAATGGATGAGCAGGTGTGTCCAATTCTATTGGTTTGGATACCATGATGAATCTTTGGAGCTTTTGCGAAGTGGAACTCAGAGCCATTAAATACTTCTGCAAATCATTTTTGCCTCTCATATGAATTTTTCTTGGTGTTATAAACATGTTTGTTGCTGTTAAATGTTATATTGTTAATTGGTTAGGTTGAGGCTGGATTTTGTGACCAGTTAATTATAAGAGTTAAGGTTAATTAATGTCCGTGCTCGAAGCATATGGGTGTAATGCTCTCATATAACCACTAGATGCCAATAGCCTGTGAGGTGTCTTACATCATCTTAATGTCCTGGGGCATGATTGGTGGACTCAAAGAACCAATGGGAAGGAGAATGGAGAAAATGATTGGACAGGAACGCTTCTTGAAATGAGCCAATGAGAAGACCCTAAAAGGACCAATGGGAAAGTGGATTGACAAACAAACCAATCAGGGTGAACCAGAGACTATAAGAACTCTTGCCAGGTTTCACCCTCCCCCCTCCCCCCCCATGTCCTCCTACAGTTACCTTTGCATGTGGGGTGCACCCAGCACTCTTGAGAGTGCTGATCCTTTCTGCTTTGTCTTTGGGGTCCTGGGCCTATCCTGGGTCCCTGCTTCCAGTTGTTGTTTGTGTTTATATTTAACAAATCAGTTAAACCTGTTCAGGTGACTGACCGTTCATTTCAACTTGGTGCCAAAACCCAGGAAGCCATGCCCAGAGGCGGTCCTGAAGAAGGACAAGGATGGGGAGATGGCCCCTGGCTGATTTCAGCCACCGGGCTTTGGACTTCTCTGAGACCGTGGAAGGTTTGCTGGCTAATACCCAGGAGACAGCTGGAAGCCCAGTAAACCAGAACCCTGCAGGGGGGGTATATCCCCACTGATGGACAACCCTCCAAGAGAGAGTGGGGCTCATGGTAGGCAGTAAGTATCGTGAGTAGGGTACAGTAAAGGGAGTGCGAGCGAGAGTGTGACGTGAATGAGATGGAGGCTGTACAGTACAGATGCCCGAAGCAAGTGCAGATCCCTGAGTACCGCGGTTCTGGTTCTCCATGAGTAGTCTGGCCAGGAAAAGGGGGAAGTGAGTGAAAGCGAGTGTGGCACTCCAAAGGGACCCATGGAGCAGGAGATGGAGGAGCACTCTCTTTTAAACCGGCCCTTACCTGAGTAGGCTCTCGTTCTCCCAGGCGGGAGCTTCTAGGGGCAACTTACCTAAGGCCACCTGAGATTGGGAGTCTGTGATCACCACCTATCCTCGTACTGGAGGCCTGCACACAGGGCAAAGGAGGAGAGGATGAAGTGTGGTCAATGGGGTATAGACACCTGGAGGGTTAGGGTGTTCCTCGGTGAGGGTTTGGGCAGCTGACCGACCCAAGTCATGGAAAGACAGCCGAGGAATTAGGACCCTCAGGGCAGAGGTATAAAAGCTTTCAACTGGAGACCCACTTGAAGTGTGGCCACTGGTTGGGAGTGCTTCTTTTAGCGGGGGGGGGTCCTGGGTGCAGGGGAACCAGCTGGAGTCACGACAAGAACACTGATATGATTTGAGCATCGTGCTTCAGTTTTACTGTTTATCTTCACCAAGTTATACTTTGCAAAGTTCATGTCCCTTTCCCACGAGAAAGCCTCTAAGCAGCGGGGGAGCTGACTAGTGTATACCTTTTCCCAATGCAGTTTGAGGCTGCCGACTAGTAGGTGCCTTGCAAGCCTATCTTCAGCCTGAGGCCCCATCAAGGGTTCTTCTGCAACAGCCCTGGGATGCCCAAGCTCTCCTGGGGTATCCTATGCCCCTGTTCCACAAGGAATTCCTCTACATGCTTCTCACTAGGCAGGGTGGGGGAGACAAGATAAGGGCTGGACCGAGGGGCAATTAGGACCTCAGTTAGTGGCTCTGTGTGCAAGAGCAGAAGGGAAGGCTGACTGAGGGAAAGTTTGCCTCCCAGCATGGTGACGAGGGCCAGAGGGTGTCCCCAGGACTGCAGGTTAGGAGTTCCTGGGGTGCACCACTCGGACTTGGGGCCACCGGCTGAGAGAAGACCCCTCACTCATTAGGAGTAGGAGGTAAATTAGAACCCTGACAGCAAGGCACTATGTTTTTTTTCTTTTATAAAGTGATATTAAGTTCTTGGCTGGTGTTATTAGTTTGTGTTCAGGGTGGAGTGGGTTCCAAGGTGAGGCTGGAGCGAGCCAAAAGTCCTTGGACTCACGCTGAGTGAGGTGGTTGAGCAAGAGTTCAGAAGACTGTCGACATTTTGATTCGATTATTTTATCTCTGAGATTAGAGCGCCATTTTGTGTTGAATGCATTCCCTTTGGCTTGATGTTGGTTAGCTAGGTGTCATTTTGTGGTGATTTGGTTCTGCTGATGACAATCACTTTGGGTGAGGGGTGGTCCTCACCCAGAGTGAGTGTTGATGTAAGGGGGAGGCCCTTACAAGAGTGATGTTTGGGTGAGGGGTGGTCCTCACCCAGAGTGAGCATTGATGTAAGGGGGAGGTCCTTACAGGAGTGATCGAATTTGGGTTGGTGGCATCTTTTCTGTATCTGTGTGGGTAGTTTATTAAAATCTTGAGTGGATATCTATATTGAGGTGCCGGTTTGTGTATTGTGTTTCAGGCGCACTTTGTGGTAATTTCCTTCTAAGTGTCATCTGGGAAGAGGCCTTGTGTGAGAGATAACTAAAGTGAGTAATTCATTACCTATGTTGTAGATAATTATTTCATTTCTGTTTATAATTTCAGTTATTTCTCTTGATTATTATGTTTGCCGGAGGCTGTAATTTCATTTTCCATTCTCAGTTTCATTCTTTATTGTTGATTAGTAATTGATTTTGTTTCCCACGGCCTCCTCAGTTTTCCCACAGTACCATACAATAGTTACTTGTTTCCATTTTTTATTTCTGTTTCCTCCAACCTCTCTTTTTTGTGTTGTAAGTTTGTATATAGTTAGTGATCAGCCGGAGGAGTTAAAAGTTACAAGTTATAGTTAAAGTGGTTGTTACTGTTGCAGATATAAACATGGGACAATGCGCAGACAAGGCCCCACATAAGGGCAAGCAGGGCGAATCAAGACGAAAGGCTATTCCTCCTAACAGTCCCTTGGGAGAAATGTTGGAAAATGGGGAGAAAGAGGGAAAAACAAAAGAATTGGACAAAGTAAAAATGGTACGGTTCTGTGTGGAGGAATGGCCGAGAGAGGCAATTCAGGAGGGACCTGTGCATTGGCCATGGTATGGTTCTGAAGAAAAGTGGCTGTGTAAAGCTTTAAATAAGTATGTTACCATCCACCGAAGTCCCAATGATGAGGAAATTAGAGATGTGGCCTGTTGGCTGAATTAAGGGTCTAGGGGTGAAGGGGCAACGGTGTATAAAGTTGAAAATAAAGAGGCTAAAGAAGAGGAGAGAATGGGACCCCCTTGTCTATCTCCCACCTTCTCCACCCCCTGCACCTCTGGTAATCCCTCCTCCGCCTGCACCCCCAGCAGCCCCCTCCCGCAGTCTCTTCTCCCCATCTGGAGGCTGCAACATCCCCTTCTTCCTCTTCCCTACTGGCAACTCCCACTTCTCCTGAACTCTTGTCATCTTCCATAACCACGATCTCTTCTAAGCTCCCATCCACACCTGAAGATAAAGTTCTAGAAGGAAGTGCCTCTTCTAGCACCCCAAAGGAGGACAGTAGACTGGCCTGTAATTGTAAGAAATTGGATAATTTACAGGGAAACTCGACTGAGGCAGAAGGGCATCAATACAGTATGAGATTTAAAGTGGCAAGATGCGAGGTGAGTGAACAGAATGAAGAAAGGTTATTCCCTTTGAGACGAGTCCCTATGGGAGAGATGCGCGGGGGGCGGGAATTGGCTTCGTCAATGCGCCATTGACTGCCTCCGAAGTTAGAATTTTTAAAAAGGAAATTAAAAGCTTGCTGGAAGACCCAGCTGGTATTTCCCATCAGGTAGACCAGTTTTGGGGCCAAACATTTATACGTGGGAAGAGTTGAATTCAATTTTGGGTATTCTGTTTGCCCCCAAGGAGATACAAATAATAAGGACTGCTGGTATGCAGATTTGGGAGAGGGAGAATTGGCCAGGACCCCCAGGTGATGAAAAAATGCTGCTGAACATGCCTAATTGGGACCTGAATGATGAGGTCGGACGGAGAAATACGAACAATTATAGGGCCCTGATAGTTAAAGGAATATGGGAGGCTATTCCAAGGATCAGTAACACTAAGCTGGCATTTGACTGTCAACAGGAAAAAGAGGAAACACCTAGCACTTGGCTAGCTAGACTAAAGTGCAATTTCCAAGTATATTCAAGTGTGGACCCTGAAAGTCCTGAGGGTCAAGTAATCTTAAAGGTACAATTTGTAATCAGATCATGGCAGGATATATGGAGGAAGTTAGAATGGATAAATGACTGGCAGGAAAAAGGGTTGAATGAGTTGTTAAGGGAGGCTCAAAAAGTGTATGTGAGGTGGGAGGAGGAGAAAGCAAAATCAAAGGCAAAGATCATTGTAGCGGTGGCTAAAGAAAGCAGAGAGGAAGGAAGAAAAACTTTGAAAGGAAAGGAAGGTAGAGAGGAGTTGAAATCATGAGAAGTACAGAGAGGCCCGTATGGAGGGGAAGATTATTATTGTTATTATTGTGGCAAAAAGAGACATATCAAAAGGCAATGTGAAAAATGGAAGAGGGATCAAAAGATTTTTAGAGAATCACAAGGAGAAACAATTGAAGATTAGGGGTGTCTGGGGAAATCATTTGAACATCCTGTAGAGCCCTTGATAAAATTGGAAGTTGGCCCCCCAGGGGAAGAATTTGAATTTTCAGTGGATACTGGGGCAGACAGAACTTGTGTTTTAAAAGTACCAATAGGTTGTAAATTAAATGAAAAAGTTGTAAAGTAAAAGGGGCGAAGGCAGAACTTTTTGAAGTGAAGATAATAGAAGAGGTGGTCATAAAAGGGAATTCAAGAGAAGGATACTGTAATTTATTGTATATGCCAAGGTTAGGTTGCAATTTGTTGGGGAGGGACCTCCAGGTTCAACTGGGAGTGGGGGTGATACCCCAGGAAGAAAGAATGGTGGCTAAAGTAATGTTAATGAGGGAAGAAGATGAAAGTGAGATAGAAGGAGGTGTGTGGGCAGAAGAGGGAAATAGGGGTTTGTTAGACATACTGCCAATAAAGGTGGAAATGGAGACAGGGATTCCACCAATTAGAGTAAAGCAATATCCCATATTAGCTGAAGGGAGGAGGGAACTAACGCTGATAATAAGAAACTTAATACAGCATGTCACCCTATAACACTCCAGTAATACCTGTGAAAAAGCCAAATGGAACTTATCATTTAGTACAAGACCTGAGAGAAAGAAATAAACACACTTTATCCAGGTATCCAGTGGTGGCAAATCCCTACACTCTATGAAGTAAATTACCATCTAATCATAACCTGTTCTCAGTAATTGGTTTAAAGGATGCTTTTTGGGCCTGTCCATTGGCAGAGGACAGCCAAAATTGGTTTGCCTTCAAATGGGAAGATCCGGATTCAGGGAGAAAACAACAGCTGCGGTGGACCCTTCTGCCGAGAGGCTTCACTGAATCTCCAAATCTATATGGACAGGCCCTGGAAAATCTATTACAACAATTTCAACCATCAGACAATGTGCAAATCCTATAGTATGTAGATGATTTGTTAATATCTGGAGAGAGGGAAGAACCAGTTATGAGAACGACTATTGGATTGTTGAACTTTTTTGGGAAAAAGGGATTGAGAGTGTCGAAGGGAAAATTCCAATTTGTACAGAAAGAGGTCACCTATCTAGGTGTGCCAGTTTGGACAAATTTGGAGGAAAATATTTTCTAATAGAAAGCAGGTTACAACTAGTCCTCTTCTACTAGGTTTGGGAAAAAAGAAATTTTGTTTGGAGGAAAGTGAAAGAGATAAAAATGATTTATTTAACAAACACACGGGAAAAGGATAATAATGCTAAATAATAAAACTTTTCACTGTGGAGAGAAACTTGGGGAAATTTCAGAGTCTTTCTGTAGGTGTAATCGCTCTCTTCTTCCTTGGAGCTGGGTCGTGGGCCTCTGTGGGAAATTCTCTTAATGTGTTCTGATGTTGAAACGGTCCAGAAGAGAAGAAGAGAAAAACTGAAGTTCCAGGAAAACAAAGTTCAACTCTCTGTTTCTCTCCAGAGAAAAGGAGCTGAAAGCTGGCTGAAAAGCAAGAAGGATACTTCCTCTGCTCTTGCTACCATGGAAGCAGAAGAGTGTGTATGTGTGTCTTTGAACAACCACTTTGAAAAATTCCCTCAGGTTTTTTTCTTCTTCCCCCTCTCAGGCTCAGTTTAACGGCACAGAAAGGCACAAAATAAATTTCTGGGCATAGAGCAGCGATAGGGAATACACATAACAAAGTCACCCCAAGACATTCTACTCTTTATCTCATATCATCAGCTCAATGTTCAAACTAATATATTCTAACTCTACACACACACATTAATATATACATATATATATATATATATATACAGCTATGAACAAACAGTGACAGTGACACTCAGCAAGCAGTGGTATACAGGCATTCCACATTATGTGTGGTTTTTACATAACAATCAGATCTCTCTGCGGTACACAACGTGTTGTTCTGTCTTTCTGCATTACTCACCATGTGCAACCAGGTCTTTGAGCAAAAACAACCCCATGGATGGGTTTGTCTGTACTTGAGGCCTAAACAGTCTTTCTTAACAGACTTCTGACATGCACTACTGGCACTTTATCTATTGTATGCAGGGGTTTAGATTGGGCTGGACTAGCTTTATTGGTGGGACTTCGGGAGTTACCTAACTAGGTGGCTTTTGCTAGATGCTGCTCTTAATTTTTAAAAGTTCTCTTTCTTAGTGCTTTCAAGGTGGTTTTCAACAATCTATTGCACTGTTTTACTTTGCTTGCAGCTGGTGCATGGTAAGGGATATGGTACACTCACTTAATGCTATGTTCTTTAGCTTAGGTGTTGATAAGGCTATTCTTGAAATGAGTCATTGTCAGATTTAATTCTCTCAGAGCTACTATGCTTTTAAAGGACTTGCTTTTCTAGACTCAAGATGGTGTTATGGGCTGTAGCATGAGGCACAGGGTAGATCTCCAACCATCCTGTGGTGGCTTCTACCATTGTGAGCACATAGCGCTTGCCTTGGTGTGTTTGAGGCAGTGTGATGTAATCAATCTGCCAGGCCTCCCCATACTTGTATTTGGACCATCGCCCACCATACCACAGGGGCTTCACTTGCTTGGCCTGCTTGATCGCAGCGCATGTCTCACAATCATGGATAACTTGGGAGATACTGTCTATGGTTAGATCCACCCCTCGGTGTCATGCCCACCTATAGGTGGCATCTCTGCCTTGATGGCCTGAAGCATCATGGGCCCATTGAGCTAAGAAGAACTCTCTCGTGTTTCTAATCTAAGTCTATTTGTGACACTTCTATTTTTGCAGCTTGATCTACTTGCTCGTTGTTTCGGTGTTTTTCATTAGCCCTACTCTTGGGGACATGCACATCGACATGGTGGACTTTCACAACCAGCTTTCTTACTCGAGCAGCGATGTCCTTCTTCTTTTCAGCAGCCTAGACTGGTTTTCCTTGACACTGCCAATTAGCTTTTTCCCACTTTTCCAGCCATCCCCACCGAGCATTGGCTACTATCTATGAATCAGTGTAGAGGGAGAGCTTTGGCTACATCTCTCTTCTAGCAATGTCTAGGGCTAGTTCACCAGCTTTGAGTTTGGCAAGTTGGCTCGACCTACTTTTTCTTTCAGTAGCTTCTGCAACTTGTTATGTGGGACTCCATACAGCTGCTTTCTACTTTCATTTCATCTCTACGATGTGACAAGAACTGTCGGTGAAAAGAGCGTAGCGTGTCTTCTGATGGCAGTTGGTTGTACGGTAGAGCTTCTTCAGCACGTGTCACTTGTTCTTTTTCGTCACTGAGACCAAAGTTTTCACTTTCAGGCTGATTTGTGATTATTTCTAAAATCTCAGGGCGATTCAGTTTTCCGATATGGGTGCACTGTGTGATGAGAGCAATCCATTTGCTCCATGTGGCATTGGTGGCGTGGTGGGTAGAGGGAACTTTTGTTTTGAACATCCACCCCAGCATCGGTAGTCAGGGTGCTAGGAGGAGTTGTGCTTTAGTGCCGATTCTGAGGCGGCTTGGATTCTTTCATAGGCTGCTAAGATTTTTTTCTTTGTTGGGGTGTAGTTGGCTTCAGACCCTCTGTAGCTCGACTCCAGAATCCTAGTGGTCGACCCCGAGTCTCACTAGACACTTTTTGCTGAAGGCTTTAGGATAGACCATGGCTCCCGGCTGTAGAGTAGAACACATTCTTCATGTCCGGTCCTGTCCTGACTGGATTAAGGGCTACTGTATGAGTGATCTCTTGCTTAATTTGGGCAAAGGCTTGTTGCTGTTTAGGGCCTCAATGGAAATCGTAATTTTTGCAGGTAACTAGGTAGAGAGGACTCACAATCTGGCTGTTCTCAGGAATATGCATCTTCTAAAAGCCTATGGCACTTAGGAAAGTTTGCGTTTCTTTCTTGTTGGTTGGTGGAGACATTGCTGTGATCTTATTCACAACTTCGGTGGGAATCTGACGCTGTCCATCTTGCTATTTCACTGTCAAGAACTGGATCTCTTGAGTAGGTCTTTTGACTTTGCTTTTCTTGATGGCAAAACTGGCTTTTAGGAGAATCTGGATGATTTTCTCTCTTTTCTCAAACACTTCTGCTGCAGTGTTCTCTTACACAATGAAGTCATCAATGTACTGCGGATGTTCTGGAGCCTCACTCTTTTCTAGTGCAGTCTGGATCAGTCTACGGTAGATGATGGCACTGTGCTTCTACTTTTGGGGCAGTTGGTTCTAGATGTACTGCACGCCCCTCTAGGTGAAGGCAAACTGAGGCCTGCACTCTGGTGTCAGAGGAATGGAGAAAAATGCATTAGCAATGTCAATAGTGGTGTACTACTTCTTTGCTTTGGACTCCAGCTTGCACTGGAGCTCCAACATGTCTGGCACAGCAGCGCCCAATGGTGGAGTCACTTCATTTACGGCATGACAGTCTACAGTCAATCTCTATTCTCTTTCAGATTTGCGCACAGGCCAGATGGGACTGTTGAAGGGTGAGTGGGTTTTTCTGATTATCTCTTGGCTCTTTAACTCATGGATCATCTTGTGGATGCGAATCACAGCATCTCGGGTTGTCCAGTACTGTTGGCGATGCACTGTCGGCGATGCACTGTCGATGTAGCAATTGGTAGTCTTTGTTCTTCCCCCTTCAGAAGGCTGACTGCAGATGGGTTCTCTGATAGTCCAGGCAAGGCGTTCAATTGCTTAATGCCCTCTGTCTCTACAGCAGCTATTCCAAAAGCCCACTTGAGTCCCTTTGGGTCTCTGAAATACCTGTTCCGGAGGAAGTCTATGCCCAAAATGCACGGGGCCTCTGGACCAGTCACAATGATATGTTTCTTCCACTCATTTCTGGTCAGGCTCACCTCAGCTTCTACCAGGGTCAAATTTTGTAATCTACTTGTCACACCAGCAATAGAAACAGATTTTACCCTTACATGTTGCGATGAGATTATTGTGCACTGCGCACCAGTGTCAACTAAGGCATCATATTTTTGTGGTTCTGATGTACTAAGCTAATGAATTTACACAGTCTAAAAAATACGGTTTTCCTTAGTCTCTACTTGGCTAGAGGCAGGGCCCCTCTAGTCCTGGTTATCCTTCTTTCTCTGGGCATACATCTTAGACGTTCCTTCAAGGGGATCGGACATGTCATCTTCTATCACTTCTGGTGGTTCAGCTACGGACAACTGGAGCTACTTCCTTTTTGGTGGAACTTCTTTTCTGAGTCTTGCGCTCTTTCTATTCATGCACTTGTGCTGCCAGAGCAGAAGTGGGTTGTCTCTCCCATCTCTTCATGTTTTCTCCACTATCATGCAGGAAATACTACAGCTCACTTAGTGGGATGTATTTTCTCTCTCTCTCTGGGGAACGTCTGCATTTGGTAGCAGAATTTCTGGTCTGTACTGCCAATATTTGGAGAAGGCCTTCTTTAATCTCTCTCTTGAGTTCTTGGTGACTCTTCTTTATCTTATCTTTTAATTTCTGCATACATGTTTCTACAGCTGCAATTCTTGCATGTGTTGGGCCATGCACGACATTTGCATATGCTTGGAGTTTTATTGCTATATCCTGCACAGTCTCATTCCTTCCATCCTCTGGTTTCATTATTGCTAAAGCAGAAGCGTATTTTTGTGGCCCAAGTCATATGAATTTTTGCCACATCACTGGGTCAACTCTGACCCTGTCTGGACTCTTCAATCCTGGGTCATGTGTGTAGACAATCTCTACTACTGCTAGTTTTCTCAAGTGTTGGATCTCTTGTTCTATGGTCTTCCACTGGGTTTGCTGCATATAGAAGTTGTCTGCACACAGATATCTTTCATTCAGGCTTGTCAAAACTTGTGTCTAGAGACTGACAGAGCCAGCCCTCTTTATTATCACTGGATCACGTGACCAGGATCCTAAATGCTTCGCTTCAGCACCATCCAGCATTATATCATCTCCTGCAGTGTCTCAAATACGGACTATCTAACTTATTATGGATTCATTAGACTGTCGGGTGTAGTCTTTTCTTAGGCTACGAAGGTCTTTTATGGACATGGACTCAGTAATGGTTTCTGTGCCTGAGTCAGTTGGTGGCTTTGAGGTTTCTTCCCCTGCATCATCTTCATCTTTCACTGGACGATCACTTATGGTTGTGTGCTTTTTTCTCATGACAGAAGCCACTGTCAATGGCTTAGGCTCGCTATCTGGTTTGGCTGCAGACTGAGTGACTGGGGTGTCTGCTGATTTATCTTCTTGCCCCTCTACTTTTACCTGCTGCCCTACAGTACCTAGCAGTGTGCGATAGGCATATGCCAAGGCAATAAGCTCTTTCTTATTAGAATTATCACTGTATTTCTCTTTCAAATATTTCCCCACCTCAGCTGGGTTCTGAATTTGTTCAGGGGGGAAATTCTAAGCTATCGGGTCAGAGAATTTCTTCAGGGTTTGACCCATATCTTCCCATTTCCCACACTACTCAGGATTTTCCATATCTGGGTCAGGTGTCTCATCAGTCACCTTGGAAATCTGAGCTCTCATTCTAGACAAGCTGCAAACCACATAGAGGAAGCTTATCAGATAAAATACCAGGAAGGTGGTCTCTTTAACATCTAGAGGAAACTGAACATTCTCAAAAGATAACGTATCAAATTTAAAGGGGAGGGACACGAAAGGCTGGGAAACCCCGTCTCCTCCTCTTCTAACAATCTGGGTGCAATTACTAATAAACTCCCAAAACAGGCTACTGAAGCTAGGACTGGGGTTAGGACGGAGAAACCACATATCATACACACTTTGAACAACTGCCTGTACTTCTGTTAACTTCTTACAAATCATTATCACCGAGTATAGCAAAATAGAAATCCGGATTTGTGCCCCTGCTTGGCAAAAGTTACGTATCAGGGACAGGATCAGAGCAAGTTGTGGATAGGCAAACAGGCCTAGAGACCAGAAAGGCATTAGTACATCAAGCCAGAGAGACATTATGAACTCAACCAACATGGTGACTACTTTACACCAACACAAAATAAGTAAATTCAGACCAAAATGTAATTAGTACAGGTTTTTTCACTTTCCTTCGAGCCGCACCTTGGGCGCCACAAATTATTTGTTCCGGTTTGGACAAATTTGGAGGAAAATATTTTCTGATAGAAGGCAGGTTACAACCAGCCTTCCCCCACTAGGTTTGGGAAAAAAGAAATTTTGTTTGGAGGAAAGTGAAAGAGATAAAAACGATTTATTTAACAAACACACAGGAAAAGGATAATAATGCTAAATAATAAAACTTTTCGCTGTGGAGAGGAACTTGGGGAAATTTCAGAGTCTCTCTGTAGGTGTAATCGCTCTCTTCTTCCTTGGAGCTGGGTCATGGGCCCACCTCTAGGGCCTCTGTGGGAAATTCTCTCAATGTGTTCTGATGTTGAAACAGTCCAGAAGAGAAGAAGAGAAAAACTGAAGTTCCAGGAAAACAAAGTTCAACTCTCTGTTTCTCTCCAGAGAAAAGGAGCTGAAAGCTGGCTGAAAAGCAAGAAGGATGCTTCCTCTGCTCTTGCTACCATGGAAGCAGAAGAGTGTGTATGTGTGTCTTTGAACAACCACTTTGAAAAATTCCCTCAGGTTTTTTTCTTCTTCCCCCTCTCAGGCTCAGTTTAAAAGCACAAAAAAGGCACAAAATAAATTTCTGGGCATAGAGCAGTGATAATGGATACACATCACAAAGTCACCCCAAGACACTAGGACACATAATTGGAAGCAGATATAAAAGACTAAGCCCGGACCACATTCAGGGAATAACATCCTTGCCAGCACCAAAACCAAAAAGGGACATAAGGAAATTATTTGGATTAACTGGATATTGTAAATTGTGGATAGGGGAATACAATAAATTGGTTAAATTCTTATGTGATAAGTTAGGGGAATCAGAGCCTTTTAATTGGAGTGATGAAGATGAAAAACAGCTAACAAATCTGAGAGAGGAATTAATTAGAGCCCCAGTTTTAAGTTTACCAAATTTGGAGAAACCTTTTGATATGTTCACCAGTGTTGAAGAGGGAGTGGCTTACGGGGTGCTCACCCAGGATTGGGATGGGATCAGGAAGCCCATAGCATACCTATCAAAATTACTAGACCCAGTGGTCAGAGGCTGGCCAACTTGTCTGCAGGCCGTAGCTGCTGCAGTAGCACTAATAGAAGAAGGCTTCAAGTTGACATTTGGGGTCAAAATAAGAGTACACACCCCACATGACATGAAAACAATATTAAGCCAAAAAGCCAGCCAGTGGCTCTTTGACAGCTGATTATTAAAATATGAACTGGTCTTGATGGGAATTGAGAACCTTGAACTAAATACTGCAAAGGTCCAGAACCCTGCCCAATTTTTATATGGTGAACTGGCAGGAAATCTAGAGGATCATTGTCTAGAAATAATTGATTTACAGACAAAGGTGAGAGAAGACCTCCAGGAGCAACCTTTGCCTGATGGAGAGGGAATTTTTGTGGATGACTCCTCCAGGGTAATAGCTGGAAAATGGGCTTTGGGTTACACCGTAGTGGATGGCAAACATATGCAGGTCCTGGAAAAAGGAAAATTACCCACAAAATGGTCTGCCCAAAGCTGTGAGGTCTACGCATTGAAAAGAGGACTTCAGTTATTAGGAGGAAAAAAGGGGACCATTTATACAGATTCGAGATATGCATACAGCATAGTACATACATTTGGTAAGATTTGGAATGAAAGAGGCTACCTAAACTTGAAGGGAAAAACCTTAGCGCATGAGAAGTTGGTAAGGGAAATTCTGGAGGCATTGATGAGACCAGAAGGGATCGTGGTAGTGCATATAAAAGGACATCAAAAAGGGACCTAAGTTGAAATAGAAGGTAATAGTCTGGCTGATAGACAAGCAAAGCAGGCAGCTTTAGAAAAGGAGGAGGCGACCCTGTATTAGTGGACGTGAGGGATGAGAAAGATGAAGATATCCTGATCTTCAGTGAAAAAGAACAGGAAGAACTAAAGAAAAATGATGGGGAAAAAAAAGAAAAAGGCCAATGGATACTACCAGATGGGAGACAGGTCTTAAGTAAGGTACCGACAAAATGGATTCCAGAAAACCTCCATCAGTCTATACGTTGGGGGACCCAGGCTATATGTGATCATTTCCTCCATAGCTACGGGTCTGTGGGGGCCTTTGAAGTTGCTCAGGCCGTAACTAAAAACTGTATGATCTGCCAGAGAATAAATAAAAAGGGAATGAGGAAAACTAATCAAGGGGGGAGAGAATTGGCGAGAAGACCATTTCAAAACATTCAAATTGATTTTATAGATCTTCCCTCAGTAAAAAGATTTAAATATTTGTTGGTCATCATAGACCATTTGACCCATTGGGTGGAGGCATTTCCAACTTTAAGTGCTACAGCCAACGTAGTCAGTAAAATACTGTTGGAGCAGATCATACCCTGGTATGGTATTGTCTACACCACAGATTCAGATCGAGGCCCCCACTTCACAGCAAAGGTACTACAACAGACAATGAGAGCACTGGATATAAGGTGGAGGTTCCACACGCCATGGTGACCATGAAGTTTGGGTGAGGTCAAACGAATGAACCAAACTCTGAAATCAGTACTCTCTAAATTAGTGCTTGAAACCAAGTTGAACTGGATAAAATGTCTCCCTTTAGCCTTGCTAAGAATCAGAAAAAAACCTAGATCAGATATGGGAGTGTCACCCTAGGAGACTGTGTTTGGCCTACCATTTTTAACCACCATGAACCACTCAGGATCCCATGAAGAAGAAGAGCAAGGTATCAGAACTTACATACAAACCATAGCCAAAACCTTGGAAGACCTCAGAAAAAGGGATACCTCCCTCAGAGCACACCCATAGACTTTAAAATGCATCTTTTCCAACTGGGAGACTGGGTGTTGATCAGGGTATGGAAGGAAACCCCATTAACCCCAAAATGAGAGGGCCCCTTCCAGGTCCTCCTCACCACCAAGACTGTGGTAAGAGCTCAGGAAAAAGGGTGGACCAGAGTCAAAGGACCCATATCGGAGCCAACAGAATGGACAGTAGTAGACTGAGGAACACAAAAATAACCCTCGGAAAGATACCTCATCATCACAATTAATCTCCCTCACAGTGGCCCAGGCTCAATTTAAGAAAAATTATATATCTAAGAGTTATTGTTTAAATGTTATTATATTTAATTGTTATTAATTAATAATCTTAACCTTTGGTATATTTTCTATCCTATTATAGATACATTAAAAAGTCCATGCCTTGGGAAAGATAGAGCATTCCTCATCTGTTTAGTAATCTGGCTCCAAAAGAAACATGCGAAGGGACCAGAAAGATGAGCCACTGCGGCAGACTGGGGGAAGGGGCATCACAGGGGGCAAGACCGGGCCAGGTTCTACTCTTACCATGTATAACACCTATGCAGCAGTAAGAGCTGGGAGAGTATATGGTACTGCACCTCTGTGGATACTGTGGTGGATACTGCGGATATTCTGTATCCAGGGGAACCAGGCTGGCTCGTGTGATAGGTGCTATTATCCCCTGTATGCGGGAGACTCTAGAAGTGCTGTCTTCAGAATTCACGCTAATCTGAATAGTAAGTGTATCGACCCAGTTACAGTTCAAACTTGCACTGAAGACAGGAAAACTTATCGGCTAGTAGAAAATATAGGAAATTTAAAGCAAAAATTAGAAGGCAAATACCCTATGAAGGAGGTGTGGATATGCACCGAGCGAGATCCTGGTGACAAGGTTATAAAAGGAAGGCTCTCAGAACCAGACATAATCAAAGCAAAGGAGATAACAGGGTTGGTAAGGGTTGGGATGGAAAACAAGAATGTATCACCCAAAATCCCAACCCATTCTTAAGTATTCCTGGAATCTCTAAGTTTTGCCAACAAATTGGACAGAGAGAACCAAATTTTTGGGAGGGTCCTAAGGGTTTATTTTGGTTATGCGGGGAAACGGCTTATGTTACTCTACCTGGGGAATGGGCTGGGAGTTGTACCCTGGGGATTATTCGACCCTCTTTCTTTTTACTTCCCCAGAACTTGGGTCAAGAACTAGGGGCGCCCCTATATGATGAGTTGGTACGAAAAGAAACGGAATTTGATTGGGGGAACCCAGAAATGAGGGGACGATGAGTGGCCCCCTGAAAGGATTATCAAGATTTATGGTCCAGGACGGCTCATGGGGGTACAGAACTCCAATTTATATGTTAAACAGAATTACTAGATTACAAGCTGTCCTGGAGATAATAACAAATCAGACAGCCCTCGCCTTGGGCTTGATTTCTTCCCAACAAAGGCAGATGAGGGCAGAGATTTATCAAAACAGACTGGCCCTGGATTATCTTCTCCAGAGGAGGGAGGTGTTTGTGGGAAGTTGAACTCATCAGAATGTTGTGTGGAAATTGCTGATCATGACGAGGCCATAAAAATACATCACTAACAACATCAGAAAATTAGTCCACATACCTGTCGAGAGGTGGACCCCTCTTTTTAAGGCTAATTGGTGGAACAATTTATTTGGCAGGAATTGGTGGAATAAGATTTTTTTTTTTGGTTTGTGTGCATTAACAGGCATCATTTTTCTCCCCTGTGTCTTACCTTGTTTAATTCAATTGATTATTAGAATAGTGCGAAGTGCACAATTTGTGCAAAAAATTAACAGAAAAAAAGATAATGATGTTGAAAACTGACAAATAGAAGGTGACTCATACAGCCAAGGAAACGTACAAAAAGTACCAAAGGTTAAGAAAGTTGCATAGGGTATATGAAGAGTATGATGGTTGATGTGGGTTAAAACAACCCGATCAAAGGATTAGAGGGGGGAATTGTTATAAATGTGTTCGTGGTTGTTTAATGTTGTATTGTTAATTGGTTAGGTTGAGGCTGGATTTTGTGACTGCTTAATTATAAGAGTTAAGGTTAATTAATGTCGGTGCTCGAAATGTACGGGTGTAACGCTCCCATATAACCATTAGATGCCAATAGCCTGTGAGGTGTCTTACATCATCCTAACATCCTGGGGCATGATTGATGGACTCAAAGAACCAATGGGAAGGAGAATGGAGAAAATGATTGGACAGGAACGCTTCTTGAAATGAGCCAATGAGAAGACCCTAAAAGGACCAATGGGAAAGTGGATTGACAAACAAACCAATTCAGGGTGAACCAGAGACTATAAGAACTCTTGCCGGGTTTCGCCCCCCCCCCCCCGCCCCCCCCCATGTCCTCCTACAGTTAGGCATGTGGGGTGCACCCAGCACTCTTTGAGAGTGCTGATCGTTTCTGTTTTGTCTTTGGGGTCCTGGGCCTATCCTGGGTCCCTGCTTCCAGTTGTTGTTTGTGTTTTTGTTTAATAAACCAGTTAAACCTGTTCAGGTGACTGACTGTTCATTTCATTGGGATGTGTGGAACTTGGTATCGCTTGCTATATAGTATTTCATAGGGACTTATGTTGTCCCTTTGCCTTGGCTGTACATGGACTCTCAGCAAGACTATAGGCAGGGCTTGAACCCATGTCATGGATGTCTCTTGACAAATCTTGCAAATTTGGGTTTTGAGGGTCTCATTCATGCGTTCAACTTTACCACTTGCCTGGGGCTTGTATGGTGTGTGCAGGTCCCAGGTAAGTCCTAGAATCTTGCTAACTTCTTCAACCACTGTTGCAACGAAATGTGGTCCTTTATTTGATGACATCCCTAAAGGAACTCTAAATTTTGGTATTATATGATTGAGCAAAGCTTTCACTACTTCTTTTGCTGTGTTGGTGCGACACGGGAACACTTCAGACTATCTACTGAAGGTGTCAATCACTACTAGCATATACTTGCATCCCTCTTTGTGTGGCATCTCAGCAAAATCTGTTTGCCAATAATCTCCCGGGAGATGTCCTGTTTTTGTCACTCCCAACACAACTCTCTTGCTTGTGTCAGGGTTGTTTTTACAGCAGGTTTCATATGTGCTTGTTATTGATTGTACAATATCAGTCATTTTTGTCTCTTATCACTACCTTTTTCAAATGCTTTAAAAGATTTTCTGTTCCCTAATGGGTACTTTCATGCTCTTGTTGGGCTATTTCCTGGAGGAGCACGGGTGGAACTAAAACTTGTCTTACTGGGGTAACAGCTCACCTACTTTCTTTGATCTTAGCTTTAAAGAACATAATTAATTTGTGATCCTTCTGATTGTATTTTGGGGTAAATTCTGACAAATCTATCTCTTTCTGTGGTACCATTGCAAAAATGCCTTTTTCTGCAATCCCCCTTGCTGTTTCATCAGCAAAATGATTTCTCAGTTCAGGGGCTGTTTTTTCTTTTTGATGACCTCTGTAACTCATGCTAGCCACTTTTGTAGGCTTCCAAATACTCTGTAAAGAGTGCAAGAATCTGTTTAGCATGCTTAATCTCACTACCTTGAGCAGTCAGCAGGCCACGTTCTTTCTAAATAGCTCTGTGGGCATGAACAACATTGAAGGCATATTTGGAATCAGTCCATATGTTCACCTTTTTCTCTTCGCTCAGTTCTAGAGCTCTCGTTAGTGCAATGAGTTCAGCTTTCTGTGGTGATACATCTGGAGACAAGGCTTTTGCCTCAATGATTTTATCTGAGGTGGTTACGGCATAACTTGTTATCTTCTGTTTCTCATGAAGCTGCTCCCATCAGTGTTACAATTCCCAGTCTGGGCTCTTTAAAGGAATGCCTTTTAGGTCTGGTCTGCTGGAATAAATTTCTTCTATTATCTGCAAACAATCATGCTCAGGCACACTGTCAAGTAACATGGATGATAAAAACACCGCAGGGTTTATTGCAGAAGTTGTCTTTAGAGTAATATGATCTTGTTCTAACAACACAGATTGATATTTGATCATTCTGCTAGGGAATAGCTAGTGTTTTCCTTTTTGCTCCAACACATTTATCACTTCATGGGATACATACACAATAATGTGTTGCCCAAGGATGAATTTACAGGCCTCTTGTATTAGAAGGACTGTTGCTGCTACAGTTTTCAAGCATACCGGTCAACCTTGGGCTACACTGTCTAGTTGTTTTGAAAAATAGGCCATTGCTCTTCGCTGGTTTCTAAGATGCTGTGCCAGTACTCCTAGAGCAACATTCAGTTGCTCATGTGTAAAGAGTTCAAAAGGTTTAGTCAAGTCTGGCAGCCCCAGAGCTGGGGCTGACATCAAGGAATGTTTCAGCTGTTTAAATGCAGCCTTGGCATTTTTTGTCCATACGATTGTCCCCTTTCTGTCTGCTTTAAGGACCTCATACAGAGGTCTTATCAATAATCCATAGTTTGATATCTGTAGGTGACACTAATTTACCATCCCTAGGAAGACCTGCATCTTCTTTATGGTGTGGGGCTCTGGAAGTCAGCAGATGGCTTCCTTTTGTTCTCTGCTGAGTTGTCGATGTCCATGGAAAATTTCCAGGCCCAGCTAAACTACTGTTTCTCTGGAAACCTGTGCCTTCTCTTTCGAGACTCAATACTCACTTTGGCTTAAAAAGTTCAACAGACTTACAGCGAGCTGGATGCAGTCATCTCACATCTTGGCTTCTATCAAGATGTCATCAACATATTGGAGAATGGCTCTTCTTGGGTTTTGTTTCTTCTAGTCTTCAAGCTCCTTTGCCAGCTGTTTTTCAAATATGGTCAGGCTGTTTTTGAATCTTTGTGGTAAAACTGTCCAGGTGAGCTGGATCTTTCTCTCTGTTTCAGGATTCTCCCACTAAAAAGCAAAGAGTTCTTGGCTATTCTTATGCACAGGAATGCAGAAAAAGTCATCCTTGAGATCTAAAACAGTGAACCACCCTAATTCATTTGTTAGTGTTGTCAAGAGTGCGTAGGGATTTGCTACCACTGGGTGTATGTCCTCTGTTATCTTGTTAATCTCTCTCAAATCCTGTACTAATCTGTACCTTTTACTATCAGCTTTCTTTACTGGCAAGATTGGTGTGTTGTACCTGGATTCACATTCCACTAACAACCCAAATTTGAGAAACTTTTCAATCACAGGTACTAATCTCTTGTGGGCTTCTAATTTCAGAGGGTATTGTCTTTGCCTTACTGGTGCAGCTCTTACTTTGAGTGTGATATTCACAGGTTCAGCTCTTTTGGATCTCTCACGAAAATCATTGGCTCACACTATTTGAATGACAGCTTCTTTAACTTCTTTGGGAATTTTTCCATGGCATTCTTGTACAAGTATAGCAGCTGCTTCAATAATTTTAGATTCTGGGATTATAACTTTCACTCTTCCTTCTTTGGAAAACTTAATTTCTGCTTCCAAATTCTCTAATAGATCTCTGCTCAATAATGGCATTGGGGAATTTGGCATATACAGGAACTGGTTAGTTACTCAGTGTTTTCTTAATTTAAATTTTAAAGGTTGGGAAAAAGGCCTTGTTTCCTTACTCCAGTAGCTCCGACCACATCCACAGTGTCTTGACTCTGTCTACATTTTTAAGTATTTAACACAGAATATGTTGCTCCTGTATTAACCAGAAATTCAACATCATTGTTTCCCAGCTTAGCTACAAGTGAAGGCTCTGCTGGGGTAGTTCCTTCGGTCTCTGTCAGTCTGTATTTACAATTAATTCTGGAACTGGGGGCTTCTTTTCTTCTCGTGTTGGACACTCATTTTTCTAGTGCCTCTGTTCTTGAAAATTACGCACTGGTCCTTGGCTAGGGGAAAAGGGGGATCTTTTTTGATGTGTCAGATGACTTTCTCTTATCATACTTCTTCTTGTGGTGGGGTTTATTATGTTTATCTTTGTTTGCTGAATCTCTGTTCTGGTATACCTTCTAGGCTACATTCAACAATTTACTTATGTCCAGTGCCCCATCTATCTTTTGCAGCTTTTTCTTTATGTCGTTAGCAGATTGGCCTATAAACAGGTAGGCCAGGTGGAGCTGCTGCTCAGGTGAGTCAGGGTCTAGGGTAGTGTATTTTCATGCAGCTTCCTTGAGCTTATTCAGAAACTCTGTGGGGGTCTCATTTGGATTTTGTTTGATCTCATATAACTTATCCCAATTCACTGCTTTAGGAATGGCACATTTTAACCTAACAAGTACCAATGTCTGGTATCGCTTCAGCTTTTCTGTTCTGGGACATTGGGATCCCAGCTAGGGTTTGTTAGGGGATAAATGTCATTAACTGACCTTTGGAGATTTTCAGTTGCAATTTGAGTTTCTATAGCAGATATAGCAGCTTTGGTGACTATTTCTTTCTCTGTGTTATCTAATAATTCATCTATCATAACATTCAGGTCACCCTAATCTGTGTTTTGGGCTTTTATGACTATTTCTACACATATGGCTACTTTTTCTGGATTGTCTTTGTATCTTCCAATCAAGTTTTTCCACTACTGTAGTTCTTTGAGGGAGAATGGTGTCTTTATATAAATCACCTTCTGATTTCTCACAGCTTGTCTTAGAGGTACTTCTAACACAGGTTTTTCCCCCCTTTTTATTTGCTTTTGACCTTGTGTGTTTAGCAATGGGACTGACTGCTTTCATGACTTCTTGGGCTGTCTCCCCCTTTTTTCTACCACTTTCTCTGTGGGAACTATGTCTATTGGAGTAATCTCATTTGCTTTTAATTGAAACTGCTTCATTGGTGTGAAAAACGAGGTTCACTCTCCTGTTAGAATTTAAAGAGTTTAATATAAAGACAATAAGAGACACATAAAATAAAGCAAAGGGATAACGGCCGGATGCCTTGGCACTCTGCCAAGAGCACGCCTGATGCTCGAGGTGAGTCATTTTTATACCATTTTTACTGTCTGTTCTCTATTCATATTAAAACTTTTCTAGGAATTGATCTGCATGGCCACTCCTTGGGTCCGCCTTTTTAGAGCATGCGTAGTCTTCGGCCTTGTGGTTTTATTTCTTTTGATTCTTGGGGTTGGGCCCGCTAGGTAAGAGTCGATGGTAGGGTGGATCTCTTAATTCCTCAGACAGTCAGGGCTGATTGCAGCTTTGGGCCTCTTTGCCCCCCGGGCAGAGCGGTGAAGCGGTGATAAGGGCTCTCGGACCCTCCTGGCCGCCCGTTCTCCGGGCGGAGTAGCCTTTGGGCCCTTTTGTTCTCTGGACAAAGTGTTGATTAGCAGCTCCTTGGGCCTTATCCTCTGCTCGATTGGAGGTTATCTTACTTGCTCACACTTGCTAACATTCTTGCTAAAACGAGAGAAAACTACATCCACACAGCAAAAAGCATTTCTAACATTATATAATATCTACTTTAATACTTTGCGAGAAGCCAATACTATAATACATGTTTATAACAATCCCCCCTTTTTCTATTTTATAAGTCATTTGGCTTGAGCAATATTTCTTTTTTCTTGGCTTCTAATGTCTGTTCGTTCTTTTCACAGATCAATTTGGCTTCTTTGAGAGGGTCTTTCATATCACTTTGTTTTTTTAATACCATAATTTTTTGTGCTGTTCCAGACATAGCCAACTTTGGGTCAGTAGGCATTGTCACAACTTGCATGCCTTGAACTACGCTGGTGATTAGCCGAATAAAGCAGGGGATCAAGCAAGGGAGAAATATTAGACCAGCTGTAGCACATAAGAGGAAGAAGCCTAGCTTCTTCCACCATTCTTTCCCCAATATGCCATCCCACCAGTTAGCAGTCATCATTGATTCCCATTTTTGGACCGGTACATGGGCTATTTTTCTGATATTGTTGGAGATATCTAGAACAGCATCCCCATTGTCATCAATTTTTAAACAACATTCCGATGTATTGAACTTCCCGCACACACCCCTTTCTTCAGCCAGTAAATAGTCTAAAGCCAGCCTATTTTGATATATTGCAGCTCTGGTTTGGCGTTGCTGGCTGACTATTAATTTCATAGCCTCAGCTGTTTCATTAGTTATGATTTCTACAAGGGCTTGGAGTCTGATGATACGATTCAGCATGTAAATTGGGGTTCGATATTCCCAACTTCCATCTTGTGCCCAGGTAGCTGGCCCATATGTTTCTAATATTCGTTCAGGGGGCCATTCCTCATCTTTCCATTTTTGGAATCCTCCAATTAAATCTTTTTTATTTCTTTTGAAGTCTTCATAGACAGGTATTCCTAATTGATCTCCCTCTGGTTCTGGTAAAAGGAAAAACCCTGGTTGAATGATTTCTAATGTACAACTCCCTTTCCAATATGAAGGCAGTCTTGGGTATGCCCTTTTCCCACATATCCAAAATAAGCCATCTGGTGTCTTTCCAATAATCACCTTCTTGTTGATTTATATTCTCCCAGAATTTGGATATTTCTGGGATTCCAAAATAAGGATTTTTCCTTGTGT
This sequence comes from Corvus kubaryi, assembly GCF_017639235.1. Lineage (NCBI taxonomy): Eukaryota > Metazoa > Chordata > Aves > Passeriformes > Corvidae > Corvus > Corvus kubaryi. The sequence continues at coordinate 787,562 of NW_024581032.1, forward strand.
CATTACACTGAAAGAGTCCAATTTCATTATCATATATACAGCCTTTTCCTTTTTTCTGAGCCCAATACCAAGTTGGTTTTTCTGGGACCCACCACATTGAAGTTTTGTTGCTCACTTTATACCTTTTACAGGGAGTGTTTCCTCCTTCATTAAGAAAGTTCTTCCCAGTTCGCCAGAGGCATTCTTCCCCTATCACTGTTGAACTTAAAATCCACCCCTCAGGTCGGTTCCCCCCTCTTATATTTGCCCGGTTCCATTTAAGGAGTTCTACTGGGCCTATGTTGCTGCCTTTCCATGGCCATTCTTCTGTCATCAAAGCTCCTCCACAGACCCAACAGTTGGTTATGTTAAGTTCTTTACCTATCCTCTCCCCCAATTCCACGAACAGGTTTTTTCCTAACCTTGGGGTGTTTTCCTCTTTTAACTGTTGTTTAAGCTTTGCATACAGGTCCTGGCGTGAGGTGAATATAGGGCGAGGTTGCTGTGCTGGCTTTGTATTTTTACTTACCACTTGTTCTTTTACCAAATCTTGGACTGTTCCCCTGGTGGCAGCTGTGAAACAAATCCATTTTTCTCCTTTTGGACAATTACTTCCTAGTCTGTTTCTACTTGTTCCCAAATTTTCTGTAATCCAATATTTTTCCCCTTTATGCATACAAATACCTAATTTGGACGAGTCATAACAGTGACTGTTGATATGGGTATGAGTAATAAGAAAGAAGCCCCGGTGTCTTTCCATGTAGAGCTTTCGGTAGCATTTGTAACATGGTCTTGCCGGTGTCCCGAAAGGCACCAGGATAAGTGACAAAAGGAGGAATAACAGAGGTCTGGCATGGCTTATACGCCCACCTCCCTTGCCTATGGGGTTGCAACCCATAGCAGGTGTATTGGATCTTCTTGGTGGCGAGTACAGTGGCCAACCTGGTCTTGCGCTCTATTTCCTTGTCACTTCCTTTGTAGCTTTTAGGCAAATTTCTTTTCGCACCCTTTTTAACCGTTTGTATCTTAGGTATTTCCCATTCAACAGGCACTGGTAATTCCCATCTGCAGAGCAAAGTTATTGCTTTTGTTGCTTATGATTTTGTCTGGATAAGGGGGTTGATTTGTGCTTGACACCTTTTACAACTAGGGTATCGATGATGTGAAATGCCAGTTTCCTTCCAGATTAATTACTTATATTTGACCTGGCTGGCATGCCCCATATTAGAATGATTCAAACAGGGTATATGATGTGGCACTGATGGAAGTTGTGATTCTCCCCCTTCTCAATACAAATCACAGGCTAGAATCAGAATATGAGAGTTCCCTGTTTGATACAGTCCCAACCCTTCCTGTTTGAAGTGAGACTATTCTTCTCCAAGATGTCCCAGAATTTGTCCAGGGGTCACTGATATAAATTTGGCTTTTACTTCTCAGTTAGGTGTGATTCTTTGCATATCCCTTGGATTATTTAGATTGTTCTAGTTCGTTGCCACCTGGCCTCCGTTTAAGAATCAATTTGGTGTCACCTGGTTTGGATATTACAGTCCACTCTTCAGGTTCTTTTACAGGTCCTTTGATTCTGCTGGCATGGATCCACCCTCGTTCCTTGGTCCGGATTGCGGCCTCAGTCATCAGCAGTACCTGAAAAGGACCCTCCCATTGTGGAGTCAAAGATTGTTCTTTCCATGTTTTTACCAGTACCCATTCCCCTGGGTGGATATTATGAATTTTGAACTCTAAAGTTGTGGTTTGAGGGATCATTCCTTTCAGCCTCAAATTTTCAAGTGTTCTGGCAATTGTGGTGACATATTTTTTGACACTTGCTTCTTCCACTTCATAAGTGGCTGTTTCATGTTGAGTGGTAAGGAAGGGTAATCCGAACATCATCTCATAAGGAGATACTCCCAGATCTGACCTGGGCTGTGTTCGGACTCTCAACAGAGCCAAAGGTAAGCATTTTACCCATGACATTTGAGTTTCAATCATTAATTTTGTTAAAGTTCTTTTCAAAGTCTGGTTCATTCTTTCTACTCGGCCTGAACTTTGTGGGTGCCAGGGGGTATGTAATTCCCATTTTATTCCCAAGGCTTGAGTTATTTGTTGTAAGACTTTGGATGAAAAATGTGTTCCTCTATCTGAGTCTATTTTATTAACCATTCCATATCTGGGAATAATTTGTTCCAGAAGGGTTTTGCATACTACGTTAGCTGTAGCTCTGGTAGCAGGAACTGCTTCCACCCAATGAGTTAGATGGTCTACTATTACTAATAGGAACTTCCATCTTTGTACTTGCGGAAGTTCAGTGAAATCTACTTGGATACTTTGGAATGGTCGCAGAGCTAACTCGCGGCCTCCTAATGTTGTTTTTCTCATTATTTTCCTATTCACTCTTTGGCAAGTTATACAGTTCCCAGTTATTTGTTTTGCTACCCCAAAGATTCCAATACACCCATAATTTCTCAGAAAATGATCACACAAAGCTTGAGTGCCCCAATGAGTTTTTGATGCATATCTTCTAATATTCTCTTAGTGAGTGGCTTATTAAGTAACTGTCTCCCATCAGGGAGTTTCCATTTTCCAGATTGATCCTGTTCTCCCCCTATCTTAAATAATTCTTTCTCTTCTTCTTTACTAAATTTGGGGATTTCCAATTCTCCCCTTTCTGGGGTCAGGATTAACATAATTCGTTTAGTCCCATTTTCTGCTGCATCTTTGGCTTCTTGGTCTGCTAGATTATTCCCTCTTATTTCTGGGGTCATCCCTTTTTGGTGTCCTTTGATATGCACTACGGCTATTTCTTCAGGCAATTTTAATGCCTCTAACACTTCTGAAATCAGGCCTTCATGTACCAGTTCCTTCCCCTTTGAATTTAGTAAACCCCTTTCTTCCCAGATCTTTCCAAAGGTATGTATTACCCCAAAGGCATACTTTGAATCAGTATAGATGGTCCCCTTTTTGTGTGCTAAATGCTCCAGTGCTCTTTTTAGAGCGTATAATTCACAAGATTGCGCTGACCAATTTGAAGGTAGTTTTCCTTTTTCGATGGTCGGCATATTTATCCCATCGACTAAGGCATATCCTGACATTCTTTTTCCTTGCAAGCATCTGGATGAACCATCCACATATATTCTTTCCCCTTCTAAGAGGGCTTGTTCTTCTAGATCTTCCTGAACTTTTGTTTGGTATTGAATAATTTCCAAGCAATCATGTGCCAGGTCATCTTTTGGTTCTCCATAGAGGAATTGGGCCGGATTGAGGCTTTTGCTTGTTTCTATAGTTAGATCATTACTGTCAATCAGAATTGCTTCATATTTTAGTATCCTGGAGTCTGTTAACCATTTTTCAGCTTTTTGATTTAGCACATTTCGGACCGCATGGGGTGTGTATACAATCAGTTTACTTCCAAAGGTGAGCTTACGGCTCTCCTCCACCAAAACAGCAGTAGCTGCTATGGCTTGAATGCATACTGGCCAGCCATGGCTTACTGGGTCCAATAGTTTAGATAAATAAGCTATTGGTCTTCTCACCCCTCCCCATTCCTGGACTAATACACCATGAGCTACTCCATTTTCTGCATTCACATATAAATGAAAGGGTTTTTCTAGTGAGGGTAAGCTTAGGGCTGGTACCGAGGCTAGTTTCAACTTCAGTTTTTCTAATTTATTATCATCATCTTTGGTCCATTGTATATTGTCTCCCCCTGTTAATTTTTCATATAAAAATTTTACTGCTTGTGTATATCCCTCGATCCATAGTCTGCAATATCCCAGTAGCCCCAGCAGTCTCCTAACCTCCTTTTTTGAAGAGGGAGGAGGGAGGGATAAAATCCCTGTAATTCTTTCAGGACTTAGTTTTCGGCTTCCTTTGCTTATCAGGTGGCCAAGATATTTTACTTCTCATTCCACAAACTGTAATTTCCTTTTTGATGCCCTTAGTCCCTTTTCCCCAAGAAAATTTAGAAGCTTTATAGTAGCTTCTTTAATTTCATCTTCTCCTGATATTAGAAGATCATCTACATATTGGATAATTTGTATTCCTGGGGGAGTGGGGAAGGTTTGTAATATTTCTCCCAAGGCTTGCCCAAATAAATTTGGGGCCTCACAATACCCCTGTGGCAGTTTAGTCCACCTCAATTGGTTCTTTTTCCCTGTGTTTGGATCTTCCCATTCAAAGGCAAAAATATTCCGGCTTTCCTCTGCCAGTGGGCAGGCCCAAAAGGCATCTTTAAGATCCACCACACTAAACCACTGATGTTTGTTGGGGAAGATGGAACAGGAAAACCTTGGAAATATGATTGCCTGACAAAAGATTTTGGGAATATGAAAACTACAGGCAACATCGAAATGAAAGCCACTTTTGAAATACCAGGTCTTAGTTACTGAACAACTAGAAAACAATGGTATGGCCACTGAAGTAATCCCCTCTTGATGAAACAATACCCTCTGCTTGCAAACAGGTCCAAGGGTCAGAGCAGACCCTACTAGCTCAGCAGAAGGGGTCCAAAGAGTAGTTTTTAGAAGTTAAGATGTAACACTCTATGGTAATATAAGAACTCTTATAGGCTGTATGTAAATGCTATAGGATTTGTATCTTGTATTAGATTGGTTAGTGACAATTAGAATATTCAGTACAGAAGATGATTTATTGTATTGTAACCAGGACTTCAGACATTCTGATTCTGATTCTCTCTTCTCTATTCCTCTCTTCCACTTCTACTCTTACTTCCACTCTTGCTCTTACACCCTCTCTCTCTCTCACCTGCTTACTCTCTTGGGCCTGCTCAGAGCTGAGTCTAGCAGCTCTGAGCAGTGCCCCAATACCCACGCCCTTTACAATAAACCGACTGTGTCCCAAGACCTGCCTATAGAGATCTCCGTCTCCGTCCCGACCGAACTCACCCGTTAACCTACAATGTTGAGGCGGAATTTTACTTAAAAGAGTGTAGGGATTAGGAACCATAGGGTAGCAGGCCCGTGTTCTTTTGTTTACTTCTCTTAAATCTTGCACTAATCTATAATTTCCATCAGATTTCTTTACTGGGAGAATAGGGGTATTATGAGGGGATTTACAAGGTTCCAATGTCCCATCCTTTATTAATTCTTCTATTACTGGTTTTAAGCCTTTTCTCCCTTCTAAAGATATAGGGTACTGACGTACACGAATGGGACATTCTTCTTTTTCAATTGTGACCCTTATGGGGTCAATATCTAGTCCACCCCTATTCCCTTCCCCAGCCCAAACTTCTCTGTTAATTTTTCTTTCATCTTCTTGGCTAAGTTTTAACACTTTGGCCGTCATTCTCCCTTCTTCTGGTATGACCCCAATCCCCAGCTGGATTTGTAAATCCCTTCCTAATAAATTGCTGCCAGCCCCAGGAACTAACAAAACATCCCCTATCCCTATTTTTGTTTCTCCTTCAATAACCACATCTTTAATGACAGGGACCTTAAATCCTTCCCCCTTTGCTCCTGTTACTTTTACCACATCATCACTTACATCACACCCTTTTGGAATATTCATCACACAAGTCCTTTCTGCCCCAGTATCAAGTATAAATTCTAATACTTCCTCTTGGGGGCCTATTTTTGAAGTTATCAAAGGCTCCAGATGGTATTTATCCCCCAAAAAATAGAGCCCATGACTTCCCTATTTTTCTTCTGTGTGTGTCTCTTGAAATATTTTCAGATCCCTCCTCAGGTGGGGGCATTCCCTTTTATAATGCCCCTCTTCCTTGCAATAGAAACAGGCATCCCTGGGTTGTTCTTGGAAACTTGATTGTGCTGAGGTTTTATTTTTCTCCCTCCCACCATTTCTGAATCTTGAACGTTTAGGAGTGTTACCTGAGGGCTTTTGATTTAGATTTTTTTGGAAGGTACTCTCTCGCATAGTGGCTATCATGATCTTTGCTTCCACTTTGGCTTTTTCTTCATCCCTCCGGACATATATTTTTTGAGCTTCCCTTACTAGGTCTTGTAATGGTTTCTCGTACCAGTCCTCTATTTTTTCCAATTTTTTCCTAATATCTGGCCAGGCATGTGTGACAAAGTTAACTCTTAGCAGGGCTTGCCCTGCTAGGGACTCTGGGTCTATCCCAGAGGATTGTTTCATATTCTTTCGGAGCCTCTCCAGCCACTCAGTCGGGGTTTCTTCCTTCCCTTGCTGCCCCTCAAAGGCCTTTCTGACATTTTGTCCTCGAGGTGCCCCTTCTTTTATTCCCTTGATTATCAAATTACGATAATCATTCATATGTCCCCTCCCAGCTTCATCATTTTGGTTCCAGTTAGGAGGTGTAATGGGCATTTTCTGATCCCCAGGTGGACCTTGTTGGTTTTCTCTTTCCCAAATTTTTATACCAGCAATTCTAATCATTTCTCTTTCTTCTTGGGAGAATATTATTTTCATTATTGATTGCATTTCTTCCCAAGTGAAAATGTTGGGACCTAGGAACTGGTCCAACTGTTCAGCTGTACCTATGGGGTCTTCTAATAATCCTTCAATTTCTTTTTTGAAATTCCTAACCTCTGTAGAGGTTAGAGGAGCATTCACAAAGCCGGTTCCCCCTCCTCCCATAGGTACTTCTCTTAATGGAAATAAATGAATCTCTCGGCTTCCCTCTGTTTGTTTAGTAATGGAGGGATTGTTGGGCTGCCTCTGAGCCTTAATGGCACCTCTTGTATTCTGGTATGGTGCTCCTTCGTTAAGAAGAGGGTTTGTTTGGGAAGAAAGCACCGAACTCCCCTGGGGAAGAGGGGCAGATTCAGAGTCCGGCGCTGAAGCCGAATATTCTGCGGTGCAGAGAGTGGGGGTGGGGTGTGGCAGTGAAGCCAAATACTCCGGAGCACACGAGGCGGGGACCGGCACTAAAGCCGGGTTTCTCAAGGCAGGAGAGGTGGGCGCTGAAGCCGGGACGTGTGACGTTCCTCTTGATTCAATTGAGGGTGCTGGGATTCCCGAGATTCCCGGGAAGGGTGGGATCCCCAGCATGGGCAGGGCTCCCCCCCCGCTCCACTGGGACGGGAGAGCTGCCGGGGGAAGGACCCCCGGAGCCGGCGGAGGGAGGGCTACCGGGGGAGAGGCCCCCGGAGCCGGGGGGAGGAGGGCAGCTCCTGATCCTGGCGGCGGGGGAAGCCCCGGAGCCAGGGGGAGGGGGGGTGCAGCTTCTGGTGCTGGCGGCGGGGCAATACTCCTAAAGGGTCCCACCCTTTTTTCTCTTCTGTTTGCTTTTCCTCTGGGGTTTCTGATATTTTAAAGACTTTGGTTCCCAGAGGTTTTGTAATTCCTGTCCAGCAAGAAGCATATTCTCCCTCCTCAGGGTGAGATGGCTCTTTTGAATTTACAAATACATTTAGAGCCTGGAAAATCCATGCCTCATCAGACCCGTATTTTGGCCAGTACACATGATCAGATCTGATTTCCTTTTTTACCCACTCTTTCATGCAGAATTGAATCATTTTTACTTTATCTTTTCCTTTTGTGGAAGGATCAGTTTCCCAGTTCGCGAGTTTGACCCCAAGGGGACTGTCTTGGGGTATCTCCTCTGGCACCCTTGAACTTATTTTACTAGGTAGTGGTCCCATTTTTCCAGGAGTCCTCTATTCCAACTTACTCAAAATACCAATTTATCCCCCCCTCCCTTTGAAATACTAATTCATTCCTTTAAAACACCAATCTTCACTGCTGTAAAGTACTACCCACCCTTTCACAGTACCAAAAAAAAAAAAAAAAAAAAAATTATTACAGCCCACCTCCCCAAAAACAAAGTTAACTTCTAATTACACAGTCTTTCATTCACACATTCACTCCTTTTTAATATTTGTTCACTCACTCATTCTTACTCACAACAGAATAATAAGGTACCTCTTTCAAGTCACTTGTTAGTATCCACCCATGGGTATGAAATAATCCTTAGGATTCTGGGTGCTCTTGGATTCCCTCAACCCAGCACTGCTAGCATCCAACCCCAACTCCTCTTGGGGTACTTTTAGATCCTGGGTGCTCTTGGAGTTTTCCTCAACCCAGCACTGTTAGCATCCAACCCCAACTTCTCTTGGGGTACTTTTAGACCCTGGGTGTTCTTGGAGTTTTCCTCAACCCAGCATATGGGGGGTGTAGCTCCCACTTTGCAACCCCTTCCCTGGGGACCCGTCCCAGTCACCCCCGGGAGATTCTTTCACTCCTTTTATCTCTCGCTTCGTCTCCTTGCTGGCCGCTGTTCTCGCGAACAAGACAGAACCGCAGCACTCAGAGACTGCCACACTCGCTTCGCAGATCTGGGGCAACCAGTCCGCGTCTCATTCACACACACTCATCTCCCGTAACCACCCCCTTTTTGTTTGGACAATACTTACCAGTCCTGTTGCTTTTCCAGTGTCTGTGGGATTTTTGTCGAGAGCGCTCTCTTTTATTTGCTTTATTTTTGTGTCTTTCTTGTCCTCCGGGTGTTGCCCTGCTGCCACCAAACCGCGACAGAGGATGCTAAGCAAGGGTCCTGCCAATTTGGGCAGGGGGCGCCTTACCCTTTGCTTCTTGAATCCTCCCACGCTTTTCAGAGGCGAGGTGTAGATCCCGGGCGAGGCCCCAATTGTGAAAAACGAGGTTCACTCTCCTGTTAGAATTTAAAGAGTTTAATATAAAGACAATAAGAGACACATAAAATAAAGCAAAGGGATAACGGCCGGATGCCTTGGCGCTCTGCCAAGAGCACGCCTGATGCCCGAGATGAGTCATTTTTATACCATTTTTACTGTCTGTTCTCTATTCATATTAAAACTTTTCTAGGAATTGATCTGCATGGCCACTCCTTGGGTCCGCCTTTTTAGAGCATGCGTAGTCTTCGGCCTTGTGGTTTTATTTCTTTTGATTCTTGGGGTTGGGCCCGCTAGGTAAGAGTCGATGGTAGGGTGGATCTCTTAATTCCTCAGACAGTCAGGGCTGATTGCAGCTTTGGCCTCTTTGCCCCCCGGGCAGAGCGGTGATAAGGGCTCTCGGACCCTCCTGGCCGCCCGTTCTCCGGGCGGAGTAGCCTTTGGGCCCTTTTGTTCTCTGGACAAAGTGTTGATTAGCAGCTCCTTGGGCCTTATCCTCTGCTCGATTGGAGGTTATCTTACTTGCTCACACTTGCTAACATTCTTGCTAAAACGAGAGAAAACTACATCCACACAGCAAAAAGCATTTCTAACATTATATAATATCTACTTTAATACTTTGCGAGAAGCCAATACTATAATACATGTTTATAACATTGGTATTAGAGATTATCTCTGCTGAATGTTGATCAGGGACTGCCTCACTTTTTACGGTGCTGGAGGTGCAGGGGGGCAGGGGCTGCAAGCAGCTTCTTCTGTCCTTAGCTCCACAAGAGCCGCTTGGGTTGGGGCCATCTCATCCGCCTTCAGCTTTAACACTGGCCGCGCTGCAGGGCGGGGAATGTGAGCGGCAGCGCCTGTCTTTAGCTCTGAAGCTTGCAGTTTGCCATATTGGGGAACGCGGCTGGAACCGCCCGTGTCCATTTCTGCTTTTACTTTTGTATTTGGGGAAATCGGGGAGTGGCGGCCAGTCCGCGCCCTTCCCCACCTCTAGGGGGGTCAGGGGGCGGTGGCAAGCCTGCCTCTGCTCCAGACGAGGAAGAGGGAGGGGGGAGGCTCTGTGCCGAGCTGATTCTGGCTTGGAGTTGGCTGCGCACCACAGCTGCTTGGCCAGCTGCATCTGGCTGTGAAACCACTGCCCGCTTGTCCTTTTCCTTGGACGGCGGGGGTGGTGGCGGGGGTGGTGGTGGCGGAGGGGACGACGGTGGTGCGGCTCCTCCACCCCCTCCCCCCACTCCCACTGGCAGTCTTGCTCTTCTATCCCCTCCTCCCACCTGTGCAGGCTGCCCCGGTGTCTGAATGGGGTGGGGGGGAAGACCCCCCTCCCCCCCGTCGTGCAAGGCTGGGGCTACCATATTTAGGTCTGTCATATTGATTTCTCTGGTTGTATCTAAGCTAGCTTGCAGCAGCTTTGCTTTCTTTCCCTTCTTCTTTCTCAAAGTCATCTTTAAACTGTTTTTCTCTATCACATATGCTTCTTTGTTGTTCAGATACATAGTAAAAAGCTCTGCATATCTTAATTCATCAAACCTGTGTAATGATCTCAGTTCTACCATCAGGTCAGTAATGAGATCATTCTCCAAGCTACCAAAGTCAGGCCAACTTCTTTGACTTAACTTTAAAGTTGGCCAGACTTGTGTCAACAACTTGATCAATTCTTGGGTGTCTAGAGTAGAGTAGTAAAGTTCTCTGCTTTGTCAGCCATCTCTAGTGTTTTATTATCAACTTTAAAGGACTGTTATCGGGAATTTTCACGTTTTTGTCTGAAAAAACACCACTCACGTTTACTCGCAAACAGAAAAACTCTGCCGGAGAAAAGCTTTTAACTCCAGAATTCAGCCTGCAATGCGGCTTTGAAATTCCCACTTCCCAGGCAATTTATCTAGCTTACTACACAAACTACAGCACTTTAAAATACTAAAAAGCAACTTATTTTAGCAAGCAGTGAAAGCATGTGCATGAAAATCTGGTCTAAGTGGGATTCAAACCCTCAGCTTCTCAACTAACCAACTAACTTCTCAAGCCTCTGAGCTACTCCTGTGACTGTGCAGACTGTAGCCTCTGGGGTCTTGTGGATTCAATGTAGGGTGTCCCCTCCTCTGTACAGATCTGTAGGGGAAGGGTTTAGGCTTTCCCCTTTTGCGGGCTTCTTGGCCTTCAAACCTTAACCTTTCCTTAGTGCTAGCACAATACCGGTCCGTCTTAACTCACCTTCATTTCCGTGCTTTTGCCTTTCCGTGGTGGGTATTAAAGCCCTAGTCACAGTCCCAGTCCTGGATTGTTGTTTCGGCCTATGTAGTTCGCCACCAGAAAGAGAGGGGCAAAGCGAGGTATGTTTCAACCCAAGATTGCGAGTTTCAAGGTCTCTAGGGTCCCACCAGAGTCACCAGCAACCTTTTCCTGGTCTTAAAATCAGGACTCAAACATGGTTAGAAGGGAAAAAGGGATTTTACCTCTGTATTTATTTTAAGCATCCTTAGGTGCACCACGTCCAGGTGGAATGCGCTGAAATGCACACCACAATGCACACACGCGATCCATCGGGTATCACATTATAGGTCTTACTAATTAGCATATCTATCAAAGATTCCCCAATGAGAGGCTCGAGTGAGCCCCCTCCCCAAGGAACCTTCCCCTGGATGGTTCTATCTTAGTTTAAAGAAACGTGTTCTGGAGAGGACCTTGGTGTCTGGGGCATTCTGATCCCTAATTATGAAGCTTCTAAAATGTTTAGTCTCTTAGCTTGACAAATAAGTCTAAGAATGTAGGCTAAAAAACCACGAAGAATACAAAAGTTATAAAAAGGTATATAAAAGAAAAAGCAAAAAATCATCATGGCATCAGAGCCACTGCCTTTTTTGCAACATCTGTGAGTTAAAAACATTTCTAGTGTATTTAGTGAAGTCTTTTTGCATCTAGAAGCCTTTATTTGTTAAAAATAACAGGAGCATTTTTGAGAACAGTGACTGTTTCTCTTGCTAAAAGACAGCTGTGTTGAAGGGATCAGTGAAGGTGACTGGATGACCCATGCCAGGATAACAGATCCTAGTGAGGTTGTCCATAATCAGCCATCACAGAAGATCTTTCTTGAAGGCTGCTGTATCCTGGAACAGAAATAGATGAAGCACCTGTGCTCTTCATTCCCTTGCCTGAACAAGTTATAAAGATGGAGAAAACAGCAATTGCCTCCCTATCCTACCTTGGATTTGCAAATTTCCAGTAAGTGGACACTGCTTTGCCCCAGCTTCCTGTAGGACTTATTTCTGTCATCTTCTCTTTCTCCAGAAACCTTTCTGAGAATCACCTCACACAGATCCACAGCGGCACTTTCCAGGCATGGCATGGAATGCAGTTTCTACAAGAGCTGTAAGTGTAACAGGGTCAGAAAGCACATCAGAGTGAGACTCTGCAGGTTTGCTCTGTGTAAAGTACTGACTCCTACTGTGGATATCATCCATGGCGCACCAGGAGTCTGCGGCTGGAAAGCCACTTTCTCCTGACCTGCTTATCTCCTCCAGAGCATCGAGTTCCAACAGCAGCAGTGGGAGGCTGGGAGGATAGATAAGAAAGAAGGGAGAAGAGGCAGGGTGACAAGGGCTGTGGGATATGACCAAGATTTATAGTCAGAAATTTCACTTTGCACTTAAAAGTGAAAGATCTCTAAAACATAGACAAAAAGTAAACTTGGTGTCTGGAGAAAACCTGACATAATACATAGAGGGTTCTATCAAGAAGCCCTTGATCTTGGCTTTCCACACTTGTGGGTCTACGTACATAGGATGACACATGGACAGGCCCTCCCTACATGCCACTACCCACACAGCTCATGTCTTTCCCATCACCTCCTGTGTCAGGGACTGAAGACATATCTAAGGCCTGCCATATTTGGTCTGCTGTTGCGCACATCGACAAGATAATGCAGAAGACCTTAGTGTTAGCTGGTAGGACTTTAACCTTCAGAAATGAAATTATGTATCTGTCACCTGGTGGGATTCAACCTGTGAAAGGAGAATAATACACAATAAAGCCATTGTTGGCATGGCGGTGATATAATGGGATGTTGTGACCTCATCTCATGCGCTGGCCTTGCGTGAGATGATGTTGGAACTGGCCACTGCTGAGAAGGAGATATAAGGTGTGGTCCTGGGGTGGAGGAGCGAGGAAGACAAGATACACGCCATTTTCATCCAGGGGACAACCTGAAAGTGCACTGCCTTCCTACCACTTCTGCTCGGAAGCCGTGCTCCATCTCCTTCTCTTGCTCGGTGGCTTCTCCAGGATCCAGGGGTCAGTATGTATTAATTGCTACTGCAACTAATAAAATTAACTTGCAATTATGAGTGAGTCCTGAGTTTCTTGTGCACTGGCAGCCTCCCAAACCCGTAACACCCCGTCACAGCAGTCTGTTGTTTTTTTCAGGATCCTAAGCCATACCCACCTGAGTGTTATTGCTGACAGAGCATTCTTCAAACTGCCTTCTGTCAAGTATCTTGGACCAAACTAATACAGACCTTTGTCTCTCTCCCGTGTCGTGTTCTCAGGAGAGCAGAGATCCAGGAGCAAAGCTCACTCTTCTCCCAGCTTTATTTTGCTGGAGACACCAGCAGAGCAAGGCAAAGGCCACGCACTTCTGATGTGTCCTCAGCTACAAAGCACCCAAGGAGCTGGGATACAAGCTTTAAAAAACTAGAGGCTGACCAGGTCTGGAGCCTCAGAATGGCTGGTGGGTTCTGGGAATGCCTCCACTCCTGCTTGAGCACTTGTGTCAGCAGTTCAGGGTTCCTGCCCACCATGCATCTCCACTCTGCTGCCCTGACACTGCTGAGGACTCTTGATGCTCTGTGTTGGTCAGGATTCACAGTGTCTTGTGAGCTCCTGCTCATATCTGTGTGACTCCTAGGGGAGCAGTAAGTCCTGTCTTTTTGCAGAAATCCTTCCTGCTCCCAGGTCTGCTATCTCACCGATAGCCTTTTCTTTCTGCTCAATATCTTTCCTCCTTTCTCTGCTATAAACTACGAAGGTCGTGCTGAATTTGTCCTCTTGGGCAAGAAGCATGTCCCCTCGAGGACTGGAGCTGCTCTCAGAGGAGAGCAGGAGGAGGGGTTTGAGCCAGGGAATCCTTTCTGTTTACATCTGACTCCCAAGGAGATCAGCAGCATCCCTTCCTGATTCAGATCCCATTGTTAAGAGCAGGTCAAAGCGAGGTGGTTGGCTTTTTAATAATTTGTTTGATTTGGAAGAAGTGATTCCCTCTGCCATCACCACCACCATCATCAGGCACCTTGTTCTCAGAGCAGAGTTCTGGCAATGTCAGCTGAGAATTTAATGGGGTCTTTCAAATCGTTGCAGGGACCTGAGTGCAATGTGTCTCCATGGGTGCTCCTCGTGTTCCTCCAGACAACAATGCTTGGAAACACTGTGAGTATGTGGGGCTGAGTTCCAGCCACCAGCAGACTGGAATAGGTGCTGGGACAAGGCGTCTTTTGGGAAACAAATCTGTCTGCCACTAAGCCAGAACAACCCTGGAAACCTTGAGAGTTGCTGTTTATATTTGGGAACCTCATAGACTCACCTGCTTAGAAGCAGAATGTCCCCCTTTAGGTGACATGCTTCAGGCTTTTCAAAAGGGGAGTTTTAAATCAAAGTGGGGTGCATTTCTCTTGTAAATTGTGTTTTGGGACCAGTTCAATTTTCAGAGGTAAAATCACCATGTTGCTATCAATGGAGAAGCTAATAGTCTAATCGAAAACCTCTCTGAAATTAGAAGAACATAATTTTTCCACTGGAAGTGGGACTGAGGGAAGTTTTAAAGAGCAGTGGCAGACACCGAAGCACAAACAGGATGTTGCTGTTTCCCAACTTGGACTGAGATATGTGGATTGGGATGCTAGGTTTTTCTTCAATAACCTCTTGTCTTTAGCAAATTGCCTAGTGTTGTGTTCTGCTGCCTCTGCAAGGAACATGGCACCACTGAAACCCCCTTGCAGGACCATCCAGTTCCTCTGTGAGAACCTGTGCAGCACCAGCACTCCCCAGTGTGGTAGATGTCCTGATCACAGTGATGTGCACCTCAAATCTGTCCTGTTCCCTCCAGACTGAGGAGATGCTGTATCATGGCCCCCTTTTGTGGATGTTCCCAGGAAGCCTTGGACCACCTTGATGGCATCAGTCCAGCCTGGCAGCTCCTGGCCAGTCCCAGGGACACTAAACCTGGGCAGTCTCTCTAGAGAAACTTCATCTGTGTGAAGCCTTTCAATCAGCCCAAAGGCCAGTGCAGGCAGCTCTGGTGAGACCTGAGAAGCCTCAGACTATGCTCCACCTTAAAGATGCATGCCTGCTGCTTGGGGTAAACCTCAGACCCTGTGTTTTGGCAGAAAGATTCTTGAGACGTTGAGTCACTGATCTGCTCTCTTGGTGTTTTACAGTTCACACAGGTTCTCCGGCACAGACAGGAAAAAATAAGGGAAGAAGTATGGTGTGGAAAACTCAAAACCAGCACGCTGTTGAATGTCAAATCCAAGGAGCCCTTGCTGGGAGACCATGGAACCATAACATTTGCAGTTGCCCTGAAATGGACTAGCACCAACAGTGATCTCGGCAGCCTTCTAGAAAGATTCCAGGGCAAATTAATATTCCTCTAAGCACCAGTCCAGAGAGGAAAGCAAAATTGTTGAGGATCTGATGGTGATGCTGCACAGCATTCAGAACATGGGCTGGACCAGAGACATCTATATAAGGAAACTCTATTTCCCAGCAGAGCTGGTAGCAGTTGAGCTCAAGAACAAGCTGTGTGATGCTCAAAGCATCCTGACTGTGAAAAGCATTGTCTCACAGCAACCACCTCCTGCCAGTCAGAGGGTGAACAAGAGCCTGGCGCTGAAGGAAAAGACAACCACAGGTGAGCAGCAAAACCAGCACAACTCAGGTTTGAACTGGCAAGTATTAAGCCCCTGGGAAGTAGGTGGTGGGTTAAACCCCACTAGCAATGATGCTGCCTTCAGACATCGAGATGCAGAAGAAGACCCAGCTCATAGACAGAAGTATGTTCAGATTCACAAGCTCAAGCAGAGGGAAACCAAAGATCAGGTTAGACATAGCCGTTTTTTCTATGAGGTGTTAGGCAATGTCAAAGCAGAGGAAGAGCCTACACCAAGAGAAACCAAAGCTGAGCATGGTCTAAGCAGAAACCTGGACTTTCTCTCTGACCTGTTGGTTAACACCCGTGCCATTGCAAGGAACATGGGAGAAGACACTGCTGAAAAAGAGTGTTCCTCTCCAGGTGTGTACTGGAAGCAACAAAAGGAAGAGTCCTGGCTTCCTAGTAAAGTGGGTAGCTCTGACAGCCCAGAATAGATCACTGAAGCCATGGTTTATCATGACCTACACTTGCTGGTGCCAGACAAAGCCCTTTGGATGTTCATTGGCCACGTGGCAAGAGTCCTGATGAAATACTGCAGCCTGCCTGAGCTTCTCCTGGCCTGTGGAAAGATGATCTTGAAGACCGGGCTGCTTGTAAAGCTGCTCAGCGAGAGGCAAGACAACCAGGGAGCCTCTGCTCTTGTGGACCAGTGTCTTCAGCAAGGGAACATTTTCAAAAACCTGGCCTCTGACAAGGGCAAGGAACCCACAGGAGAGGTAGAAGAGATACTGGGGACTGCTGGATGTGTCCTTCTGGGCAATGTGCAGTGGAAAGAGGAAGCTTCTCTCACCTCCTGGTTTCCTTTTCTTTTTTCCTGGCAGAATACAGAGCACAACCTCTCCATGTTGGTCGAAACAGTGGTGTGTTTCAGCCGCCTGATTCTGATGTGTTTGTTATCCATGTAAGCCAATTACTCATTTGACAGCGGTCAGTCAAGCTTTGTAGCAGCTATGCCCAGTGGATGAGCCCCTGGCAGCTACTGTGGATGTCTGTGAACATGCCAGATAGCACAGGAGATGTTTTGCTAACTCTGGAACTTGTGACAACACCCATACCCCCCACCTCAGCAGGGTTCAGCCTGCTTGGAGGGAGCTTGTCCTGGCATCTGTCCTGACTGCACAGCTCTGCTTTGCTCTCCTGCCTTCAGCCATGCAGCAATGGTAACAGGAGAGCTCTGGGAATTCTGGTCATTCCAAAGGCAGGGAAAAGTCAGTAAATTGGGAAGGGAGAATGGGATCTCTAAAAACATAGCTGCTGGCACAGACTTGCATGTGTATGGAATGGGGTGGGTTGGAAGAAGAACCTTTTGGCCTCCCTTGTTTTGCAGAGCCTGACAAGGAAAGCCTGATGTTGTAAGTCTCTCTCCTTCCCCAGGTGTGCTATCCAGATGCTGCAGATTCCAGCCCCAAAGTACTGGGAAATCATGGTGCTTTCCAAGGTTCTCACCCGAGACATGCAAGGGTATTTCCTTCGTTTGAAATGAACATCATTTCCATTACTTGGGATAACAGTCAAGTGTCCAGGATGAACAATGGGAAGAGCCAGGGAGGAGACATTCAAGAAGCTGAAGAAGTAGAGGAGAAGTAAGTGTGATGGCACCAATACCCATGCTTGTTCTCTGGCTCTTGTTCTGATACAGGAAGTGCTGAGGCTTTCCTTGGATGCTATTTTCTTGACTGTCATTTCCTTTCTGTTACTTCACAGAAACGCAGGGAAGCAATAGCAGTAAGGGTATGTCACCACCCGAAGACAAGAAGCCTAAGGCCAGTCACTCCACTAGACCATAAGAAGGGTGCTGTGAATGGCCACATCCTGGGGACACACTGTTAATTATTTCAGCTTGTTCATCATCCTTTGGAACAATGTATCCCCCTGCATCCAATTGTCCTGCTGGGTAAGGGTTTTCCTGTGCAGCTTGGTGAGCACAGCCCCCACATCCCTCTGAGCCCTCATAGGCCTCACAGTCCCCATAGATCCAGGATTTCTTTTCCTGAGGATTCCTCCTTGTTTTTGGAGGCTCTCACCCCAAGCTGTTATTTTGTTCTTGCATGATTAAATTATTTGAAGGATACAGATGTCTGAGACTGTGCTGTGGGAAACCAAGGGTTGAGCCAGTAAGGAAGCCCAGTCTGACTGTGTGAGTCTGGAGAGTGAAGCTGCCAAGGGGCCTCGGTCCCAGCTCAGGTGGTGCGAGTGTGACTGCCAGAGTGGGTCCTGGATGGTCTGACAGGGAACTTTCCTCAGCAGTCTGCCGACTCAGATGGGACCCTAGGCCACTACCTTCAGAGTCTCTTCTCTAAACACCTCACTCCCAGTACCAGTTGAGTTCACTTTGGAACTTTGGAGCCAAAGGATCCATGTTAAAATTCCCTGATCAGATTCCATCTGAATTATAACAGTCTAAATTGCTACTAAATTTCTCCACTGATTTTGGTCTTTCTGTTGGTGCAATGGGTGAAATAGCTGGAGTGGGCTGACTGTAAGTGTGCAGCCCGGTCAGCCTGTAAGGTGCACAGAAGGGGGAATCTGGGGTTCCTCCCAAGGCCTCCAGGGCCTGGGATTCCCCAACAAGGCAAGCAGGGCTTTGGGGTCTCTCACCAAATTGTTCAGGGAGCTGGGCTGCCCCACAAGACTTGCAAGGGAGCCTTGTTAGTTTGGAGTGTCTCGTAAGGCATGCAGGGAGCACATCCACAGCAGGTCTGCATGGTGAACAGCCTATGACCTGCCAATGCTGGGAGCATTGCAGAATGATTTGAGGATGTAACTGAGAGAAAAGATTGATAGGGAAATTGTTTAAGTATTTGAAATTATTAAGTGGGAAACTACTTAAAACGTGGTGCTATGTTGTGCATGATAAGATAGGGTTTTAATGTATGGTGATTAAAGAATCACAGCCTTGAAAGCGAGTCACTTTAGAATTTCTTTCTCAACTTTCAAATATGCAATTGATACACAGATGGACCATGTCTCCGGAGAGAATGAACTTCCACTGAATGAACTGTTCACTCTGGGTTGCTGCTATGTGCACTTGTTCATGTTTTTATTTTTAAAAATAATGTTATTTATATTAATTTTCATTTTCTTCCAGGAAATGAAGGGAGGGAAAGCCAACTCTGCCAAAGAGATACTTAGTCACTCATTGTGGCACGATGGTTTCATAATCAAGCCCCTGGAGGGACAGAGGCAATAGCTAACTAAATTACAATCTTAGGGATAGCTCCAGGAATTTATGTTGTCACAAAAAGAATCACAAACTGCTTCCCAACTTGCCAGAAGTTCTCAAGTATCCGACTGAGCTCAGAGTCAGGATGGCAACCATGGACCTACCTCCCTTTTCACAGACTGCAAATGAATTCTGGAACATGCCAACTATGCTGGGTGCAAGCATTTTCCAGTGATAGTAGATAGCTATCAGGCTGGGCAGAAGCCTTTCCAGCAAGAAGGACTAACACAGGAGGAGTAGTAGAAGCCCTGCTAGAGGAAAGTGCACACAGAGTTACACAGTCAACTGAATCAGCCAGTGGTGTCATTTGACAGCAAATATAATTGATTAGCTGCATAAGTCTTTGGGGATAGAGAGATCCTTTAGGAGGCACCCAGCTGGATGGAGATGAATGCTAGACCCAGTATTTTAACAAGCAGTGAATGATAAAACAGTTGATCCGTAACTGACTTTTGAGACTGCTATGTGATTTTATATTGATAATCATTTCCACTCTTGTAAGGCAATCTTGTTGGCCTTAGTTCTGTTATGCTTGGTACTTGAATTAAAGTTGTATGGAAGGACAGGGGTTAAATGCATTAAAATTTATCTTTTTCCCTTTCAGTGTATTAGCAGCAGTGCTTAATTAAAACAAAATGAGGGCTCTTGAGGAATACATTCAGCGCAGGCAGCTCTGTGTGCAGCTGCAGTGTGAGCTGCAGGTCAAGCTCTGGGACAGGAACCTGGGGAAACAAAGGGCACAGGGTGACCAGACACTCAAGAGGCACAGCAGGAGCCCATGATCCCAGACTTTCACACTTAAGATGTGAGTGTAAAAAAGCTTGGAGTTTCCTTTGTTCAGGCTTCTGTCCACAGTCACTCTCTAGCTCTTTTGGAGCCCCTATATGCACTGGAAGAGGCTCTATGATCTCCCTGGAGCCTTTTTTTCTCCAGGCTGAATACCCCCGCCCCCGGCTCTCCCAGCCTGTCTCCAGAGCAGAGGTTCTCCAGCCCTCAGAGCATCTCTGTGGCCTTCTCTAGACTCACTCTTGCAGCTCCATGTCCTGATGTTGGACCCCAGAGATGGAGGCAGCACTGCAGGTGGTGTCTCACCACTGATGTGCAGAATCCCCCCTCCCTGCTGCCCATGCTGTGGGATCAGCCCAGCACATGAGAGGTTTCAGGGTGCCAGCGCACATGGCTGGGGTATGTCCAGGTTTTATACACTAGTACCCCCAGGTCCTTCTCTGTTTCCACTTTATTCTTTGCCAGCCTTCCCTTCTCTCTGTTTCTAATCCAGACCTTTTCAGAAAAGAAATCTTTGCTACAAAATTGCATTTCTCCGTAGAGAAAGAAGACGGACAAAAACCCTCCAAGGGAACATTTCTTGTGATTTAGAGTATTACACTAACCATTTCTCATTTCCAAATAGATACATAATTTGTGGCATGACTAAGGCCATTGCCTATTTAAAATATTGCCTGAGGCAAAGGTTCATTTCCAAGTGCACTATTTACAGAGCTCCTTGAACACACTGGAGATGGCACCAGCTCGTACGCCCTCATCCTGTGTTTGCTTGTCATGATTAAATGTGGCAGGATAATTTTTCCAAAGAAGTCAGCCTGCATTCAGTCACATGGTGTTTCTGAAGCAGATGCTTCAGAAACATCATGTGACTGATCTGTGCTGCCCAGATCACCCTACTGAAAATAGCTCAGGAGACAATAAGCTCTTCCAAAAAGGAACTTCCTTCTGCACAGATGAACTCTTGGCTTGCTTCACACAAGCCGTAAAATGAAATCCAAACCACATCTAACCAGATGATTGAAGAACTCAGAGTTAAGGATTTCAACTCATGTATTTTTAAGCCCATTAATAACACAACATTCATCCTTCTGAATTTCAAATAACTTGCCTTTTTTCCTCTCTGGCTTAGCAATGAACTGTTCAAGATGTGTCTTTTCTCTGCACAGAGGAACAATAGAGATAAGATAAACCAAGAGGGAAAATTCAGCCTAAGAAAAAGTGGATGATACCTAGAAGCTTTTCAGCAAGAGACAATGAGATTCCAAAATATTTTGGTTTGTAGCACAGAGAGGGACACCTACTATCAAAACCTTCTCAGGTGTCCACAATTAGAAACACTAAAATGCAAGGGCAAAAGGGAAATCCTGTATCTTCTATTACGTATAGTGGCAAAAGAGGAGAGAAAATGGAGGAGAGAAGCTGGATGCTGGAAAAAAAAAAAACCAAACCATGATGACTGGGGAGAAAATAGCAAAGATGTGCTGCAACAGGAATGGAGGAATTCTACGAATGGATTGGAGCTGTCACTAAGAATTAGTGAAACTCTCAGAAAGTCATGTTGGATGCTGTATTTCACCTGCATGACAATGACAAGATATTTCTATGTCATCAGCAAAAGGAACGTTGATCAATGATACAAGAGACCAGCAGGTTTCCATCAGCAGATACCAGCTGGGTGACTTGAAATCTCTAATTGCTTGTGGAACTTTGGAGCAGAGATCCACAGAGGCTGCTACTAGGCTTGATGCTCTTCAACATTTTCCTCAATCATCTGAAAATAAATCTAAAATTATTGCTGATACAATGCACGGACAACACAGAGACCACTGTGGTGACTCACAGGGATCACTTGGGGGCCGTACAGCCAAAATACATGTTCGTAAAGCCAAAAAGATCTTGGAATCTGGGGAAATGCAGGAGGCTGTGGCCTGAAATGTGCACATGATTTCTTGGGAAGAAGGGCTCTGAATAGGCTTTGGGGGTCACCAAGAGCAGGCAGTAAGTGTTATCTTCTGAGGAAAAGGGGCTAGTGAAATCCTTCAAAAGAGGAAACCATTGCCATCAAGAGAAGCTCCTAAAGATTCAGTGGGGCTGTTTATTATCAGACAAAATAAAGCAATGCATATGTAAGTGTCAAGGGAGAAGAGCTTTGTGAGGTAAGGTGTGACTTGCTCATCTCTGGGGATATTAGACCAAGATGAGATGCCCTGCTAGACGAGAAGGATTGACTCTGAGCTCTGTTCAGAGCATAACTGGGAAGGGTGGAAAAGATTTGGCCACAGAGCCTGTCCAGAGAGGAATCATCTGACTATGCATTGCCATGAGGAGGGGATTGCAGGATCTTCCTATTTCTGTGAACCTGCTAACCTATTTTTATTTCTGTATGACTGGAAAGCTGAACCACAAGCACAGCTGCACACATATCACATTTCCTCCTTATGCAACTGTTCCAAAAACTAACACCTGTCACACAAACCAAAGACAGACACACCTCATACTACGTATTGGGCAGGATGGAGGGCCTTTGTTGCTACTAGCCCAGAAAGGTGAACTGAGGAATTAAGCTGATATTAATTCAGCTTTGATGGTGAAACCAAGACCTGGGTTTCTTCACTCGGTGCTAAATGGTTGGTCTGGGACACCACTGTCACAGGCAGTCCCACCAGCTGAATGGTGATACCTGTTTGCATGGACTTGTGGACCACAACAACCCCAGGTGGGCATAAAGCCTTGCAGGATTGGGTCTTCTGGATGACTGGATGTATAAGAAATGACTGTTTGCAGTGGGAATCCCCTCTTGGGAGAAATTTCTTTTGCAGCTGTGGCCGTTACACTTCTAGGGGCTGTCACCGAGCAATGGAGGAGTATCGTTGCCTTGAAATCCCATCAAGGACAGTGGAAATCACTGAATTGCTGTGCTGGATAAAACTGGTCATCTCTCCAGTGTCCTAGTACTAATGAGGCCAGCTCTTGAGGGATCAGAGGAGAAGCAGCAAAAACAATGAAAGAATAACAGTGACAACACAGACTCACAGAAGATCTGAAGTTTACTTCACTCCATTGAGCCCTTCCTCATTTTGTGGTCTCTTAAGACCAAACTCAGTCTGTTCTTAAGAAAGTATATATGTCCCTTTTCCTGCGCTTCCAGCCAGGTTGTCCTACAGCACAAATCTGTAGATGGCACAATTTGTAGAAAGCCAGAACATCAGGGTTCAAATTCGGTAATGGAGACACCAGCTTAACCATGGGCCAAGCCAGTAACAAGTGTCCCTGTGGAGAAATGATTGAATCTACAAGGCTGGACATTGATTGACAGCACAGAGGTGCTTGTAAGCATTTTTTCTCCAGTTACTTTGATCACATTGCATGCACATCTTAAATGATCTCACTGTAAGAGAAAGCTGTTGAGACTCCTTCTGCCATGGATAACTGTCTTGGGGTGACTTTATAATGTGTATCCCATGTCGCTGCCCTATGCCCAGAAATTAACTTTGTGCCTTTCTATGCCTCTAAATTGAGCCTGAGAGGGGGAAGGAAAAACTGAGCAAAACTTTTTCAAAGCAGTTTGCAGCTCGTTCAAGGTCACACAGAGACAGCAACTTTTATTCCCCAGCTGTGGCAGAGGAGCGAGGAAGCACCCGGCTTGCTGTTTTCCAGTCAGCTTTTAGCCAGTTGTTCAGTTTCTTTTTCTCCGGAGAGAGACTGAGAGTTGGACTTTGCTTTTCCTTCCCTGGAATTTTGGATTTTCTCCCTTTTCTACTGGACTGCTTCCACCTCCGAGCACATCAGGAGGACTTTCCACCGGGCAGAGAGGGCCTGGCCCTGGGCCAAGCCCCATCTCCAAGGAGACCAAGGGGAGGACTCTAACACTTTTCCCAGGTTTTCCTCCACAGTGAGAGGCTTTATTATTTAGCATTATTTTCCTTTTCCCATGTGTTTGGTAAATAAATAGTTTTATCTCCTTCACTTTCCTTCAAGGCAAATTTATTTCTTTTCCTGAACCTGGTGGGGGAGGGGTGGTTGTGCCTTCTCTCAGAGTATATATTTCTAAATTTGGCCAAACCGGAACAATAACATGAAGTGACTTCAACATCTGAAGCGTGCAAATGGGATTTTCAAGCACAGAAAAGCAGGGTTCCAGTGAAATTCAGAGGAGTATGGACAAAGATCTTCTTCCTTCACCCTTTTAATCCAAACTTTCTCTACTTATGCCAAGTATACGGCAATTCATATATAAACAAGCAGCGGGTTCGTTATTTTCCCCCACTGGAAATCTGGCCCCCAGTTTTTCTTTTAAGTAATGGGCACAAGAGATTTCAGACACTTGGAAATCCAGCAGTAAAGAACTGGATTTTTTTTTATGCTGGAGGTGAAAGTATTGCCCCTGCTGTGCATTATATCTCGCGTAATGCTTGATGTGTGATATTTTGGGGGAAAAACAGTCTAGAAGGAACATTGCAAAAATACCTTATCATGAGAAGAAATGACTATCCTAATTGAAGCAAGAGCACATATTTACAGGTCCATAAAAGTATACACAGGAAAGACAGTGACTTGTTGGAGCGAATCCAGAGGCCACCAAGTTGATCAGAGAGGTGGAGCACCTCTGCTGTGAGGAAAGGCAGAGAGAGTTGGGATTGTTCAGCCTGGAGAAGGCTTAGGGATGACCTAATTGTGGCTTTCCACTACTTGAAGGGAGTCCACAGGAGAGATGGAGGGAACTGTTTACAAGGGCCTGGAGTGATGGGACAAGGAAGAATGGCCTCCCACTGCCAGAGGGCAGAGTTAGATTGGATTTTAAGAGGAAATTTTACCCTGTGAGGGTGGTGAGGCCCTGGCACAGGCTTCCCAGAGGAGCTGTGGCTGCCCCATCCCTGGAAGTGTTCAAGGCCAGGTTGGACAGGGCTTGGAGCAACCTGGTCTTGATGGCTTTTCCTGGTCTTAAAATCAAGAGTCATACATGGTTAGAAGGGAAAAAGGGATTTTACCTTGGTATTTATTTTAAGGATCCTTAGGTGCACACGTCCAGGTCATATGCATCGAAATGCACCCCGCCGAGTATCCCCAAAAGATCGGGTATAACATTATAGGTTTTACTAATTAGCATATCTATCAAAGATTCCCCAATGAGAGACTCAAGTGAGCCCCCCTCCCCAAGGAACCTTCCCCTGGATGGTTCCATCTTGGTTTACAGAATGTGTTCTGGAGAGGACCTTGGTGTCTGGGGCACACTGATCTCTAGCTAGGAAGCTTCTAAAATGTTTAGTCTCTTAGCTTGACAAACAAGTCCAAGAATGTAGGCAAAAAGCACTAGGAATACAGAAGTTGTAAAAAGGTATAACAGGGGTATAAAAGAAAAGGCAAAAAATCTTCATGGCATCAGTCTAGTGGAAGATGTCCCTGACCATGGCAAGGGGTGGAATTGGACAATCTTTAAGGTCCCTTCCAACCCATATCTGTTGGGGTCCCTTCCCCCTGCCATGGAGCCCTGGGAGATGGGGGCCTAGGGGGGAGACACGGGGTTTCCCTGCCCCTGCTCAGCTTCATTCCCCATTGGTTGGTTTGGGTTCCCTGATAACACCAAGGACCCTCGGGTCCCGTGACTGCGGAGTTCCTGAGCTGAGCCCCGGCCATGCGGCTGGAGAAATAAACATCTCTGAAACATCTACCACGAATCTGTCCATATATACTTCGCTTTCCACGGGACTCCTGGTTTGAAATATGCTTGTTGCAGTAATCCCCGCTGCGACAAACTGGTGGAGGAATGCGAGCAAGATACCGATCCCTGAGGAAAATTCGTGAGTAAAATAACCACTCTAGACCTCTCTCTTCTCATCTTGGTTTGGATATTCTCTCTGGACTATGGAAGAATTGTGGGAAATGGGGCTCTCTGAGCCACAGAAAGAAATGTACCTAGAAGTTAAAGGAATCCTTGAACAACAAAACAAAAAAGTAATGGAACCAGGAGATCTAGAACTTTTTTTTAACTGGCTTTTCAAAAATTTCTCCTATATTTCTCGAGAGTTACTTTTTGATATTGAACCTCCTGGATCTTGTCAGGGGTGTTTTTGGGACGAGATCTTGTGGGAAATGAAAGATCAAACAGAACATGTATTGGTGATTGAACCCTTGCGTGGATCCATGGTAGTCAGTGAAGCTATTCAAGAGCATTTATATGGTCCTACTAAAGCAAAGGATGGCCATAGTCCCACGGCCGAGGCCGTGCGGCCGCCATCCCTGTGGCACAAGCCGGCGGAAGTGCCTGCGCTGGATGCGCCCGGCCCCCTCGGGAGCCCGTGCCTTATCGCGGACCCCATCCCTGTCTCGGGGTCCCCGGCCACGCGGCCGCGAGTGAGGGGGCGATGCCGCAGGCACCGCAGGTGCCGTGGGCCACGAGCAGCCAGGAACCGGGCATCGGCGTGGAAGCCCGCTCCGAGCACACAGCTCGGAGAGCCCTGTGGAGGGAGAAGCGGCGGTTTCCACAGCGACACGAGAAGCCGCGCAGCGCCGAGCCGAAACGGGGCCGCTCTCAAAGCAGCGTGGAGTTGGCGGAGCGGAACCACTCCTGGGGCACGGAGCCAGCGGCGATGGCAACGCGGGGCCGCGCAGAGCCCAGACACACACCGGAGCAGCGCCGCTCGGAGGGCACGGAGCTGCCGCAATGCGGGGGCCCGGCTGAGACGTCGGAGTCAGCGAGGCAGCAGCCACGCGGGACAGGCACCCACGACGAACACGCAAGCACGTGATAGGAGGAGTTATAGCAATGAAAGTCACAGGAACTGTGAAATGGTACAATGTCAAAAACAACTATGGGTTTATAACACGAGATGATACAGGGGAAGATCTATTCATCCATAGAACTGCCATTAAAAGGAATAACCCTAAAAATTACCTGCAAAGTGTAGGAGATGGAGAAGTTGTACAGTTTGATATAGTGCAAGGAAAGAAGGGATTACAAGCAGCAAATGTTACTGGGCCTGGAGGTATTCCAGTCAAAGGCAGCCGTTATGCACAAAATTATAAACAATATCCATCCCTGCAATTTCCCTACCCACAGCCTACTTCCCCCTTTTACCCTATACCCAATATGAACCCCTTCCTAAGTTTACCCTATCCCCAGTTTATTCCTAATCCGTTTTTCACCCCATGGCTTCCCTATACAATTCCATTTCCCTACAATTCCTCTCTGATGCCGAGGGGGGGATGAAAAGAGGGAGAGAAGAAATTAAACCCTCTCCTGCCTCAGTTTCCCCACAAAGCATGCCCGGAGAGTTTTGTCTCCCTTGTGTCAGCCCTAAGATGTTCCACAGAATCTGTTTGGACATTTAAAGACTCAGGAGGGTGGCTTGTTTTGTCTTGAAACTGTTCTTGTTATGTTTATCCAGTTGTTTTCATTCTCCTTTTATTAAAATAAAACGGGTGAGATGTTGGGGTCCCTCCCCCTGCCATGTATCCCTGGGAGATGGGCCCTGGGGGGGAGACACGGGGTTTCCCTGCCCCTGCTCAGCTTCATTCCCCATTGGTTGGTTTGGGTTCCCTGATAACGCCAAGGACCCTCGGGTCCCGTGACTGGGAAGTTCCTGAGCTGAGCCCTGGCCATGCGGCTGGAGAAATAAACATCTCTGAAACATCTACCACGAATCTGTCCATATATACTTCGCTTTCCACGGGACTCCTGGTTTGAAATATACTTGTTGCAGTAATCCCCGATGCGACACATATCATTCTGTGATTTTGTGACTTGAGAAGTTTTCTAAGGTTTTGACTCTAAAGTCTGTTTGGAAGAAGTGGTGAGCATTGTGGGGAGGGTGGATAGATAAGGAGTATCGAGTTCTTCCCAAATCTCTTTGTAGTACACCTTTGGTTTAACCTTTTCCTTGCACTTTTTACTGGGGAATCCAGCATCTCATGTATATAATGCCATGCAAATTAAGACAAATAAAAATGTTGCTGTAGTAATTATGAATAATTTGTGTGTATCTAGACATAAGCAGGAAATCCATTACTTGCTCATTTCTAAGGTTGGGATGTGCCATTATTATACTATACAAATGCGTGAAAGTGAATACATTCTTTGTGATTGGGTTTTCTACTTGGAAACAAAAAACCAAAAAGTATCTTGCTTTTCTACAGCATCAGAGCAGATGATCTAATGTTGTGTTAATAGATGTAGCCCTGGCATTGTTTGGGGTTTGTGTGTGTACGTATTAAATTTAGATGCAAAGAATCCACATTTTGCTATTGTAGCAAGGCTTCGTCCTCCATTTTTTTATGCAATCCTGCACACTTCATGTAAGAAGTTTCCAGACTTTTGTATATGCTTCTATGGGCCACAGGATGCCAACATTAGGGAGTTCAATTCCCTGGACATCAGACATGTAAATAAAATTTAAATATTTGAGATTATCATCCCTGGCTCAGTTCTCTGGAACGTGATTCATGCAAGCTATTTTTACCGTTTCCCTTAGGATGAGTTGTGTTGTCTCCCAGAAGTTCTTGTTTCTCTCCTTTGGCTGTAAGGCTGGAGTGAACATCTCGGGTGGAGTGGACTTCTGTACTTGCAATTTCAAACCTTCTGCCCTTCTCTTCTGCTGCCAGTCTCCCAGGTCACTGCCTGGACCAGTGCCTGGGCCTGCTGGGAAATCTGTCTCTCTTTCCACTCGTTCTAGGCTGAGGCTGGACCAGTCATCCTTTCAGGATGTCCCCAGTCACTCTAATTCCAAGTGAAGTGCAATAGAGGCATTTGTGGTAATCCTAGAATAATCTGAATAAAACATGGCTCTGGTAATAACTTTCAGCTCCTGGTTGCCTTTACTCATGTGTAGAACTATAGAACCATAGAATCACGTAATGGTTTGGGTTGACAGAGATCTTAAAGATCATCTTGTTCCAACCCTTGTCATGGGCAGGGATGCCTTCCACTAGACCAGGTTGCTCCAAGCCCCATCCAGCCTGGTCTTGAACACATCCAGGGATGAGGCAACTAGAGCTTCTCTGGGCAACCTGGGCCAGGACCTCACCATCCTGAAAACTAAGAGTATTTTGCTTGTGCCTTGTAATTGGTTGTGCCTATTAAAATACTGCATGTGTACATTTGACTTCTTAATCCAAGGACACTTGAAGGGTCTGGACCAACATCCTCAACTCAACTTGGTGCAGCAGTTCTGATCCTGAGAAAATGTCCTCTCAAACCCTTGTTCCTCTTTGTAGTGGGTTGACTTTGGCTGGATGCCAGGTGCCCAGCAAGCCACTTCATTATCCCCCTTCTCAGTGGGACAAGAGAGGGAAAATAAGACAGAAAACAACTAGTACGTTGAGATAAGGCAGTTTAATAAAGAAAAAAGAAAGTGAAAGTTTTTTCACCCATAAGCAAAGGGGAAGAAAGTTTAGTCTTTACTTCCAAAGTTCAGCCACTTCCCCAAAAGCAGGGCTTCAGCACACATAGCAGTTGCTCTGGAAGGCAAACATTGTAGAATAATGAATGCCCCCTGTTCTTCCTTCCTCCCTTAGCTTTTATATCTGAGCTGACATCATACAGTGTGGAATATCCCTTAGGTTAATTTGGTCAGCTGGCCTGGTTCTGTCCCATTCCAAGATCTTGCCACTCCCAGACCCTTGATGGGGAAAGGGAACGTTAGAGAGACAGCGCTGCTCAGAAGTAGCCAAAACACTGGTGTGTTATCAACACCTTTCTAGCTACCACTGCAAAACATAGCACTGTGAAGGCTGTTATGGGAAAACGAACTCAATCTCAGACAGACCAAATACATTCATCCAATAAAAGATAAAACAGCTACCAACCTTGCCTTACAGGTATCCCTAGATCACCAGGACTATAGCAGCTCTCCCATCACTGTGAATTCGTGAGGGTCATAAGCCTCATTTACATCTTGTGATCCATTTTGGCCCAGCATGGGGAAATATGCAGCTCAGGAAAGGTATGTAATGGAATGGTTTTGGAATCCTGAGATGTGTGAATAAGATTTTATGGCAAAGATGTTTTGAGTCTTTCTCTTTAGAGCGGTTCATCTCTGTGCTGCTTAGCTCTGAGACAAAGGTCATCAGTGAAAGTATTTCAGTGGTTTACATCTGTCCTGGTTTTGGCTGGGATAGGGATAATTTTGTTCTTAGGCTTTTGATGTTCTCCACTATAAGGCAAGGTAAAGGTGGGTCCATTCCTTTCTCTTCTAATCCAGACCCCAAACATTAGCATCTTCTCAGCTGTTCCAGCTTTCTCTTTCCCCTGAATCTTGTGGCTCATTTTGCACCAAAATACTATCCAGCCCATCTGTTTCATTACCTCAACATGGAAAAGCCACGTCAGGATGGTGATTTCATTATACATTTTTGATGTGGGATAAATTATTAAAGCAGATTCATACAAAATGAAAGACATTTTACGCAGGGAAGGAGTCCTGACAGTAACCTAGACATGCCACAAAACCTGACTGCCACCAGTAGGAAAATCTGCCCCTTGCCAGAGCAAAGTAGGGTAAATTATGAAAGATGCATAAAGGTAGAAGAAGGAGAAATGAAGTGACTGGAATGACAGAGCAGAAAATAAACATATCAATGTAAAGGAAACAAAAGATAAAAGTCAGTGGAGAAAAGGGGGAGTGAATGGGGTTAAATTATTCAAATTAGGATTTATAAGAGTCTTGAGGAAACAAGGGAGCATAAGACATCTAGGAATCACTGGTGGAGGGGAGGGAACCAAACAAAACCAACATGCTATTTATGGCATTAAAAAGAGCTGTTGGATATTTTGTGCCATTGAAAAAGGAATTTGTTTTACATAAGCAAGCACAAGCAATAAGCATAAGTAAACATGTACTTAGCACAAGTATACATCAGTGCTTAGCACAAGTTAGCATAAGAAAGCCTGGCAGGCCTATCTTGACGTGAGTGTGACTTGACAAAAAGGTTTAGACTTAGTATACCAGAATAGCTAACAGGCGAGTAGGGAATCGCCCCTGTGCAAGGTAGCGATAAGGAAGACTAGCTGCTTTAGGCTATGTAGACTGCGCGTGGACAGCTCGCGGACACTAGCTTAAAGTATAGCAATGTATTTCTAACCACTTGCTTATCGAATACTAACCTTTGAAGTGTAAGGATGTATGGTAATTTTAGTAAAATTGCTATATAAGCCCACTGAAATTTGTAAGTGTCGGAGGAGCATTTATTTATGCCTCAACATTGTCCGCATTTTATGTTACAAACCCATTTTCTGACATCGGCTGGAAAATTGCTACATGGGTGAGCCCTAATACGTGGCATGTGTAGAAGGTGGGTAACACGTGTGTGGGGAGGGTGGAGATTGCCGACATTACAGTCTCTAAGCAGGCAACCCCTTTAGAAAATGGAGGGAAGCTCTGTCTCTGGGGGGACTTCGCCTGACAGCCGATCAGTGGAGAGAAAACTTTCACCACTGGTCTGCAAGCGACTCCCCCTGCAGGCAAACCCCTGATGCCCGAGAAAAATTTCCCTGACTAGCCAATGGTCATCCTCAAAGGACCGGATTATGAGAGCAGCCTTAGCATATAAAAATGTTAACTGTGTCATAACTGGTTCCCGCCATCTCAATTTCTTGTAGTGGAGGTTTGGCTCGTTCGATCTCTGCTCGCCTTCTCCTTGCTATCCTGCTTCTTCCCGCCCGTCTCCCCTGTCAGCGCCTGTTCCGTCTACCCTTGCTTCGCTGCTTCCCCGCAACAGCCTGGATGCCGCCGCTACCCGCAGTAGCTGCGCCCGTCGCCACTGGCAACAACCCGCTGCGCCTCGAGCCCGCTCCCACCGCAGCTGGTCCCGCCGTTGCCCGGCAACAGCCCATCGCTGCCCGCGATCCCGCTGCGACGCTGTTCATGGTTCTGATCGCCGCCACGATCCCGCCACAGCCCGTCGGGACGCCATCGAGAGTTCTGACCACCACTGCGATCCCGCAGCCTGTCCTGCCCGCCACTCCGCCCGAGCGGCGACTCACCGGGTATCCTGCCGCCCGTCGATGGGGGAGATACGCTGTCCGTCGACCATCGAAGCCATGGCTCTCGCGAAAGCTGCACAAGCTCCCCCGGCAGGGAGCGCACAGGCGCCAGCTGCCGATCCGATACCGACGGTGCATCCCAGGATCCTGGTGGTAGCGTTCTGTCCCTGTCCTCCTTTCTCTCTCTCTGTCTTTCTTTTCCTCTCTCTGCTTAACTTTCTGTCCTTCTCTGGTCGGGACACATACCCTTCCTTATGAATAAACAGTTCTCACATGTCATATTTGCCTCATTTGTGCTTGCTTTCGTCCAAGAGGCCTGTTTCCCTTGCAGTGGAACGTGACAAGGACATAACGCATAAATCAGGACAGATTCAACAGCTGCCTTTCTCATCGCAACAGTTCTGGTCACTTTACACCACAGGTGCTGTTGGCGTCAAATCCTAATTGAATCCTCCCTCAGTTCTGCCCAGGTCTTTGATGGATCTGTCTGGGAGCTCTCCTTAGCCACTGAACAACTTCAGTCGCTGCCTCATTAAAAAGAAACAGCCCATAAATAAGGAGCTTTGCAGCATTAATCCCTCATGCTGCCAGTGCTGCTGGTGAGCAAAGCATGTCCAGTGTGAACTTTACACATCTCCTCATCCTTGGGCAATGCTGTTCCCTGAAAAATCAGCAAATACCCTCAAAGCTGTGAGGTCTGGAGCCTACAAAGGGTGAAATCCAGTCTGAAACACTCTCCCAAGCACTTTCATCTCCTTCATTTTTCAGTACTGCTGCTCCTCTAGGGGATATGCACTCCCTGGACCAGCTCCTGGGTGGAGGAACAGAAAACTTTGCCTCTTGCCCCTATCTCTCTCTATTGCATTAATTTCTGAGGTTGAAATACTACTTCTCTTTCATTGCTCTAATTTCTGGTCTCCTGTGTTGCTCTTATTTCAGCCTTGCTTTTTTTTTGCTTTGGGGATTCCCTGCTCTCCTTCAGCCTTACACACTTACACCACTGCTAACACAAACCACAGCCAGGGCTGGAAGAATGTGCCACATACACCACAGAAAAAAGCAGGCATGCAAAATTCAGCAGTATTGAATTAAGCTTGTTGGTGGGAGGATAATTTCTATAATCACATGTATTACTGTAATACCTCAGGATAAGATCAAGATGAGCAGGGCACAAAATTAGGGAAACTTCCAGCTGCAAAGGCTTTGCAATCTAAAAGGAAAAACAAGGAAGGAAATAATCTATAATACATGGGATGGTCAGTGCAGTTAGTAGCTTGATTATGTTTGAGAATAGGAGGAACCTGAGGAGAACACAATATGTAGGGAAAGAAAAGTTAATGGAACAAAAAGTGGAAGGAAGTAGGTGTCTGAGGATAGCAGCTGACACCAAGAGGGAGGGGAGAGAAATACTAGGAATGGAGAAATTATTACTTTTTCTTAATAAACTGTAAATATTCCAGCTTGTGGCAAAACGAAAATTTTAAGGTGATAAGGAGGTAATGCTGGCCTGCATTCCCACAGCATGGGCAGCAGAGGAGACGGAGACTCTGCCCTGTTCATGAGCTCCCCACCTGCAGTGCTACCTCCAGCTCTGGGGTCCAATATTAGAAGGACACGGAGCTGCTGGAGCAAGTCCAGAGGAGACCATGGAAATGCTCCAAGGAATAGAGCACCTCTGTTATGCAGACAGGCTGAGAGAACTGGGGGTGTTCTGACCGGACAAGAGAAGGGTCTGGGGAGACTTTTGAGTCCCTGCCAGTACCTAAAGGGGCTCCAAGAGAGCTGGAGAGGGACTTTGGACAAGAGCTTGGAGTGACAGGACAAAAGATAATGGCTTCCCACTGACAGAGGGCAGGGTTAGATGGGATATTGGGAAGAAATTCTTGGCTGTGAGGGTGCTGAGGCCCTGGCATGGATTACCCAGAGAAGCTGTGGCTGCCCCATCCCTGGAATTGTTCAAGGCCAGGTTAGACAGGGCTTGGAGCAACCTGGTCTAGTGGAAGGTGTCCCTTTTCATGGCAGGGGGGTGGAATGAAATGGTCTTTAAGCTCCCAACACAAACCATTCTATGATTTTATGGTAAGTAAGAACACTGCAGTACTATATGAAATGAAATTAGAGTTTTAAGTTTTTTTGGTTTGCCTGAAATACTGTACCCAGTCTGGTGGAAAAAACATATGTCACTATTTATGGGTTACACAAATGTTTTCTTCTGCTGTGATTTAGGTCATCATTTGAATCAACTCTACTGCTTCAAAACCTACCTCTGGGAAATTTCACCTTCCTACTTCAGACACACTTCCCTACATTTTCCACTGGTGAAATGAAAGCTGGTGGCCACTTGTACCTGCTCTCACCTTCAGGAAACTGAAGAGGCAGACAAAATATCTGTCTTTTGGTGCATGCTTGGGTTGGATTTTCTGCCTCTCCAAGCGACTCCCTGAAAATCAGATACTGATGGAAGAACAAGCCTTTTTTTCTCAAGTTTTCCACCATGGATATCTGAGTTACTACAAATAATTCAAATAATTGTGTATAGATAAGATCTTTGGCTAACTGGACACCAACAGCTCCAGGGAACTAGAGCAAAACCTCTTGCAGGCAACCAACATCTGGCACTCGACCTTTGGACTGGTCTCCTCTTTAATAATTGTGCAATCATGGTAATTATATACAGGAACAGTTAATTTTTAATCATGTGTAACAAGAATCCTTGACCTACTGAGCGAGGCACACACTCGGTGCACTTATTCATAGGCATGTAATCTCCATCCCTTTGTAGTAAATATTTCATTAGTTACTATTAGTTACTCTTGTCAGAGTAACTCCTCACAGGAGGACTTATCTGTTCTGCCTATCAGCTGGTACGATGGCTCAGGGCATCTTCCCCGTTGCATGAATTTGCTAAATGGTGACATAACTCAAGCTGGACATCTGTCTGGTAGTGAGTTATTTCTGGCGCCATTGAGGTGGTATTCCCAGCTGACAATCTTGCGTTGAGAGTGAGATTGAAGGAAGATAAGATCGAATTTCTGACTGAAAGACACTTTCCAAACTATAAAAGCTACACAAAACTTTGACAAAGCAGAAGTCTTCTGCACATTCCCTGGAAATGTGTGGGGCTTTTCCTTGAAGTCAGGACTACGCTCCGTGGTTACACTTCCAGAGGTTGAGTGAAAGGACTCTGTGTGTGATTGACTCATCCTCAGTTGGTGCTAAGTTACATTGACTCCTAATTTATACTATTTCTTTGCTAGCTATAATATAGGTACTTTTATGTTGTACACTGTTTTATGTAAATCTACTAGTGGTTCTTTGTTTTTACCTGTGTAGTAAGTGACTCTTTTTAAGGCCTTTTGTCTGTTAATCTCCTGTCTATTCAATAAATAATGCATTTTATAATAGACCTGATTGGCCATTCTTGAGAATTTGCGAGCCAGAACTTTTTAGGTGCAGGTTGTCTGAGTAAAGCTGCTGCCAAAAATCTGAACCTAAGGCAGGGCTGGTCTAAAGGTTCTCACTTGATCTATAACAGGTTGTAGAAAGGCAGTCGTGACAAATATTCCTCTGTATTTAATCCCTTCAACAAGGAGGTTCTTTCCAACCTTCCTGCTATGAAAGAGAACTCACCACAATGGGAACATTAGGAGGAGGAGAAGAAGGAGGAGGAGGAGAACGAGGATGAGGACAAGGAGGATGAGAAGGAAGAGGAGGTGGAGGAGGAGGTGGAAGAGGAGGAGGCATATCATGGACTTGCATTTTCACTTTGAAATACATGAATGACTTCTCCAACCCCAAGGAAATTTTCTTAAGAACTAGACCCAGCAAGCCAAACCCTCTGGATCTGGAAGGCTATGGAGCTGCCAGGCTCCATGGAGTTCTCCCCACCTCCAGTGAAGTACCTGCTTTGCATAACTAATTTGTGAAGGAAGAGCGGCCTTTTGCCTAAAGTTACCACTTTAGGAAAGTAAACCTAATCTCAGCTCTAAGTGTTAGAACACTTCAGCCTAAACCTAGAAATATTTATTGAAGTGTTCTGAGCCACTGCCTTGCTGGAATTGCAGTCTGGGGACTCCATGCCATCTGTACAGGACAGGCTGTAAGACTGGACTGCATCTCCCTTCATGGTGCTGTATGCATCCTACAGGAATCATAAAGGTTGGAAAAGATCTCCAGGATCATCAAGTCCAATCTTATTAATACACAGAACCCCACCCAGAAAATATGAACATACAAAACAACCACGAATTGACTAAATTTTTCCTACATTTCCAACTGTGAACAACTTCACAACTTTTCAGTAAAACATTTTTAGAAAATAAGCTGAGAAGAAATACTAATTTGCCAGCAAGTTTTGATGTCTTCTCCAGCATTTCATAAGGACTCTAGAACACCTCCCCTAAGAAGACAGGCTGAGAAAGTTGGTGCTGTTCAGCCTGGAAAAGAGAAGGTTGCCTAGATACCTCAGAACATCTTCCAGTATCTGAAGGAGCCTACAAAGAAGGCAGAGAGGAACTCTGCATCAGGAAATGTAGTGACAGGGCAAGGGCTCAGACTGAAAAAAGGAAAATTTAGGTTAGATATCAGGAAGAAATTCCTCCCCATGAGGGTGGCAGACCCTGGCCCAGGTTGCCCAGAGAAGCTGTGGCTGCCCCATCCCTGGAAGTGTTCAAGGCCAGGTTGGATGGGGCTTGGAGCAACCAGGTCTACTGGAATATGTCCCTGCCCATGCAGGGGGGTGGAACTGGATGATCTAAAAGGTCCCTTCCAACCCAAATAATTCTATGATTTGCCTGAAGTGATACCCAAATTTGTGATCAGTTGAATATTAGCAACCTCAGAAGAGGTTGCTAATAACCTTCAGAAGAAGGTCTGAAATATTCTTGGCTACAACGCAGTGACGAGGGGATCTGCCAGATGTTGCACGATGTGTGCCTCACCTGGCAATATCCAAACACAAGCTCCTGACAGTGGTTAAGAATTTATAGTGCATTAAATCTTCCAAGGATCTTTGAAGAGAGTTGTTGCTTCTATCAACTAGGATTCTGGCATAATCTCTGAAATCCAATGTGATATTTCCACAAGCTATGGATGTGAATCTATCTCTGTTGCCCATGTCAAATAGGGAGACCTTTAAAACCAGTGCTGCTTCCCATCTATGAATAAAGGGAGAATGGGACCCATCTTTTTCTGTAACTTTACTATACATAAATCAAGGCACAGACATGCTAATTGTATCACACAGTAACTTCAAAATGCTTGAGAGACAACAGAAATTGTCATTCAGCTCTCATCATCAGCTTTATTTTATGCCAGCCAGACAATACACATTTCATGCAGACTATACATTTGCTTCAGCTGCTGCTCAGACGAAAGTTCCTGACTTCATGTGAGTTGGTCCTGCACTAAGGTACTTGGTTCTTGGTCTGTAGCACCAGTGTTTTTTTCAGGGGTCCTGGAAGCAGAGAAAGAGCATCATTGCAAAGCTGTCAGAGCAATCAGCTGGCCTGTGACAACAAAATGCCACCCCTGGGCTGGACTTTGCCCCATGACCAGTGGCTCTGCTGAGTGCTCCCCAATCAACCACACGTGGTGCATCCTCAGGCTGGCTAGTGAGTGGTCCTGGTCCCTGCAAGGAACTGGTCCAAAATGCATGGATGTCCACAAAACCTGTGAGGGCTTGGGCTGGATTTTTTGACCAGCCCTTGGTTTAACTGTGACCATGATCATGTCCACCATCAGTTACAAAAAACACTTGCCAATTGATTATAACCTGCATCAAACAAGTGCCTTGCTGTAAAATTGTCTCACAAAGAAGCAGTTTGTTTCCCTCATGATGGGTGGTAAAAGTCCTATCACACTGCAACCGAGCTCTTGTGCTGCTCAGGAAGCACCTGGAGCCTGTTAAAACAACCAGCAGGAAATTAAGCTCAGCTAATATATGGTAGCCCCAATTTGAGAACACCCCTTCTCTTTGATACCCCCTAGAGACACCAGGAGGTGATGGTGGCACCAAGGTACTGGATGCCTGGTAGGGTCACTTCTGTACCTGGATAGTCTTGGATGGCAGTGTAAAAGAACAAAGGCACCCTGGAGTTAGGGTAGATGCTACCAGTAGAAGCTCTGGATGTGTGTTGGAAGGAAGGCCAGGTCTTGAGGAAGCACAGAGGGAGGGATGGGAAAGGAAAGACCTGTAGGGAACACGGGAATCAGTCTTCACTAGGAAAGAGGAGGAGGATCTCTAGGGATGAGGAGAGACATGGATGGATGGGAATGGGTCTGTGAGGATGCAGAAAGGCAGAAAGCAGTTGACAAGGCACAAGAAACCTGCTAAGATTTAAAATGGGCAGCTTTACATGGCGATTGCATCAAGGGACTGTGGAGATTCCCATTTATCCCCCAGTCTTGCATCATTTTTGTACAGGGAATGGTTCCAGGTTAGAGGAGGGAAGGAGGGGCTGACACCATGGAGTGGCAGGTTACCATTTTCTTGGTCTATGAAATCAGCCCAACCAAGACACAAGATCACGTGAACACACGAGACACGAAACCATCTCTATGTGAGAGGCTCATGGGGCAGGACAATGTGAAGAGCCCTGGCAGGACAGCTTTCTCTCAAATACTCACCCTCACCCTGCCCTTTTTGCTTACCACAAAGAGACATTTGCTGCCAGAAGCTGTTGGCAGAGGTTGGTAGGAAATCTGCTGAGTTCTTTCAGCCCACGAGTTCCTATGGGAATGAGGTGAGCCCAGCACCATAAACCAAAGGATTAGGGGGAAAATGCAGAGCAGCTTCTCTTTGTAAAGATGCCCCACTCCCAGGGTAGACCGGGTCCATACTACTGATGCACAGGAATCTGCTAGGACAGGACCCCCTGCCTGGTCTCTAGAGAAGGCTGGAGATGCCTGCACATCCTTGCCAGTGGAAATGGTGCCCCAAGGGCACCTGCACTTGCAGGCTGAAGGCTGTCAACAGTTACTCCAGATACCCAGCACATCTTCACACCTCATTTAGTGAGAGAGGATGCAGGAACTATGGGGCATGATCTCAGGTTGTCCTGTGCCAGTGCGTACATGATGATCCAGGTTCAACCAGATCCTGGTGGGTCAAAACCAGAGCCATCCCACCTCTTCCTTGGTATCCAACCCTGCTCTTGCTGCTACCCTGCATTTCAGAAGAGAGCTTTAAAAGCCAAAAATCGTCTCTCCCTGAAGCAACATGAACTGTTTTTAATCCACCAGCATTTTCCTGAGCCCTTCCTAGAGTTACCAGGGGAATTCTTCCATCTCAGCAGCACTGGGGTCATCCCTCCTTGTTGAGACAGTCAAAATGCTGGTGCCTGCAGTGAATGTTCTTCATTTTAATCTACTGGCTCTTTTCCCATGACTGTGTGCATCCTTCAGCCATGGATTTCAGGCTATGAACCTGAGGAGGAAAAAGAGACTGTGTCCCATCTCATCTCCTGGCTTCCTCTTTGCATGAATATAGACAACTGTGTGATTGTCCGTGCAAACCTGTTTTAAATTGGAAGGAGTGTGAGGGGTAGGTAATTACATTATTTTCCCCAATAGTTGGTATTCAGAGACAACAGAGCATGCACAGCAGAGCAAAGCCCTGGTTGCACTCTGCAGGGCTATACAACAAGGTTTAGCCCTAGGTACCAGCCTTGGGAAGAGTGAGCTGGGAGTGTGCAAATTGGAGAATTGAAAGGAAGGTCTGATCCTGAAACATAACACACATGCAGCAGCAACATTTGTAAATTATCTTTGTTTAAGACAAGCGAGGAAAGAGTTTGGAGATCTTTGCCCTCATGAGGGCTGCTGATGGCAAATTGTTGGGTTAATTATGTGAGAAGGTGAGAAATGTAGAAGAGATGAATTGGAGGTAACAGATTTCTACTTCTGTTATGTCTGAGAGAGGTGCAGAAAGAGTATGAAATTCAGCAGGAGTTCATTTCTCAGAGGCAAGCACGAGGTGTCTGGAAATAACCAAGGATGTTCATGGGCCACCATGAGCACACACAGCACCATCTCCTCTTTGTTGGTCCTGGTACAGCCACATGGAGCTGGGATTTTGTGACTTGGGGTCTAAACTTCCCTCTGACAGCTCCAGCAATTATTATCCTGTTCCTCAGAGATGTGGAGGACCTGCTCACATCTCATCCCTGCTCCTCTATGAATTCACATCTTGATGTTTTAGTGGCCTCATATCAAAATGAGCTGATGACTTGTATTCTCTTCTGCAAAATTACTTTAGTTCAAAGCAGTTTAGATATTTGGGAGCTGTTATGAGTCTGTATAGGCCCATGGAAAATTAAAAGTTGCCTTTAGGAGAACTAAAAGCAGCAGGAATCCTCTACCAGTGCCTCAGAAACAGCAAACAGCCTCAGGCACAGAACTTTGGTGCTGAAGGAACATTTTTAAGAAAAAACCATGAGAAGTTTGTCCTTTCTTTCCCAGAGAATTCAGGTGAGGAGACAGCTCTATTCTGTGGAGGAACCCACCTTTTGGTTAGTGCCCTTATCCAGGAGGACATTGGCAGGTTCATGTTCCTCAGAAGATAGAAACTCATTGATTTCTGGGCAAATGCAATTCCCAGTTAGATTATGAGAGGTTATGACAAGTCACTTCTGTCTTCTGAATGCTGTGTTGCCCTTTGTGCACTGAAGTTTATTGTCTTTACAAAACAGCAACAAAAATACAAACCTTTTTTGTCCCAAAAATGGTCTTAACATTGTACTATATAATTGGTCTCAACTGCATTCTTTGGAAAAGGCACATCAAGCAGTAGAGGTAATGCTCTAAGTTGTATCAGGGAAATGCAGAATTTCAGCCTTGCTCTATCCCTCAGCAAGCAGAGGGGTTCCTGTTCTTGCAAAGGTTGGGTGAGACCTGGAAATGTGCACCAGTTTGGGGCCAGCAAGGTCTGAAGAAGAAAGTGCCTGGTTGTGAAATCTGGCCTGATGTAGGTGTGCAGTGAGCAACAAGGAGCTCAGCCCTTCGGAGTTCAAAGCAGCAGATAGGCAAGCTCTTACAAAGCTCTGCTAGCAGAAGATGTTAGATGTTTCTAACATTTCTAGATGTTAGAAAACTTTTGCATACCTCCAAGTCAGATGAGGACCTCAGCAGCATGGAGGAATCATGTCCTAAATACTAGTCAGCCCTTAAAACTGTGGCTGAGATTTTTTTCAGTGCTTTTGAATGGTGGAATCTACAACTTGGAGGAGGAGGCAGCAGCACTGTGGAAGCAAGGCAGGTGGAAGTAAGTCATGGTGGCACATAGGAAAGGATGCAGGATATCACCTACATCAAGGGATTGATCCTCTTTACCAATGCCTCTTTCCAGCACCCACACTGAAATTCCTATATCCTGGAGATGTCAGGCACAACCCAGCTGCAATTCTTGCTTGTCCTAGATGGCATTTTCAGGCTCCTCACTGAGGATTTTAGCTCTCCACACATTTCATCTCTTCTGTCGGCTCATGCAGGCATGATGGGACAGGAACAGGCACTGAAGGAAGCCCAGGGGACCGAGCACTGCTTGATCCCTCTCCCATCCACGTCCACCAAACTGCTTCAGTTTTGCCTCTCATTAGGTCCTTAGACCTAACTCCTGCAGATGGCCCATGAAACCAGACTGGTGACCATGCTCTGAGCTCACTCAGCATGATCAGGAGTCTCCTTTGCTTTCTGGCAGGCTGATGTCACACCACAGGCAGTGAGGGTCACTGTAAGGGTAGAGGAACTGAGCTGCTCCTACAACTTTCCATATTTGTATGGAGCACCTGGGAAGAAGCACCATCTCCATGTGCACCAACAGCTCCAGCCAGCACAGACCAAACTAGCACTTTGTGGCCATACATTAGGACAAGGAGGCAGCAAGGAGCCATCTGAGACTGACTCACAACTGGTCCTTGCTGTACTCACAGGTAGAAGGGACCACGGGCAGGTTTAGTCCTTGCCTGGGATGGAGGAAACAGATGTCCACAGCACCTTCTGAGCCACAAGAAGCCTTCTGGGGATCCATCTCTGAAACATGCTAAGCCAGCTTTTGCTGCTTCTCCTGAGACATGTATCTGCTTGGATTTGCACTGACACATCTCTGCCCACTGCTTTCTGTTACAAGGGAATGTCATTCCTTTACCATCAGCTGCTTCTGCTCCAGGCTACAAGACTTCTCCTTCATTCTCCTCAGCTGCTGCATTTGTTGAGCCACCTGGCAGCACAGGACATCTCTGCATGAAGCTGGGAGAAAAGCAGCTGGACAGATTCAACAGCTGGGAGAAGATCCTGCAGCTCTGAATATGCCAGGTTCCTACACTGACAACAAAGCTTGTCCCTGTGGCTGTAAAGAAAAAAACAAAGGTACCAGAGGACAAAAGCATGAGCAGTGTCATCCCAAAAGACAGACAGATCTGCAAAAGCAAGGCCAACTGCTTGACTGGCTACCAGAACAGACACACAATGCACTTCCAGACACATATAGTGAAGTCACACCAAGAAAGGAGAGAGAGAGAAGGGGCAGTTGGTAGGTGAGGTATCATTTATTCCAAGTAGTGAGTGATATCACATAGTACAGGCAAAGAAAAAGGCTTACAGTCCAAGAGAGACAGGACATGAGACAGTAACTGGGGGCGGGATGGGAAGGAGAAGGTCCTTGATGGAGCTTGGTGTTTGGGGTAATGTGGAGGGGAAAGGTGCTGGAGGGGGAGAGGTGGGAGAAAGCAAAGGATTGGAGAAGCAGCTGTGGGAGAGACACAGAAAAGCTGGCAGAGAGGATGGAGGGAAAATTATTTTGAAGGCAAGAAGGAATGGTGGTGTGGTGGGCAAATGGGGTCAGACAGGGAGGTGAGGGCATTGCAGACTGCAAGAGAAGGAGCCAACAGTGAGAGATCTCTGATCAGCAATGAACCTTGGGGAGAGGGGAGGGAGCAGGGGCAAGGGAGGCAAAGACAGTCACTGTCCTGTGGCTCCAAAGCACTATCTGTTGCATTAAATTCAAGGTACTCTGGGGGGTTGTGTCTCTGCAGGATCACAGAATTATTTGGATGGGAAGGATCTTCAAGATCCTCTTGTTCCAACCTCCCTGCCATGGACAGGGACACCTTACACTAGAACAGGTTGCTCCAGCTCCAGTCCCACCTGGCCTTGAACACTTCCAGGGATGGGGCAGCCACAGCTTCTCTGGGCAAATCTCTTGGGTACAAACAGGGTGGCTACAGCTGAACTTGTCTTCAGTTGGGTACTAAATCCTGAACCAGGCCAAGGAGCAGGTCAGTCCAATGTCCAGGGGCTGCCCTCAGGATTTCCCTACCTTGACCATCTGGTATTGGAACCAAGTGCTCATGGGTGTTATTAACTGACAAGAACAGACCCATCTAACACCCATCAATGTGGGAGATTCCCTCTACCATGTTCCATGCAGAGTGCTCCTCACACTTTGCTGTGACCCAGTTCTCCAGACCTCTCTCAGAGCTAGGGAGGACACACCAGTCTCTCCAAGTAGATAGGGCAAGATCCAGCTTTGTTTGAGGGCTTGGGGTTGTTGCACACCATAGGCTAGGTTGGAGTAGGCGGAGGACAACAAGGAGGGTTCAGAAATGCTTTCCCCTTCCCATCTCTCACACCACTGAACACATTGAAAGCACAGTTATCATTCTCAGGGCTCTCACATATCACTAAGATCTGCCACTACTCCCATCCATCATTTTTCTGGTGGTTGGTCCTTGTCATTGGCTTCCATGGAATAGACTGCCTGAAGGGCAAGCTGGCATTTTAGAAAGCATAAAGATGCCTTCAGTCCAGTAGTACGATTTTCTTTTATTCTTGCCTCACATGTTCTCCACATGACAGACAGGATTAGGGAGTTATTCCCAAGGCACCCTGCAACAGAAATTAAGAGTATTTATAAGCAATTCAGAGTTAGTGACAGACCACCAGTCCTGAAGTACTCAGAGCTGTGTTACCCCTCATCACATATCCCTGAGCTTGGAAGTAGACCCAGTGGCATTAGTGGAATTGCTCCCGACCCAGAAAGCTCAAGCGAATATGGGCAAAAGAAGTGAGTTGCCAATTCCCCAACTGGATCAAACTTACCATGACACTGCTGGAACAAGGCAGAGCAGAAGCCCATGTATGAACATCACAATATTTTCCAAATGTGGAAAAGATACTGTTCTTAGAGCTGAGCACATCCATATCATCATGTGTATACTAGGGGATTTCTTCTTCCTGTATGGCTCCTCTTCTTGATCTGATGTCACGAGGGATGGTTGTTATTCCTTGGATGCTGGGAGGTACAAGCTATGTCAGAAGCATCTTCTTTAAAAGTCCCTTTCTCTCCTGCACTGGCACATCTCTAAATAAACCCTAAACCAAAAGAATA
Source organism: Corvus kubaryi (assembly GCF_017639235.1). NCBI lineage: Eukaryota > Metazoa > Chordata > Aves > Passeriformes > Corvidae > Corvus > Corvus kubaryi. The sequence continues at coordinate 831,419 of NW_024581032.1, forward strand.
TCATGACAGAAGAGGTTGTATTTGTATAAGGGCTGATATGTCAGCTGATGAAACATCCTTTTACCAGTCAGGGATGTAAAAATGACAACTGAGGTTTTCAAAGGGAGCTCAGTTGTGTGCCCAAGCTGGAGTGGAAGGATGGAGAGTGTCAAGGAAAACTTTTTCATCCACCCATGCACAAGGATCCTAGATGAGTGAACACAATGTATTTAAAAGCAGCTCATTAAAATTGGAAGCATGGAGACAACTCCTCAGGAGACTGCTCATGGCAGTCAGAGCGACACCTCTGCAAAGCCACTCTCAAATCACAGAATTATTTAGGCTGGAAAAGACCTCTAAGATGCTCTGTAATTAAGTATTTGAGAAGCGGACTCAACTTTCAAAATTCAGTTTATTGTCTCCCCTCCTTGTTCACTTCACCCAGACACCAACATTGACAATTAAGACATTTCTCCTCCAGCCAGTGCCTCCACACCTCCACACTAAATGCTCCTGTAAGACAAAACACTTTATTTTCAGTAAAGCCCTCCCAGCACAGCCCTTGGAGAGAGATGGGCAGTGCCAGTCACTAGTGACTTGGCAAAGATTAAGGAGTCAGTCAGCACCAGTGGGTTCAGAAAGTGATGGTTAAAGACCAGGGAGTCCAGGCCTTCCATCAGCCCAATAGGTCCTACTGTCCCCTTGAAATGCATCCTGCCCCTTTGAACTCACTCAGCCTTGCAAAGCCCAAACGCACAAAGAACAACAGGGCAGCAAAGGCATGTTTTCCAGCATTCACTCTGGGCAGCTGCAGGGGAGCAGATGGATTACCTATCCAGACTGCAGCATGGAAAAGACCCTCTACCTTTGTGTCATGGGAGAAGGACTTTGTTGCCCATCAGGGTTGTCCCAGATAAGCCCCAATAATAACCAGTCTTTTAAAAATGAGAAATCATTTTCTCTGATACCAGCTGTAGAGAGTGAAATGATAAATCCTGAGACCTACAGCCCAGGTGAAACACTCAGCAAATCATATAGGTAGGTGTGATTGATGAATGGATGAAGCTGGTGGGGAAGGGTGCAGGAAGGCAGGGTGATACAGTGGACATCAGAAAGCAGGACTGTTACTAGCATGTGGTCACAGATGGAATAAATTCAGAAAGTGATTTGTAAACCAGGCAGGGATGAGAAATAGCACCCTTAGCAACAGGAAGGCAGAAAAGGTTTGGTGGTCCATGGATGTCAACAGAGTTATGGTGGAGCAGAGTTTTCAAAATCATAGAACCATGGAATGGTTTGGGTTGGAAGGGACTTGAAAGACCATCTAGTTCCAAACCCCCTGCCATGGGAAGAGACACATTCCACTAGACCAGGTTGCTCAAAAATACAGTAATTTTCTTCAGGTTGGTGGGGATATCCATTAAAGGAGAAAACATGATTAAAATTTGAATTGCAGGCTAATTAAAAGAAAAAAGAGATTAAGCTAAGATTAGGGTTCACAATTTAAAATAAAATTGTGCCCTCAGTCCTGCTTTCTTCTCAAGTATCATTTTCTCCTGATAGCCAATGCTTTCATTAATATAAAACCACTGTTTTACATTTCTACAGACTCTGCTAAGCACTTGTTCAGCAGTGGCTGGGTTTGCAGTGCACTGAAAGTGCTCAACCCAAGAACTTGCCACCGCCTTTCAAAGAGGATTTATAGCCCCGTGACCGCTCTCATTGGCCTTTCAGGTGTTTTTCACAGAATAGAAAGGTTCGGGCTGGAAGGGACGTTAAAGCTCAATTAGTTCTAATCTTCTGCCATGGGCAGGGACACCTTCCAGTAGACCAGGTTGTTCAGGTTTGGTTCAGGGAGAAAACAAAACCTGTAGGCAGTTGAAAAAAATGTAATTAACATTGGATCTACCAATGATTAACATAATCTACCCTCCTTCCAGCTCTCAGTGGAGTTGGTCTCTGCTCCCTGAGCCAGTACAAGGTGGACATGAGCAAGGCACTGCACAGACCCTCTACTAAAAGATATTTTATATAGAAAATAAAAGAAAACTTGCTCCGTCCACATGACTTCACTGTCCATCTTTGCATTTGCAAATGTTTAGTGCTTATGCCAGACTGGTCTGAGGTTAGCAGCCACCTAAAGGGAGTCAGACTGTGCCATCCCAGCTGTCCCTACAGCAGGCATGAAAGCGACAACTCTAAGAAACACAAGCCTCATTTTGGTTGGATGGGCATTTCTTTCACTTAACTGTGCTTCTGATTGAGAAAACAAGATCAAGGAGGTGGTATTTGTCTTCAGCATTTATTTATCATTGGAAAAAGAACCCTTTGAGCAAGCGAAGATCACAAGCACGTCACAATCAATTGGCTGTACATTAACGTGTGTGTGTGTGTGAGAGAGAGAGAGAGAGAGACTTTCATCAGAATACCAACAATGAAAAAGCACCACAAGGAGGTGTGCTTCACATGTTTACAAGAGACAATTTGTGATATGCAACCAAACCCAGGCCACAAAATATTAATTAGACACTTCCTATCTGCCTCCAAGAGGCAAGAGTTTGTGGAATTCATGGGCGCCAGGCTGTGCTGCAAATGCAGCACTGGCTGTGCTGCAAATGAAGAAGCAGGTGATCGGTGTGCGAAGCAGTCAGAAAACAGGAGCTCAGTCAGAAATTAGCACCATTTTGCAGAAAGGAGTAACAGTACAATACAGTGAAAATGCAAAAGCAAGCAATAGCATGGGAATAGCAAGCAATCACAGGGTAAAAAGCAAAACATTTCTTTTTTCTTTTTACAAGAAAAGTAAAACATATTACAAATAGCAGTGGAACACAATCAGCATTGTGGTAGCTGGAAACACAGAACAGCAGAGCACTATTTCCCAGTGGGATTGACAAGCTCAGAGCCCAAAGTGAACTTGAAATGTTAGAGATTTGGTCTCCTTTCTGACAAACCTGAGTGGGTTGGATGGGCATAGAGTCTGTGGAAGGTAGAGCAATGCAGGATTTCACCCTGAGGCTTGCCTCTGCTGCAGTTCCTGGTATTCAATGCAATGCCAGCCTGTGTGCTTGGATATGTGTGTGTGCTTGGATGCATGCTGCAGATCTGCTACACATGGAACACAGGCCAGGATTTCTATCCCTATTTTGCTGCTGTCTGAGAGGGAGGTATCCAGGCCTTACCAGTCTCCCAGGCTCTTTCTGCAAAGAAAACCTTTCAAGGACCATTCATCCCACCCAAAGACAGGTGTTAAAAATAGGCAGCTCAATGGCCCTTGGAAAGTTCCTTCACTAGAGAGGGAATTAAAACCACTGGCTAACACTTTATACCTAGCTTTGTAGTGAACTCATGGAATGGCTTGAGTTGAAAGGGACCTTAAAGGTCTTCTAGTGCCAAGCTCCCTGACACCAAAGAGCTTCATGTATTATGGAAACATAAAGCTATATTCTGACCACTCACCATGTATGTTTCAAACAATGTGATGGATGCTCTTCACTGAGGAGAAACCATCCCGAAGATGTTGGATGATCAGCAGTTCATCTAGAGCCATGGAGATGCTTGGATTAGGTGGTCTGAGCATCTCAGTGGTGTTCCCTGGGCAAAATTTAGTTCACCTTGAAGTCAAGGGATAAATTCCCATTGAATTCCAAGTGAAACAGTGGCAAGTGTGGTGTCTTCAAATGTGAAGCTTAGGGCTGAAAAATAATAGGGAGAATTGTTTTGCATGGTCTGTCCTTATGTAAGATTGGTGTGTTGAGCTATTTGAACTGTCTACTGCCTTTCTGATGTGTTCTGCCTGCTGTGACATATCTTCATAGATGATGCTACATCCTGTGATAGGAAAGGATGTTACTGAGGAGTGTGAAGATACATGAAGCATCTTAAAAGCTAAGGAATCACACAAAGTCTTGGGAGCTCATCTTCTCTGGCCAGTTGTCCCTTATGTGACAGGTAGGAAGAGCTGCGAGCAGCACATCTCTACCAGCTCAACACAAGCCTTTTGCTGAGCTGCTCTGGTGACAGAGCTGAGCAATGTTGCAGGGGCTTCTGAGCACTCAGAAAAGCAATGATCAGTATGGACAGATCAGTGTCTCCATGAGGCATGCACATCAAAAAAAAAAAAAAGCACTACATTCACAAAGATTTCCACTGTTTTACTTCCTGGAGGATTTTCCCTGGTTTCCTCCTAAGCAGTGGAGGTTTAAATATATATATATATTTCTATATATGAATATATATATTTCCACATACACAACCTGACTAGCTCATAGCACACAGTTCTAGCACACAAGCTAAGCTTGGAATTACACCACTGAATTCAGAACACTACACTTACTGATACTCAAAGGTTTAGGCTGTTAGCGCAAGGCAAACAGGACACATCACATGATACACTGAACTTGGCATTTACTCATTACTAAGGCCAGCAAATGTCACTATCTGTATATCACAGACCTTTCCTCCTCATTGGAAATTTTCACTCAACCTTGTAACCCACCACTCATTTATGTTTCCAAAAGACCCAATTCTAATGGGATGAAACCCCAAAATCAGGACTCCTCACTCTCCCAACCCATCCATTTTTCTGCTAGATAGTTTCACTATCTGCTAGATATCTCTATAATACCCCTAGCAGTAAGATTTTCCTTATTCCACCACCTCTGCAGTAACACACCACCTCCCTACTCTATTTCCCATCTCTGTCTTCATGCTTCCCAACTGTCCTCTGGAAGTTTCAAGGTGGACTCTATATTAGAGAAAATTTGGAGCTGCAAGAATAAGTAACAAGAACCCTGTATCATAACTTGCAGCCACTCCGCTATGGGAGAGTTTAACAGCTCTATTTGGTGGGATGAAGATTAATCCTCATGTATTTAGGACCCAATCCAGAAGTTAGGCACATAAATTTGGATTGGGACCACAACTCTCCCACTGATCCAGTGACCCAGATTCTGTGGCATGCAATGCCAGTCTGTTGGGCCAGATCATACTCACTGACAAATGGTCCTGCTGTGTTTAGGGCTTCCAAACTAGTCGTGGGGATTTCCTAGAGTAAGAGCACAGTAAATATGATTGAAACCCTGAGATCTTATCTGGAGGGAGTCTAGGGATCCCAGCAACATTTTTATGGCCCTCTTGGGATGCTCATGAGCCAACATGAACATGAACAGCTAGAAGAATAAATGCAACGGGGGCTGACAGCTCTAGCCATCCTTGATGACACATTTCTTTCTACCCCTTGGAAGGTCACACCTGCAAACTAACCACTTTCTGAAACCTAGCTCTGTTGGCACCCCAGAAGTGAAGAAAGCAGACCAAGATTCAAAACAAAACAGGAATAATTAAAAAGATCCATAACTTAGGGGAAACAATAGGGAAGAACAACCTGCTGATAATAGTCTAACCTGCTGTGTGCTTAGAAAGTCTACACTGCTCACTGCACCTTCCCTCACTCACTTTTTTTAAAATCAAGGACTTCAAGTAGTGTTGATGAGTGAAGTTGCCTTGATGCAGCTAGACCTACTCCCAGCTACCGCTGGGGAGGATTCGGCTCCTTACTTCCTTCTCCTTACCCTTTGCTTCTTGGAGCAGAATTCCCATCAGTGTCACCAGGGGAAATTGTTCTTGGCCACACCACTGATTTTGTTGGATTTACAGCAGATCCATGGCAGCACGAATTAACCTGATCCTCTCTGCCTCGAAAACCCTTTACCCATTGACACCAGTGGGAGATGACACAACAATGGCCAACCCAAAAGGACCTCATGGGATGCGAGCACAGCCCCTGCATGGCTCAATGGGCACTTTGATGCTGTCAAAGCACTGAAGAACCAAGCCCGAGGAAAGGGACAAGCTGTTGGATGTAATCACGGCTGATCCATTACCTTCATCTCTTAGGACCCTGCTTATGCATTCCCACATCCCTCACTCTGTGCAGAGCCATGTTGTGCAGGCAAAGCAGAACAACCTGACCTCAGAAACAAGGATTTCTTAATCCTCCTCGGAAATAAAACAGAAAAGCTTCTAATACAATCAGAACAAAAAGCAGATTAGAAGCCTCTAATTAATTTTGTGGCCTTTATTTAATCAAAGGGGCAAAAAAAAAAAAAAGGAACAAAGGAAGAAAGAAAAGGAAAAAATGAGAAATAAAGGAAAGTGCAGTAACATTTACTCTTTTGCCTCAGCCAGTTTATTGTTCATCTCTTTACTTTTCTCCTTATCCTCTGGCTTTGCAGTGTTGGAGGTCTCGGCGCTCTTTTTCTTGGCAGCCCGGCCAGATGCAATCTGCTTGTCTTTGGCCTTTTTCAGGGGTTTATGGCTTGTTGTGGTCTTTTTTGGTTTGGAAGGCTTTATGCTAGGCTTTTCCACCTGCATGGAGGGCGATAGGCAAAACAACAACACAGAGATGAAGAAAGAGAGAGAGAGAAGGAGAGACACAAGGACAGGTGGAAAACAGGATTTAGATCTTAAACAGCACAAATGTTACTTATCTGCTCAGCTCTGCCCTGCCACAAAGGCAGGGGAGGAGCTGGGCTTATGCTGAGTTGCAAATGGCCAGCTCCTTTCAGGATGCCCTGAAGTCACAGTGCCCCTGGAGCCAGCAGAGCCCATTGTATCCAGATCAGGATAGAGCAGGGTGAATCAGAGAGGGAATATTATCGGTAATTTTATCAATTTCTGCATCTTTCTCTGACTTCACGAGGGGTTTTACAAAGCCACAGAGGATTGTCTCTCTCTGGACTGGAAGCAGAGAAATGATGCTCAGGACAAAGAGGCTGCTAGTTATAGTTGTCCCTCTCCATCTTGCAGGAGAGGACTCCTCTGTTTGTTTGTCCTTAACAGATTCCCAAAATGGAGGAAAATTACTTTGGGATACATGAGGTGCAAAACTCGGATTGGCACATGAGAAAATTCCACAACAATGTCTTGTTTCTACAGCCCCAAAACAGGAAGGACTGTTACCAAAATTAAGGGAGAACAGAAGCCTCCATCTCCTACATGCTCTCCCTGCAATCCCTCTCAGTCCTCACACATCTAAGCACTCATCAACTCAGGGAACAACGTATGGTCCTATGTTTAAAACTTCACAGACTTTTTATATGTAGATCCTCTGCTGCTCTTAGAAAAAACGGCTGGATGACATTTCAGCTCAGGCCCTTCTCAACATATGTTCTTGATCTGATCAAAGCCAGAAGTGCATACTGTCAAAATCTGAGGAATGCTCTGAATTAACAGCAGATGTCTGGCTCCTGGCATAAAATGTAATATGGGGCTGCTATAGTTTTGGAGGGAGAAAGAAAAAGCTGCCTGGATAATCACATAGGAAATGAAAACTGAAAAACCTCTTCATCTTGGCCCTGTGCTCACTTCTATACAATTTGACGTATAGCACTATTGTCTCAGAAGTGTCTCAAGTCCTAGAGCCCATAGAATTATGGGTTTGGGTTGGAAGAGTCCTTAAAGACCATCTCATTCCCCACCCTCTGCATGGGCTGGGACACTTCCTAATAGACCAGGTTGCTCCAAGCTCCCTCAAACCTAGCATTGGACAATTCCAGGGATGGGGCAGCCACAGCTGCTCTGGGAAACCTGTGCCAGGGCCACGCCACCCTTACAGCCAAGAATTTCTTCCCAATATCCATTCTAACCCTGCCCTCTGTCAGTGGGAAGCCATTCTCCCTCGACTGTCCCTCCAGGCCCTTGATGGAAGTCCTTCTCCAGCTCCCCCGGAGCCCTGTTAGGCACTGAGAGGAGCCCTAAGGTCTCTCCAGAGCCTTCTCCAGACTGAACACCCTCAGCTCTCCCAGCCTGTCTCCATAACAGAGGTGCTCCATCTCTTGGAGCGTCTCCATGGCCTCCTCTGGACTCAGTCCAACAGATCCATGTTCTTCCTGTGCTGAGGACCCCAGAGCTGGAGGCAGCGCTACAGGTGGGGTCTCGAGCAGAGGGGCAGAACAGGACAGCGAAGCAGAATACCCTCCCTGACCTCCCTGTCCACGCTGTGGGATCAACCCAGGACCCTGTTGGCTTTCTGGGCTGGCAGTGTATGTGGCTGGGACATGTTTAGTTTTTTATTCACCACCATCTCCAAGGTGGATCATGAAATGCACCTGTTGGTTGGAATGAGGATGCCACATAAGGGGAGCGAGAGCATGCAGTGTTCAGCCCAGCCTTACTGTGTTGGACATGTGCCACCAGGAACAGTGATGGCCCTGGGTCCCTTCTGCCGTGTTTCTCACCTTTGGAGGTTCTTTGTAGGGTTCGCTGTAGAGAGTGCGTATCCTTCTGCGTTCCAGGTATTTGTTATCAGCTGGGGAAGGCTTACTGGTTTCCCCCTTGAACTGAGCACTGTAACTGGTTTCATGGGTCATTTTCTCCTCTGGCGGTTTGTACTGGGGCTTCGCTTTTATCGCTTTCACAGGCTTGACGTCTATCCAGGGTCTGAACTCATTTCTGAAGATCAAAAAGGAAAAGGCTTCAGGAATTAAACCAACAGGAGAGCAGTGATAACATGGGAATGGAGTCTTGCACTGCTCAACCAAGTCTATGTGGAAAGGATTTTGCTTCCATTCGATCAGGTTTACATAGAAACTGGCTCCCAACAATTCATTTTTTACCTCATCCAAAACCCACTGACGCATTATGAGAAATTCAAATGAAATGCAGTCTATTAAAATCAGCCAGTCCTGGACACCCCTTAGCCACACCTGTAAGTAGAGATTTGTATGATTCCACCTATATTGCACCAAATTAGAAAGAACAGTTTTGTTAATTCCATACTAACAGATAAATAACTAAGACTAACATAACTAATTAACACAAAACCAACTTAGAGGTAAACTCAAGCAGAGCAGGGAATGCACAGTTTATCAGATACATTGAAAACTACAGCTTCTCTCTATTAACTGATAGCGGATTCCTGAATTACAGGGAAGAAATAACACCATCTTTCATTTCTTTTGGACTGAGCTGCAACTTCTGGTAGAAAAAGCCCCAAACACAGTTGAAAGTGTGGATCACTGTCTTCTGGACACATTCTGGTTCCCATCCACGGCTTCCTTCTCTTGCTTTTTGTAGTTCTTCCCAATGCAACATCAACAACCTTCCAGGTTTGAAGCAAACCATTTCAATTTCTCTCTGAAAATCACCATTCACCTGAGAATGGGGAAGGAGAAACCCTAAATGTGTTGCTATCTTAGGAGGTTGTACTCAGACATAGATCAAAACAGTGTTTTAAGGATCTAAACTCCAGTGGAAGCCAGGATCTGTCCTAACAGTGCTGATACAAACCCTCTGGGGGGTGAACTTTCCTGGGAAATCACAGAATTGCAGAATGGTTTGAGTTGGCCAGGACCTTAAAGCTCATCTCGTTACAACCCCCTGCCATGGGCAGAGACACCTTCCACCAGACCAGGTTGCTCCAAGCTCTTGTCTTAATTTCAGGAGTTCCAAGGCATTAACCCTTTTAAGTTACAGACCCTGCCCCTCCTGCCTGTTCCACTTAACCACTTTTGGGTTGTATTACTCATTTTCAGCCTGGATTACTAGGTGTCCTGGTTTAAAAGACAGGTGTCTGCCAAGGAAGGTGGGAACCTTCCTGGAATGGGAAAGACGACTCCCTCCTCACTATTATAACTTTGAAATTATGGGGCTTTCAGGCAAAAATAAAGGAAAAGGAGTAACAATTCTTTACTAGAATATATATATATAAATATGTATAAAAACAACGCAGACAAACAACAATGACACCACTACCACCACCAAAACAGAAAAAAATCCCCAATAACAGCCTTTCTCTGCCCATCAAGCGATTTCCCCTTTGGTGTAGGTACGATCACAACCGGCAGTGGGCGCTGTTGGCTCCTGGTGAAGCAGAGGGCGGCCGAAGCAAGCTGTGAGTCTCCCCAGGGCGTAATGGTGAGAGAAGGTGGGGGGTGTTTCGGTTTTTCCCTGGCTCTCACGTGTCCCGAGGGTGTCCTGGCGACGGCAGTAGCAGCCGAGGCTCCAGTAAGCAGCCGCGAGGTGCTCCCTCCGGAGAGAGGGAGGAGACAGGGGCCACGTTTTCCCCTGAGGCGCCCATGCAGATGGTGGATCGTCTTTCTCCCAGACACGGCGGGTGCCGAAAGTCCAACGGCCGCTTCTGCGAGCAGTGATCTCCAACGGCAAGGAGAAATGGCAAGGAAGGCTCAGCTGTAGCAGCGAGTCCCCCTGGGCAGGAGAAGTCCAGCACCAAAACCCACAACCCTCCAAGCGAGGCAAAGACTGACCCACCCCCAGCTAAGAAACTGCCAACCATCACACTGCTTCTCCCCCTCCCCCAGAACCATTCTAATGATATGCCAAAGCCCTGGCTACATCTTTTGTCTTTTAAATCGACGTCCATTCACCATCTCTATGACAACAAATGGAGGAAAATTCCCTAAAGAAAAAAAAAAGAAAACCTAACCCCCAACACTGGGGAAATGAGCTCTGTGTAAGTGGGCTGCCAGTCAATCCCTTCCCGTAATACTTTTGAACATCTTAATCAGCTTCTACCAAATTTGACAAACGGGAATGGAGATACTCGGTTTCACTTTTATGAAGATAAGCAACTGGATTGAGCCCAGAGGATAAGGAAAGCTTAAGTATGGACATGCGCATGTCATCAGAGGATGCTAGGCTGCAAAAGGTCATCTGTTGTCCTGGCTGAAGACAGAACACCATGAGTTGTCCTAGCCCAGTCACCCTGCCTTACCTGCCCTGTCGTCTCTTGCTGCAAGTAAGGCGAAGTCCTTCCGCGAGTTCTAGCCCCTTGACCCAGAGAATACAAGTTGGAGCTCTAGTTGTCGTGGAGGAAGAGCAGGGGGGGTGGGGGAAAGACTGATACTACCTTTCCCTTTGTCCTTCAAACCACAAGCTCGGCTGTGGAGCGCCCATCTTGGTGGGTGTGTGCGTGTGTGTGTCCCTGGCATTTTTGGGTGTCTTTTTGTTCTGGGGGGAGTCTATGAGATTTAGCAATTTTGTATCTAGCAGGTTATTTTTGCCTGTTGCTGTTCTGCTTGTTAGTAAACTGTTACTTTTTCAGTTACCTACTCATAGATGTTCCTTATTGGTGGAAAGGGATTGTTAGAACCTATAAAGGCAGACAACTCATTCCAGAGCGTTCTCCTTTAAATTGTCTCAAACCAAGACAGAATGACAAAGTTCATCTTAAACTCATCAGAAGATAAGAGGTGTCTTTCTAGGATCCACTTGTGTTCCAAAGTAGACTATGTATTTTTGAAAGGAATGAGATAGATTTGTCTTTACAAACTGTGGGTCTGCTGATAGGTAAAAGCTAGATACTGAGAGGTGAAAGAAACAATGGGAGGATTTCCACTGATTGATGAAAGGAGTGAGAGGGATTTGTCTTTACAAACTGTGATAGATAAATGTTACAATATTGGCTTTCTGCAAATGTTAAAATGAGTGATGTTAAAGTAGCTTTATTATTGTGATATATATTATAATAGTGGCTTTCTACAAATACATGCTATATGTAAAAATAGCTTTGTTACAAATAGATGCTATATGTATAATGTTAAAGCAGCTTCGTTATAAAGACATAATAGTGAAATAGCTAATATAGTTATGCTTGTTGGTAATTGAACTGTCTGCTTGGTTGGATAACATCCAACCAACGTGTGTCAAAGACCCCTGCTACTGACACGCCAACTATCAGCAACTACCGCAGAAACCATGGACCAAAGCCCACTCTGAGGATGATAATAAAAACTGACTAAAAGCACAACCAAGAAATGCGCATGCTCTAAAAGGGCGGACCCAAGGAAGAGCCATGCCAAACGTCCTGGAACACGTGAACTAGTTTAAGGAAAAGTTTGAATATGCATAATTGATTATGAATATGCACTAGGCTGATGCAATAGGACAGGTATGTAAAGGGTGTCTCCGAAATAACAGCTGTGCTCTTGGCTGAGTGCCAAGGCACCCGGAGCCGTGAATTTTGCTTTATTATCTTTGTCCCTTATTGTCCTTTTATTAAACTTTTAAATCCTAACAGGAGAGTGAACCTCATCTTTCACACAAACAAACTGTGGGTTTGCTGATAGGTAAAGATAGATACCGAGAGATGAAAGAAGCAATAGGAAGAACCATAAATTCCATAGGAAAAGCAAAAGGGTGGGTATGCATTAGAAGGGGGTCTGTATTAGGCGATTCGGGAAGTCTGTACCTCCCAAGTACCTCAGCCAATGGGGAAAAAGAGAGGGAAATGCGGCTGGGAAATTAGGATAGAAAGGAGGCTGCATCCTCTAACAATTTGAGAGACCCCAGGGGAATGCCCCATGGCCTCTCCCTTTATTCGAATAAAGTAACAGGACTCCTCTGTCTTTTTTTTGGACACAAACCTCTGGTGTTTGTGGATTAATTTTCCTGACATTTTCAATATACGGAAATAAATAAATAAAATGGTGGACTAATTTTCTCTGCCCATATCTATCTGTCCTTAAGATTTCTTTCCTAACAACTTCAGAACCAATTAGCTATTTTCTATTGTATTTGTGGCAGAAGTAGAAATCTCAAAGGTTAAAATCACAATACCTTTCCTCAAGATCAGTGAATGGGCACATGGGGAACATCCAAACAGTGTTCTGCAGCTGAGGGAAAGAGGTAAAATTCACATTTCTCACTCAGTGTCAGGACAGCTGAACAACCAGCCACCACTGGTCATCAGGTCAACCACAGACAAAGGATGAAAGCTGTTGTACTGCGGATGCAGGGAGTGGATTTTAAAGGTGGAACACAAACCAGGATTTATCCAATCTGCTGCTCAAAGAATGCTGGTTTATACAGAAGTCAGTTCTGAAGCAGCATGACTGTATTTCTAGAGCCTGGCAACTTTATTAGCAGCTGTATTATGCAAACATAAACATGCAGGAAGTGACAGGCTTTTCCCCCAAGCCCCTGTGATCTTGGCAGAAAAGGCACAGAAAAGCCTTGTACTCCCTGTGGGCTGTCAGGGAATGATTTCTGCAATAGAGCTTGGCTGTTAATGCAACAAGTCTCATCTAACTGAAAAATGAGACTGCTTGTCTCCACCCTGCTTTGCTGGTCTGAATGCAAATGTAACAATTCTGTGAGTACTCAGCTCCACTGTTCTTGGTGATCGGACTTGACCCTTGACTACATTATGTCTCCCAAGATGAGGCTTTGCACGCAAAGAATGGAATAACAGCCATTCTTAGGTGGATGCGCACTGATGCACTGTGTCTATCAGCTCTGGAGTAGCTCAGCCACAACCTCTGGAGATGGAGGATAGAAGGCTATTGATCTAGAAATCCCATACTTTGTTGACAAACAAATTCTAAATACCAGTATGCCACGTGGATTCAGTGCACATCTAGAAATAATGGGTGGCCCAGAGAAGCTGTGGCTGCCCCATCCCTGGAAGAATTCGAGACCAGGTTGGATGGGGCTTGGAGCAACCTGGTCGAGTGGAAGTTGTTCCTGCCCATGGCAGGAGGGTTGGAATAAGATGACTTCTAAACGTCCTTTACAACCCCAACCATTCTGTGATTCTGTGTTTATATTCTAAATCTAAATCTAAATCCTTTTCAGGCAAATGTTTTAACATCACCAGCTGTTACACTACAAACGGTCCCTTTAAGTATGTGAGAGTGCATGGGCCACATTCATATGGAGTCCTACCACACCTGGAATGGACCAGCCACTCCCTGTTGTTACCACATACACAGAATCAGACTGGTTTAAGTTGAAAGGGACTTATAAGCTCATGTTGTTCCAACTGCCCTGCCATGATGGGCAGGGACACTTCCCACTAGACCACTGAAACATCCAATGTGTCCAGTTCTCCACATCTGCCATCCAGAGCACACAGAGACAGCAGAAGGAGGAGAGAATCTCCACCATTTATGACAGCTACAGCTGGCGCAACAGGCTGGTCTCAAAGTCTATTTATGATATTCAGGCAACACATTAAGTAAGTGTTACTAGAATAAACACAGGCTATTCTCTGTCATCAGTGCCCAGGAACTCAACATGGTTAATTAGAACTAATTCCTAAGTGTCTTCATCTCCACCACAGATGAGTGAGGGAAAACAACTTATTGGGAAGTGCCCTTGGAATATGCCAGCTCCTGAATCCAACCCAACAATTGCTTGGAAAAGCATCAGTTACAATGGGCCAAAATTGTAGCCACGAGTGTGGATCACCATATTTCAGTGTCAGGAAGAGGGAATTTCCTAACGCAGAGTATGAATGAGGAGGCAGGTGCCCTGCTTGGGGCCTGCATCTCTATTGCTTGTAAAGATGAAGGGGATGTCTCAGGAAGGTAACCTAAATCCCCCTTCCAAGTCTGATGACTCTCAATCAAATGTGTCTGATACTGTTTGATGTCACCATGACGTAGTGTTGTCCAAACAGTGCATGGTACAGCTACACTCTTTTAAGGCAGTTGCACTGTACTTCCTGTGCAATGCCCCATTGCTGGAAGGGTTCAAGGCCAGGTTGGACAGGACTTGGAGCAACCTGGTCTAGTGGAAGGTATCCCTGCAGGACAGGGGGTTGGAACTGGATGGTCTTTAAGGTCCTTTCCAACCCAAACCATTCTGTGAGTCTATCATCTGCAACTGGCCTGATTCACCAGGATCTTTATGTCACTCAGAGATGTTGTGTTACACGTTTAAAAACTTCTTATATGCAGCAAAGAAGTGAGAGGAAATTTAGCAGCTTTAAGAGGGTTTTTTTAAAAATTTTTTATTCTGGGTATAGTAAAAATATCTGTACTCTAAGGTACCATATTGGTTGCTCCTGTAACACTAAACCTTATGCTGGTTTGGAGAAAGATCCTGTCATTCTGAGACATCCCTCATTATTGTTTAACATTCCAATACCAGTTTGTGGGGAAGGTGCCCAAAAGTTACAAATTCCTTAGGCAATCTCAAACAAGCCCTGAAAATATTGCTTTCCCCCTATTTTCAGAACACCAGGTCATAGTGGTGTCTGGAGCTTTGCAGAATTCTGCACATCAAATTAGCTCTTGAAGTATTCAAGGAACGTGCTAGAACCCATCCTAAAAGAGGTCGGTCTCACAGCTCACTTAAACCTTTGCTCAAGCAGCAAATATGAACCACGCACCAGCTCCAGTCTGGATGTAGCCAACAGGCACAGCTTTGTCCAGCTCCGAAATTCTTAATCGAAGGGATTTTAAATGCTCTTAATTTTGCTGAGAAAGATTTTAAGAACTGCTCTCTTGGCATGAAATGGAGGGTTGAACTGAAATAGCAGAAAATTACAGGTCTCCTGATTTTCTGCCTTGTTCTGGTCCCAGCCTTAGAAAGAATAATTAGAATCTACACGGAACACAGTGCTGACCTGAAATGGAACTTGAAATAAAACTCAGTGAAAAAGAGTATGAGGCATCAGATGACCTTTAGCAAGCCGAGTTCAACATGAAAATTTCCCAGTGAGGTTAAAGAGAGTTTATCCATCTACAGACCTGATGAGAACATAAGGCTGTACAGGACAGGGCAGATGCCTTACAAATGTATAGGCAGCAGATCTTATCAGATGACAGTAGCCTCGGGAGGTAGTGGCCTGATCTATATCCATTAAAGCCAAGCCTGCTCTCCACATGTATCAGTGAACACAACACTGCTCTTGAGTGAGGTTTCATCCACCCTGCTTGTTTTAATTGCATTTTCCCCTTGACTGAGGATTGCTGAAGGTGGTGGCAGATGAAGGTGACATAAATACCCTCTTTCAGCCCAGCCAGGGTGCATTGGGGTTGAAATGAGCTCCCAGCTGACTCTGGAGATGCTTGTCAAAGCCCCATGTAGGCATGGATTGCCTTTATCTACTGATGTCAAAGGAAAGCCAAAAGGGGGAAGGCACAACAGGACAGGGCAAGGTTTAACCACTTCAAGGCTTCCACCTTCTATGAAGAACTTTAAAGAGAGGCTACATTTGCTCAGCAACAGCACAGGGTGTTCAATGTATTCTGCTGACAGTAGCTCTGCTGGCACTGAGCCAGGCCAATTCCCTCTTCTTGATGCACACATACGAAATAATGAATAATGCAGAAAAAGGAGATGGGGGACTTCATGGTGGAGTCCTGCACAGGAGGGATATTTCTAGCTTAATCTGGAAAAGTACATCTCGATGAAAAAAGAAAAATATTCAGATTTTTCACTGAAAAAGAAGATACTTTACAAAATGTTAGGCCTGAAGCATTTAATTAATTCTAAAATGAAAATTTAATTTTCTTTTTCAGTTTCTTTAATTCTTTACCATCCCATAATTTTTTCCTTATTCTACTCAGGACAACACCAAAGACTATGAATCCTCTTATGATGCAAAACATCAAAGTGCTTCACAAGGAGTATTTCAGAACGTCAGATTTCTCTTTAATGTTTCTCTAAACAAAACAGCAATGAAAAGAAAATACATTTGGGCCAAACTAAGTAGAAAATATGTCTGGGATTTTCAAATTATTTTGCCTTCCTGGAATACAGTGTCACTTGCTCTTAAGTATTCTCCAGCTCTTAAAGCAGGAAAAGAGATGTTTGGTGAAATGAAATAGTGGGAAACCCAAATCCATGATAATGGCTGGTTGAACTCAGTGCTAAAGGAGGACACTGAACTTCAGTATATAATGAGATTTAATTCAGTCATGGCTGTTTAGATGGATATTGGGAGTATTCAGAGTTGTCTTCAGCATTTAACTGCTCCCAAAAAACAACCACGGGCCAAAGCAGGAGTTATTCCATGATGTAGGAATCTCCTCCAACCTCCCTGGGGTTGTCTGGTTCTGGCTGTGATTGGCCGAAGACGCTGGACTACATGGATTCCAGGCAAATTCAGCTCAGAAAGGATTGCTCAGATGAGGAGCAGGCTTGTGTTTCAATCCTAAAGCTGTTCTCTTTGCTAATGTGAACAGGAAGAAATACATTTGGACTCAGCATAAACAGGTGCATCCTCCTGCAAACACAACTGATTTTAAAGACAGCCTGATCAATAGTTCTGCTCTGAAAGAGCCAAAACCTGCCCTCTAACTCATTTCCAGCATCAAAGGAATGCTGGCCCATGCTGAGGTCCCTCATGTCATAGTAAACAGTGCAATGTGCTCTTGCCTCCCAGAGAAATAAACCTTAACTTCTGGGCTGGAGTGATTCCTTGCTTCTGCTGACAGCCTGACATTTTACTGCAACATGTCACCTGCACCCCAAGACACTGGAGCTGTTGGAATGAGTTTAGAGGAGGCAACAGAGATGCTGTGAGGGCTGGAATCCCTCTGCTCTGGAGACAAGCTGGAGACCTGAGGGTTTTCACCTGGAGAAGGCTCCAGGAGACCTTAGAGCCCCTGCCAGTACTTAAAGAGACTCCAAGAGAGCTGGAGAGCAACTTTAGACAAGGGCCTGGAGTGAAAGGACAAGGGGAATGGCTTTCCGCTGACAGAGAGCAGGGTTAGATGGGATATTGGGCAAAAATTCTTGGCTGTGAGGGTGCTGAGGTCCTGTCATTGGTTGCCCAGAGAAGCTGTGACTGCCCCATCCCTGGAAGTGTTCAAGGCCAGGTTGGTCATGGCTTGGAGCAACCTGGTCTAGTGGAAGGTGTCCCTGCCAATGGCAGGGGGCTGGAACAAGATGATCTTTAAGGTCCCTTCTGACCCAAACTAGTCTGTGATTCTGTGATACAACCATTTAATCATGGATATTGCGTTGCCTGAGTGTTAGGGAGGATGAAAGTTTGGTAAGAAAGTTTCACAGATAAGTAGGCTTGACAGAAAGATCTCTGAATGTAGAAACTGAGGATGAGGTAGAAATGGAAGCAAGTTTTGATATAGAGTAAAAGATGTTTTGCTGAAACACTGATCGCTGAGTAACTGAGAAGGCAAAGGTTGGAGATGAGTTGGAAGGAGATTTTTAGGAGTAGGACAAAGGTATGTGACTACAAACAAAGACATGTTTTTCACCAAGTAAATAAGTCTCAAGAAGAGCATAAGTAAATAGAAAACATGTCTTTACCAAAAAGAGAGATATGGCAGGCAAACAAGAAATGTCGATGTAGGAAGAAAAAGAGAGGTTTGAGAATTTTCCGTTGTAAGCTTAAATTGTAACTTACTTACTCTTGTGATTGGGTAATAATGACTATAATATGGTGATGGTAGTAGTTATGATAGGCTATAGGCAAATGTAAAGGTATTGTGTATGGTGCTTATTGGTTGTTATGTATTAAGATACTCTGCAAAGAAAAGTATATAATGCTTTGTAACGTGAATAGAAAGCGGCTTCAGGTATGCCTACAGCTGGAGCTGGCAGCTGTAGGGCTGGCTCTGGATACCCACTCCCTGAAATGCTGTAACTTCGCCTATGCAATAAACAGCTTTCAAGAGAGCCGCCTGAAGTCCAGACATCCTTCGTGAAACTTTCTCCTATACCTGAGGAACATGGAATGTGGGCTTTCAAGAAGGAAGAATTACTGTGCAGGTTGTCATGACTAAAACATCACAAAACCAGGACTGAAGGTGATGGTGAACACTGCAGAAGGCCAAAGAGCTGAGTGAGAAACATAGCTGTGGGTGAGTAACTCTATGAGTAACAGCCCAGCCAGTGTGTAGAGGTACATGTATGATGCAAAAGGGTGAGATAAATCCTCACACTCAGACTCATCTAGGCAGCTTTGTCACACAAAATCAACTTTGTGAACCTCAGGGTAAACACCAGCACCCCCCAGATTGTTTCCTTCTTTCCACTACTGCCTTCACGTTAGATCTGCTCTCCAGCTTCCCCTGCACTCAGTTCCTTGTGCTGCCCAGCCACAGGGAGAGCGTAGTCTGAGCCTCATAAAAGATATCTATCAGCACCTGCAACAGCCCAGGAGCCCAAAGCCATCCCTACACCCTGGCAGCTAAACACCTGCCAAAGGGAGCAGCATGGACTCTGGGGAGCATAACACTGGGAGATCCCACAGCAGAAATCCCAGAAACCAGGAAAAGGTGTATCTGGGGATCTGGAGAGAGGTTAAACTAAACAATACTGAGACCTCCTGGTGTGAATCACCACCTTGTGGAAATCTTCCAGTTTATACCACTCTGAACTTCCCTGCATATTATAAGCTTATGGGTCCTGCTAAGAAAGGGACACATGCTGGCCATTCCATATAGTAGTTTTCATGCTGTCTCCACATAGGCTCAAGCGTGTACAGATGATAAACTCGATATCAGTGTCAACAACGAAGCCAGCCCATCCAGCCTGCTGGAAAAGCTCCCAGGGCGATCACAGCCTGAGCTTGCTTGCAGAAGTAATCCATCTGCAAATGTCATGTTCACCCCTGGAAAATGGGTCAGGATCAGGTCAAAGTTCTGCCAACATCCCCTTTAAATGCCTGTATGTCTATTCTCCAGTGGGTTGGTCTAGGAGCAGCAACTCAGCCCCCATGTCCTCCAAAAGGACAAATGGCTAAAATCTGCCACACAAACAAACAAAGCAGTTCACAGCATGGATGCTTTGACACAACACCATATTTATCAACAGAGTGCTGTAGGATTGGGAAAAGTGTTGCCACAGGCTGATCTGGATAGGCTGCAGGAACCTGAAGAGCATGAGGAGAGCCTGTAGCAGGACTTCTGCCCCTGCCACAGGAAAGCTTATCTGTTGTTTGTTAGCAGGCACAATAACTCAGGGCATCTTGTTTCAGAGCACCACATAAGCCCTGGTGAAAGACAGTTTTGCCTTGTGAGTTATTTTGGTGCCATAGGATTGATGCTTTCAGCTGACAGTAAACATCTTGCTGCGGAAGCAGATGTGGGAAGATAAGCTGAAATTTCTGACTGACAGGCATTTCACTTTACAAACTATAAAAGCTACACCATATTTTCACAAAGCAGAAATCTTCTGCACATTCCTCAGAATGTGTGGAGTCTTCTCCTGAAATCGGGATGCTGACTTTCATGGTTACTCTCCTGGGGGTTGAGTGAAAGGACTTTATGTACCACCTCATCAATTGGTGGTAAATTACATTGATTCCTAACCTAGGAATTTCTTTGCTAGCTGTAATATGGATACATTTATATAATGCACTGTTTTATGTAATCTAGTAGTGGTTCTTTGTTTTATCCTGTGTAGTAAGTAACTCTGTTTAAGGCCTTTTGTCTGTTAATCTCCTGTCTATTCAATAAATAATGCATTTTATAATAGACCTGATTGGCCATTCTTAAGAACTTGCAAGACAGAGCTTTTTAGGTGGAGGTCACCTGAGTAAAGCTGCTGCCAAAAATCTCAACCTAAGGCAGGGCTTGTCTAACACTCTCACTTGATCCATAACAGAGCCAAAGTGCTCTTTTGAGAGTTTGCTGGGCCAAAGAGCATCACATATATGACTCTCTGTTCAAGACAACACACACAACTGCACAGAAATATGGACATGTGAATTAAGTAGGCTCATCTATTAGGGTCCCAGAGATAAAAACCCTTGAGAAGAAACCTTCATGTTGGGAAAAGTGGAAGAAATTGCAAAGACAACATAGCATTGGAAATTCTTCTCCTCTCTAAGTGCAGAGATTTTTTAGTGCAATTCATGGTGAATGCAATGAACTAATTCAAATATCCAATGGGATGCAGAGAAACTGTCAGCTGCCTGCCTCTGCTCATCCCCATGCAAAAAGGACACAATGAATCACTGAATCTTTAAGAAAGACAAAGCCTTCTAAGATCATTGAGTCCAACCAGTCCTCCAGCACTGCCAAGTCCACCACTAACCCATGTTTCCAAGTGCCATATCTACCTGGCCCTGTTAAATCTATCTGTTAAATCCCTCCAGGGAGGGGGACTCTACCACTGCCCTGGGCAGCCTGTGCCAAGGCTGGACAACCCTTATCTGATGGCCTTGTGAGCCTTTGGTTCTAGTGGGATTCTTGGCAGAGAGATGTTTTCAGCACCTCATTTAAAGTGTCTGAAGACAGAAACTGCAGATGAACTAAAAATGCCTTATTTCAGTTCATCAAAAAACTTCAGCACATGCATAGTGGCCCTTAGCTGCTCCACAGATGTAAATATGGACAATAAACAACTTCCTGAATCGAGCTTCATACTGCAAAAGCTACATGTGAATCCACGATGTGACTTGTAAGAGGGGAATCTGGTGCAGCAAGATGTGCTAATGAACACATAGGAAAATGAAGATTGTTAGGCCAAATGAAGCAATTGCATTTCACAAACTCATAGTGTCATCAGTCTTTGACAGAGATCCAGCAGCAGGATGGGGAGAGAAGCCAAAGGCATCACCTTTCAGCAAAGACAGGACAGATGGTTGGTTAAAGAATTGAAGCGCTACTGCCCAAGGAGATGAAGGACAAGTGCATCTCACTGACTGGCAGCGCTGACAACAGCTCTGGTCCAAATTCGTCGAATACTAGAACGGTTGAAGGGACCTTAAAGCTCATGTCACTCTTAATTGCCCTGCCATGGGCAGGGACACCTTTGTAGTGGGTTGAACCTGAGTTGATGGACAGTCTTTTAGACTAATGACGCTTCTCATAATTTACATATTTAAACCGCACGGAAAGGCGCGATTTCCCTTTTGTCCCAGCTCGCCTGCTGGACGGTGCGGGGGGCTCCGAGCGTCCCGGCCCCGCCGGGCCAGGCCGGGGCCACTGCCCCTTCCCCCTTTCCCAACGCCGCGGCAAGGACCCTGGGTCGCTGGGGGGGGGGGACTGTCCGAGAGCCGCAGGCAGCTAAAACCAGCCATAGACTGCTCACAGCTAAACCCATCCAGCGCGGCTTCTGGGGACAGGCGGGTCCCTCTCCTCTCCATGCGGAACCGGCGGAGTCAACGGGAGCCGGCAGAGCCTCCTGTCTGCAGCCAGCACACTTCGTGCTGAAGAAGACACCATGCAGCCAGTGGCACAAAGGGACCGAGGCTTTTTCTACCATAAAGCCTGAACAAGAACACTCTTCAACATGGCAGCTTCAGAGTCAGAGAGGAAGAGAAAGTGAGCCATGTGAGACGAAGCTGGAAATGGCGACGGGAGAAAAGAGGGCGGTGCCGCGATTCTGGCGCGCAGCTTAAAAAAACTTCTTGCATGCCGTGGTAAGAAACTGTAATACCACAGACTGTTTGTCTCTTTAATCCATTTGAAGAACATGGGGGGATGGAGAATCAACGTGTGGCCTGTGAAGATTGTGAAGAGTGCCTATGCCAGGCTATATAGAAGCAGTGAGAGGCTTTTAGAGACTTGTGGCGAAGAAAGCCTTCGTGTGCAGGCAAAAAATAACTTATCCTTAAAAAGATTAATAACCCCATGTGATGGCCTATGTCTTGCAGTGTGAAGGAACTGTGAGATTTTTCATGGGAGAGATGTTCTACACACAGCAGATTGATTGTTGCCGGGCGGGTCTGCTGTTGGTGGCAGTTTGGGAACCATGTGCAACTGAAGGAAAACCCTTTTTTCCTTAAGCATAAGAGAGAGACTTTTCAAGAACTGGAACACTGACTAACATCCCATGTTCTGTTATCCTTTGTGTGAGTTGGGTAAAAGGAGAGAAGTGCTGGAAGGGGGGGGGGGATTTGCTTTAATTTCTTGTTATTTCTCTTTACTTTTAATTCTATTAGTAATAAAACTCTTTCATTGTACTGCAACTGTTTAAGGTTTGTGCCTGCTTTCTCCTAATTCTTACCTCACAGAAGGAAAATAAGTAAGTAATGAATATTTTGAACCAAAACCACTACACTTAATTGGTGTTTCTGCCTGGTTTCGAACTCAACCCACTACAACCTTCCACTATACCAGGTTGCCAGAAGTCCCACACAGCCTGGCCTTGAACACTTTCACGGATGGGACTGCCACAGCTTCTCTGGGAAACCTGTGCCAATGTCCATTCACACTGCTGGGGGGGAGTTCATTAAGTCCATTTACTCTCATAGTGCTGGGCAGGGACTGCTGGGGATACCCTCTCCTGCCGAGACTTTATGGGAAGGTCTGCTGTGAAGCTGCTTGAGCCCATTGTCAGCTCCTGTTTCCTAAATCCTGGCCCTTCTCCAGTATGTGATACTGCATGGGAACTGCGAAGTTTGTCCTTGAGGCAAAAGATGGAGATGGCTGGTGCTTGTGACCACCAGTAAGATTTTGTCTGAATTTCTTCAATTATCATCCAAATCATGGATACAGAAGGATGGATCTCCCTGGAGAAAGGTCAGGACATCACTGTTTGACAAGAAGTAGCTTTTCTGATGCAGCAGTATAATTCAACTTGCTGTATTTTGCTGCTCCCTGCAGGGAATCATTACTTCCCTTCTTCCTCAGTGTTGCTCTTCGATTTCATTTCTAGTCTGCATGACAGTGTAATTGCTCACATGGGAGTAGAAATAGATTAACCAGTAAAGTGGGTAAAGAAGGAAGATGGTGAAAATTAAATAGCTGCTATATTGTTTTGCCACTCCATTGACGATTTGGGCAATATTATTTGCTCCTCACTACAGTAGCTACTATATGACTGTATCTCAATATCCTTTAAATGCTGATTGTGCAGGTGTCCTAATTTAACTGTACACATGAAAAATGGAGAAATTAGTTAATCACATGTCTTGTAGTGATTTATGATGATCGTCTATTCCATGATCCTCTGCTTTACGCCCAAAAATGGTTGTTGTATCTTTAAGGCCCGGGATCGGGTGTGTGCGGGGCCAGGGAGGGGGGAGCTTTGAGCTCTTCGGCTGGTTTGTCCAAAGCCTTACTACCCAGGCGTTCCATGGGCCTGTGCGGTTTGGTTTTGCATGGCTAGCTTGGTTCTGTTGGCCCAGGAGAGAATCTTTTTCCTTCCCTGGCCTTAGAGAATCTGCAGCAGCAATCTTTCAGCTGCCTTTGAAGTGAACTGAGCAGCTGGTAGACTGAGACCAGAGAAGCGCAACTGGCGGCGCTGGGAGACGGATCGCTCCGTTCCAGCCCCCAAACTTCGGGAAGCCAAGACGGGGAGAGAAAGCACAGCAAGAGGCTCCAGCCCAGCTGCTTCGTCTGCTGTGGAGAGGAGGTTAGCGCCAGAGAGTCACCGAATTTTCATCTGCTGCTCAAACTGCTGTGTGAAGCTCCTGTTTGGTTTTTTCCCCTGAGAGAGAAGCTGGCGCCATTTTGTACTGCATGTTGTGAGCGGGTATTTTCCTTGGCATTTTGGGTTTTTGTTTCAGTGTGTGTGTGTGGGTAAGGTCTGAAAGTTTAATATTTAGCAGTTATTTACTTTTTCCCCCCCTTGCCTTGTGGGCATTCTGTTTGTTAATAAAATATTGGGTTTGAGGGTTTTTTTACTTTCAGCCATTAATATTCATTTCCTATTGGTGGAAAGGGAACCCTTTTAGAGGAGACGACTCATTAGAAGGGTGTCTTCTCCTAAATTTGTCTCAAAACTGAGACATCGCAATCTGAGTTTCAGTTAATATACGAAAGCAATTCCAGTATGGGCTTTCACAGAAGAACTAGTCACCTGGTTTCAAATAGTTTACATGTCCGAGGTGGCAACAAGGCAAATAAGAGGAAAAGGGAGGTAATGGATAGGGATCTCCATGAATATTCATGGCGGAGACATTGAGGAACAAAGACCTTGAGCACTAAACAAAG
Source organism: Corvus kubaryi (assembly GCF_017639235.1). Taxonomy (NCBI): domain Eukaryota; kingdom Metazoa; phylum Chordata; class Aves; order Passeriformes; family Corvidae; genus Corvus; species Corvus kubaryi. The sequence goes on from NW_024581032.1 coordinate 856,003, forward strand.
AAGCAGTAAACCAAGTCCCATGGCAAAGTTAGCACCCAGAATATCAATTGAATTGCAGAATGGTTTGGGTTGGAAGGGACATTAAAGACCATCTTGTTCTAGCCCCCTGCCATGGGCAGGGACACCTTCCACTAGACCAGGTTGCTCCAAGCCCCATTCCACATGGCTTTGAACACTTCCAGGCATGGGGCAGCCACAGCTTCTCTGGGCAACCTCTGCCAGGGCCTCACCACCCTCACAGGAAGGAATTTCTTCCCAATATCCCACCTAACTCTGCCTTCTGTCAGTGTAAAGGCATTCCCCCTCGTCCTGTCACCCCTTGTCCAAAGTCCCTCTCTGTGTCTGTTGAAGCCCTTTTAAGTACTAGAAGAGGCTCTAACGTCTCCCCAGAGCCTTGACCCTGTGGTAATTAAGCTTTTCGTGGCACTGGGCTGGAGCAGTGACACACTGCTGAAAGTCCAATGCAAAGAGAGTTTTGAATACCACCTACTTCTTCTGTCCATACTGCTCGTGACAGGTAAATTTATCATCTAACTCTGCAGTGGTCTGGCATTCCTGCCTCCACCTTCAGTGACCCTGCAGAGCTGAGGGAGATGCTGATGTGAGATCACAGCTCTAATTGCTCTCATGCCAATGGATGCCTACAGGATGGACAAGCCTGCAGCTCGGCTCAGAGACCAAGCAACCAGGATAGCCTCTTGTTTTCTGTTTGATCACTGAACTTGGGGTTGTTTTAACAACCAGGTACCACCTAAGTGATCTTAACATCTTTGACATCTCAGAGCCTCCAAGCCAAAAGTACCTCCTGTGAAAGCAAAGCACACACACATGCTTAGGGTCCAAAGACACCCAATTTTATCCCATTTTAGTGTATAAAGTAAAATACAGACATATAATCACAACTTCTTGTATTTATATATGCCTTGGATCCATAATATCATATTCTTCGAAATGGAAAGAGAATTCAAATCCATGATGCTTTATCCATCCTCGAGGCACATCTTCTAGTGGCACTCCCACTGTGCAGAGGTTTAAAATCATAGAATCATGGTATTGTTCAGGTTGGAAGGGAAAGATCATATAGTCCACCTTCCCTGAAATGAGCAGGGATATTTTCAACTAGATCAGCTTGCCCAGATCAGGTCATGGCTTATGGGGATAAATACAAATAAAGTAATTTTAAAAAAGCATAATACTAGTAAAATACATAAATTTTAATATATACAATATAAACATTTATACATACTGTATAAAATGCATAGTAATAAAAATACTGTTGCAGATATTTTTTGCAAGAACTACTCTGGCAGAAAACCCTTGAATCCATCCACTGGGGCACCAGGTGCAACACAATGAATATTCCACAGCAAACATTTTTGCAGCTTGATTAGCTGCATTTCCCCATTTTCAACCATGTTCCAAGTGTGTAACACAAGTCAGGAATAGTGAGACATGCTACACACAACATAGGCAGTGTGACAACAACACATCCTTGAATAATGCAATACAGATGTGGATGAATGCAGATTAACCTACATTTGGTCCGATCGCCCGCCTCTGCCATCCTTGTGTGTGTGTGTATTTGAGCTTGTCCTATTTCTTTACAAAATTTTATACATATTTATAATGAATCTAAAGTATTTTTTAACATTCAAAAGTGTCAAGCCAGTCACTGGCTTTGACTGAATTCTGCTTGTCAGTTTATGCTTTCCTGCGCAATGCCCCCATTGAATGTTTCTGTTGTTGAAATTAAGAGACTGTAATTCTTTTCAACTAGAAAAACCATAACAGATCTGGGTGTGATCTAAGTAGATGAAAGAAGAGAGCTGAGGTTTGAGCAAAGATCTTAAAATAAAGGATTACTAACCTAAGAGAAAGGCTGAGTTGAATTTCCCCTCCCATCTTTACCCTTAAATACTGCGCTATTGCAAAGACTGCAAAATCCAGTTATAAAATTGGTTTGTGCTGTAGACATTAAGGTGCAGTGTTTGCATAACATACATGGAATTACTGGAGAGGAAATGTGGATTATTCCATTGAAATCACCCTTGGTATGAGGAAGGTTGTTGTAAAAAGCACCATGAAAGTCTAGGACAAGGCAGAAGGGGTTTAAACTGGAAGAAGGATGATTTAGATTAGATATTGGGAAGAAATTCCGCCTTGTGAGGGTGGTAAGGCCCTGGCACAGGTTGCCCAGAGCAGCTGTCACTGCCCCATCCCTGAAGTGTTCAAGGCCAAGCTGGATGTGGCTTGGAGTAACCTGGTCTAGTCGAAGGTATCCCTGTCCATGGCAGGGGGCATGGAACTGGGTGGTCTTCTAAGGTCTCTTCCAACCCAAACCCTTCTGCGACTCTGTGACTAAAGTGGGATGAGCAGACAGTTTCAGAGAACAGTATGGGAGAACTGGGAGGTGGGAAAGCTTTGGGAAGAGACAAAGCTTAAAATGCCCATGCATCCTTTTAGGAAACCATACAACACACCAGCACAAGTCACTGGGACTGTGTTGGTGTAATGGGGAGCAGAATAAGGGTCATTAAAGTTTATCACTTTTAACATGTAATACTCAGTTCATTCCACTTCCAGATAACATATCTTTCTTTAGAAGCAATCCCTGCCAGAGGGAGGCACAAAAGTTAGATGAATTGCAGGAAATGATAGAATGGTCTGCATTTTTCCACCCCAAGCTTGGGAAACTGCCAGGATCACTTAAGCATCAATCATGTTATGGGGAGGACTCACAGACTCCAGCTCTTTACGAACTAGATTAGTCCCATGGTACCAAATCTGTAAATACTGGGACCACCAAAGCTGTGTCGGGGGAGTATGGGGAAGAGACAGCAGAAGGCACTGGAACAGATGGCTCTATTGTGAAATCTCCTCCTAATTACTTAAAAAGGAGGACTGATATGAGAGAATGAAGCAGCTCATGGTATCTGCAGATACCACGCTGTCCACACCAAAGCCGTCACAGTGAAATATAAAGGGGTAAGGATGACTGTAGGAAAGCTTTATATGGAAAACGGTGAGAAAGCATGTTATGGAAGAAGGTTGTTTTATAATTAACTGGTTATTTTCAAGGGCTCCTTCAGTGTTTGCAAGGAGTGTGAAGCTCTGAAAACAAAGCTCAGACCAAATGGATTATGTCTTTATATCAAAGGTGCTCATGTTCAGAGGGCCCCACTGTGCTCCATCAAAAGCATGGTGCTGATCACACCAAAAATATCAGGGAGACACACCATTCACACACGCATGAGAAAGAAAATCCCAGGCTATGTGCACAGCTACCTGTGCCAGCAAAGGGGCTCTAGACATGTTGTGTGCAGGAAACAAAGCCTGGAGAGCTGCACAGGATGGGACAAAACCCCAGAAACACTCAAGAGACTCAGAGCCTATTCCCATTTTGGAGAGCATCTTGAGTTGTCATGATTTGCGAAGCTGATGGGATATTATAATGCAGGGATGTCCTGGGGTCTTTTGGCACCTCCAGGCCCAGCCTGAAACATTCAGAGGAGGTTGCAAAATGGGCCACTTGCTTTGAGACAGTGCTGCACTGATGCTCATGTGGCCAGAGGATGGTGCCTCACCTGGTCTAGAGGATGGTGCCATTGTAATGCGGCTGTAAATAGCCTTAAAAATATATTTGGATCATGGAAACCCACTTTCCAAGAAAGGTATCATTAACATAGAACTGAATAAAAATACTCCTCCACTGCATGCTCTCCACATTCACCACCCATGCCAGACCTACCTGCCAAACCCAGCTGCCAGCACACAAAAGGGTGCCCAGCAATCCCTTTCCTTAAGAAAACAAAGCTCCCAGGCAGTAAATTTAGGAACTAAAAATTAAAAGCACCACTTTTATAAGTCTTCTGTGAAGAACTAGAAGGAGGATTTGTTGTTACAATGCACTTCTTCCACACAGCAAATGTTTACAGCCTCTCCAAGCCATTTGTATCCTGCTGGGTTTAATAATTTATCTCATTTGAAAATGAGGCGATCTGCAAATACTTCTTCCTTTGAAGTTGTTCCAAGCTTAATCGAAAAATAAAACATGCTAGGGACAAACATATGCAGCAGGTATTTAATTGAGAGAAGAGATGATGGAAAAAGGCAGAGTTCTCATCTCCCAGGCAGAGCATGCAAGCTTTAAACACACTCTTAGACTGATATTTATTGCAACTGACAGAGCAGAAAGGTTCAGAAAAAGCACTCCTTCCCCTCCCATAAATAATTCACCTCCTGCAGCAGTTCATAAAATGTTTATATTAAGTAATAATTCAATTTTGCATTGCAAAAACCCCCAAACTAACATGCTAGGCAAGAGAAAAATCAACCCAAAGGAAGATGGGGGAAATGATTGCTTGGAAGCGGTCACGTTGGATTTCCTCTGCTAAAGCAGTTAAATGGGGTCATTCTTGCTTTGTTGGGTCAAATCCTGATCTTGCCCTGAATAGGGTGTTTTCCATTGATCTCTGCAACAGCTACATGAAGCCTGCTCTTGAGTCATAGAGTCATAGAATCATTTATATTGGAAATTACCTCTATGATCATCAAGTCCAACCATTAACCCAGCACTGCCAAGCCCACCACTAACCCATGACCCCAAGAGCTACATCCACACACTTTCTGAACACCACAAGACGTTTTCCAGCCAGACAGGGCAGGTTCAGTGGTCCCATATTAAGCTCTGCTGTCAAGAAATGACGCTTTTGATTTCAAGGCACCATGAATGTGAGGAGGCTGTGAGCCCACTAACAGGTTATTTCGTCTTGGTTGCAAAGATACACAAGGTCCAACAACATGGGGTAAGACTCCCAACAGTTGGACCCCAACATGGGCTAGAGGATGAAGAACATGGCAGGGAGGAGAGAGGGCAGTGGGACAATGACTGATGATCAGCAGAAGCCATCAAAATAATAGAAATCAAATGTCACCATGGATACACCCAGGCAGCTTTTATTAAAACTCTAATTGCTTGATCCAACCTGTGCCCTGGTGAGCATAAAGAAAAGCTAGCAGCACCAAGGTCACTGCAGACAAAAAAATCAATGCAAAGAATGAGTGATAGTGACTTCTTTTCTCCTAGATTCACAGAGAAGGACTGTGGAGATATCCTCCTGGCATCTCCAGAGGTACGCCATATCCCTTGGACTTTCTCCAGGAATGCACTTAATACATTTTTAACTTTTGACATCCAAGTTTTGCTCCTCTTGGCTGTGACAACAGCAGGTTTGAGCATCCTAACCCACTGTTACATTTCATAGATGCAAAGATAATAATCCATTTCTCTCTTCCAAAACCATTCCATACTTTCCAGCTTCCTGCAACGACCGTGTCTACTGCACTCCTGGCCTCTCTAATGGGTGTCCTCAGAACCTTCTCTGATCCATGACTGCTCAAGTACAAAATCAAAACCTGAACAAAAAAAATCTACATGAGTCTTGACTAATGTGGAAAGATATCACATCCTCTCCATATATCTCAGTACATTACTTGCCCCAAAGTATTTATTTTTGAGTCCTTTTGTTGTTAATTTATTGTTTTTTAGATGAAATAACATTACTGACATGTGATTTGTGATTCCCTGCAGAACTGTTCCTCCACCAGCTGTTCCCATATGCACTGGCACCACTGCTGATCCCTACCTCTCTGTCATTCCCTTCCCTCACCTCTCCTAAACTGCCACTTCTTTGTTTCAAACTATTTCTTCAATATGTCAAGATCTCTTTGAATTCCAATTCATGCAAAATGATTTAGCCAAACATAAGTGAAGGGCTCAGCACAAGATTACATAGATGAAATACGGCTCTGGACAGGCCCTCAGGTGGGAGAGTCCTAATGCCACATTCTGCCCTTACAAATCTCTTACCTGTAATAAGGTATCAGTTAGAATTACAGGAGGAACATAGTGCTATATATTTAAATTGCCTGTGGGATATTTAAGGCATCCTACACCTAGAGAGGCTCCAAGAGAGCTGGAGAGGGACTTTGGACAAGAATCTGGATGAACAGGACAAGGGGGAATGGCTTCCCACTGCCAGGGGGCAGGGTTAGATGGGATGTTGGGAAGAAATTCTTCCTTGTATGGCCCTGGCACAGGTTGCCCAGAGCAGCTACGGCTGCCCCATCCCTGGAAGTGTTCAGCATCAGAGAGTCCTATTGATGGGCTATTCAAGGATGAATCTGAAATAAATAACCCCTAAGTGATATGAAAGACCTGCCCAAAACTGAGTTTGTAGTCATCAGCTGAGAAAAACCCAAGGAATGACATAAGAACTCGAAAGCTGGTGTCCCTCAGGCTGTCCACCAGTGATCCTTGTCAGATCACCTGAACATGGACATCTCTCTACCTGCAGGGTGGGTTTAAATGAGTGAAATCAAAGAAAAAAGAGGAAAAAGCTAGTTTTTTATGTATTTTGTAAATTAATATCTTCTTCCACAAGATCTTACACTGAACATTATACAGTAATATCCTATAATATTTCATAAGTAGAATATCCTTGATCATTTGTTCCTGTGGAAGCCTGAACACATCTCCAGCACCTGTGCAGCTTTCCAAGGGATGTCTCCACACAGCAAAGAGGGGATAGAGTGTGCACAAATATTGGGGTCATGGTGATTCCCCTCATTTCCCCGTCTGCATAGCACATCCATGCAGTTTCCATATCAAGGACATAGTCCTGAACCTGGACACTGCCAGGCTCTGGTCTAGTACCCAGCAATACTCCTGTGGGCTGGAATGTAGTATCTGCCGAAATCCAGACTGGGGACCAGGTTAAATCGGAATTGCTGGCAAGTGTTTTGAGACCTTAAAACTAAATACAGCCTCTATTTCAGTGCTTCCACCTCCCCTCATTAGAGCAACACAGGTATGAAAGTGAGATACAGCAGTGCACCACCTTCAGACATCTTCACTCTTCCCAGGCCGTAACTGCAAGACAAGCCTCTGTTTCCTCCTATTTTGCATCATGTCCTAAGTCTGACATGAAAAGACCAATTTTACACAATCATCCAGTATGACTTCCCACCCAATTTCCCTATCAAACATCAATGTGATATAGTCCGAAGCCTGGTTACTAGATCCCAGGACTAACTCCTTGGAGCACCCCTGTAGGTACAAAAATGCTGCTAGCGAGGGTTTTCTTACTATTTTCTAAGTCCGTGAGAGATATTTCTCTCTCACAGAAGAGGTAGCAGGGAATGTAAACAACCAAGCCACCTGCAACCTTGAAAAGTCTTGTTTATGGTATAGTAGAAAATATTTTGACAATGGATGTTTTAGGATTTAGGCCAATCACCCCCAAGGGGTGGTTGGTCCTTTGTCCAATTAGACTATGAAGAAAAAAGTCTATAAAGAGTTTGTAAAATAATTAAATAAATCCATCTTGCTGCACAATGCCTGCCTGCTGGATCTTCTCTCCTCCTCCTCCCTATGGCTGTGGGACACGGTGATATACCGTAGGAACCAGGCCTGCGGTAATATTTGGTGCTGCCCGATGTGATCTGCACTCTCTGACGTGTCCTGCTGTTGCGAGCCAAACTGAATTTCTCTAGAGGTACGTTGTTCCCCTACCGGGAGGTCCGACAGAACTGAGAAATGGCGAACAGCGGCTCACAAACCGACACTGTCGTACTGGTCTGGAAAGGTGTGTTTAGCATATTGCACACCTCCATTCCTCAAAACTCAGTTCGGGAATTATTAGACTGGGCTACTTTAAAAGGGATTTCCATGGACAGAGATACTGCCCTGGACTTTGCCTTATGGCAGGAACTCGGCTCTGCTGTCCGACACGAGCTCCCGACTGGGGACCCAGCAGCGTTAGAATTATACAAAACCTGGCGGTCGTTATTTATCCTGCTGACAGACCTTGACTGTGATAGCAGGGCTGGCTCGCCTATTTCGGTGATGAGTGACGGAGGAATGTCCGAGGGGGGCCCCGCTGACTGGGCTTCCGAGGAAAATGATGGTGGATTCGGAAAACCTCCCCCCCGGCTCCACAGGCAGAGCCTGCGCCGGCTCACCCTGTGCAATCGCAGGACTCCACAGCCCCAGGGACCCCGCGCCGCCAGAGGCGGGGGGGTCAGGGCACAGACAGGGTGCACAGCCTGCCTTGCCGTTCGGCTGGACAGCGGCCACGGCTTATCCAGGGCTGCAAATCAGCGGCTTAGCCAACTGGACCCCCAGAGCGGCTCCTAGCTTGGTTGCGTATGCACCTGGATCCAACTTCTTAGCCGGCGTAGCGCCGGGCGTGCCTGCCCCGAGACTGCCTGGCTATGGTCCGCTGCCCTCCCTGGCGCTGGACTGTTCTGCGCAGTCGCAGAACCGAGCCATCGACCTTTTAATACAGCATCTGCCTTTGCTGACAGAATTACCGAACCTATCCCGAAGGATGGAGGACCTGCTCAGCCTGCTAGAGCGGCGGATGCCCGAGGCACCCTGCCGTGCGGGGCGCGCCGAGCCCGCGCCGGCCGCGGGAGCCGCGGCTCCGAGCCAGGAAACGGTGCGGCCAGCGGTGAAACCGGAAGCAGCGCTGCCACGGGAAAACCCGGAAGCGGCGGCGGCTGCGGAGACGTGGCCAGAGACGGCGGCGCCGGGCAGGGCCGGGGAGTGCGAAACAGCCGTGGGCAGCGGTGCCGAGCGCGGCCGGGGAGCACGAAACAGCAGTGGAAGCGGCGACCGCGCCGAACGCAGCCGCAGTGCAAGAGGCAAGCGCGGCGCCAAGCGCGGCCGCAGCCCCAGAGACGGCGGCTGCAGCTCCAGTACCGGTTCAGTCGGGACCGGCCGAGACAGCATCCCGTAAAGAAACTGCTGTCCAAACTGCCGCACAGCCAGCTGCAGTCTGTCCTGTCTGTTCTGGCTCTGGCGAACTTAGCCAAAGTGCCCCTATCCGTCCATTTCTGTTCACTCCCAGCACCGCAGAGTTGCCTTTGCCTGATGACTCATCGTCAGGCAGTGAGGCAGATGAGGTTCTGGCCCCAGGTCGTCAGGCGGCTGTAGCCGCGCGGCGAAGAAAAAGGCTGCGCCGGTCTCACCCCTGGACCTTTCAGAACTGCACGGTAACAGCGCGTCCAACCCACTACAGTCGCTTCTTAGAGTCAGTTAAGATGCGAGCATTGGAGGAGGGTGACTGGAGGTTATTAGAAACCCTTGGAATGCCAAATAGATCTGAGGATTCTGGGGGTAACCGGGGAGCTGTTACACTCCATCCGCAGGCTGTGCCAGTAGTTCCGGATGGTAGTGGTTCCCCAAAAGAGATCCAAGCTTTCCCAGTGTATAAGGCTCTCCCAGATTCAGGGGAGCATGATAAGCATGAGGTAATTGCTTGGAAAGTTGCCCAGGACCTCCAATCCAAGGTGGCACAATATGGGCTAGGTTCTGCTGAGGTTATGCAGATAATAAGGGTGATAAATACAGATTTGCTTTCTCCATTTGATATCAGACACTTAGGTCAAATTCTATTTCAACCTGTACAATTTACAGTTTTTGAAAAAACCTGGAGAAAGCTGGCCGGCAAGGCTGCATTAGCAAATATGCAGCTACCTGCTGCTGATTCTAGACGGACAGCAGGAATGGATGCTTTGATGGGGACTGGTCCCTTCTCTGATCCCGGTCTACAGGGTAACTTGTCCTCTAGTGTCCTGCAGCAAGCTCAACAGGGCAGCATGGCTGCGCTGTTGAAAACCATAGAGTTGTCTGCGCCCAGAAAGCGATATACTGAAATAGTTCAAGGGAAATCAGAGTCATTCCTCTCTTTTGTAGAGAAAGTCGCTGCTTCTCTTGAGAAGCAGGTTGAAGATGACGGGTTAAGACAGTTGTTGTTAAGGCAGTTAGTGAGAGATAATGCAAATGAAGAGTGCAGAAAAATCATAGATGCCTTACCAGGGGATCCTGAGGTAACAGACATGGTCGAAGCCTGTGCTAAGGTGGGATCTGGGAACCAGAAAAGGTCTGCTTTGGCTGCGTTCCTGCAGCCTGTTCACACATCTTCTGGTCGTGAACCAAAGCAACCAAAACAGGTGAAGAAATGGAAGCCACCTAAGCCGAGCCAAAAAGAGAACACACCGATCCCCCAGTGCAAGAGGTGTGGCAGGCCAGGGCATTGCTCGGACTACTGTAGATCCCAGACTCATGCCAATGGTTGGCCGTTGCCGGGAAACTTCCGCCGGGGTGCAAGGAGGGGGAATTGCTCTCCGTTGCAGTCGCTCCCCCAGAGAGCGGCACAGGTACAGGCACAGGCCTGCCCAGCCACCCTAGAGACGGCACCCAGGGACCAGACGGTTTTGATGTCCACACCACAGCCACAGTCATCTTAGACTCTAGCGGTATTTATAAGGTTCCCTTGGATGCATATGGACCCTTAGCCCAGGGATCCAGTGCGATGCTGGTGAGAAAACCTGACGTTGCCCATCAAGGAATCTTAGTGCACTCAGGAGTTATTGATGCTGACTTTAAAGGTCAGATTTGCGCTATGGTCTCCACGCAAAAACCCCCTGTAACTATTCCTGAAAAGACCTGCCTTGCTAAATTAGTGCCTTTTAAGTCTTGTGTCCCCAGGATAGAACAAACTCACGAAGATAACGGCAGTGGATCTATGGGACTTCCGCACGTCTTCTGGACTGCAGACATCTCTGACCAAAGGCCACAGATGACATGTACCCTGATCCTGCCGAACGCCCGTCCACCCCGGATTCAGCTTCGAGGTTTGATTGATACGGCTGCTGATGTAACCATCATCTCCTTCTTTGCATGGCCTCCCGCATGGCCTTTAGCCCTGGTGGGATCGGCCATCGCAGGATTAGGAGGAACCACACAGAGCTATTTAAGCGAACGGCTTGTGGTGGTGAAGGATTCAGAGGGGCACACAGCTACGATTAGGCCTTATGTTGCTACCACTTCCCTTAACCTTTGGGGACGGGATGTGTTGGTAGCTTGGGGCATACGGATTGGGACAAATTTTTAGCAGGGGTCACTGTGCGTAAGGGCGCACAGTATCCTACACTGCCTTTGCAGTGGTTGATTAACACACCAATCCGAGTCAGACTCTGCTCAGTTAGTTTAATTAAGGGCTGTTATCATGGCTTTTCAGCGATTCTCACAGGAACCTTTGAATTTGGTTACTGACTCTGCTTATGTAGCAGATATAACCCAACGCTTAGATTGTTCACTTCTGAAGGAGGTGAACAATGCGGCTCTGTTTTCACTGTTGCAAACCTCGTGGTCTGCAATTCAGGCTCGAGTGCATCCATATTACATTCTGCACATTCGAAGCCACACCAATTTACCAGGGTTTCTAACAGAAGGCAGTGCCAGGGCTGACATGCTGGCCAACCCTGCGTGGGTAGGGCCTCAGCCTGACAAAATTGCACAAGCCAAGGCATCGCACGGTTTCTTCCATCAAAGTGCACATACCCTGCAGAAGCAGTTTCATTTAACGCCAACCAAGGCGCGCGACATTGTCAGCGCTTGGGCTGACTGTCATGGACTCGCTGCGCCTTTGCCAGCGGGGGTAAACCCCAGAGGGCTAAAAGCCTTGCAGATTTGGCAAACGGATGTAACTCACATCCCAGAATTTGGTCGGCTGAAATATGTGCACGTGTCTATTGACACTTTCTCCTCGGCTATGTGGGCTTCTGCTCACACTGGAGAGAAGGGACGTGATGTCATTGCCCATTGGAAATTGGCTTTCTCAGTCCTGGGTGTGCCAGCTTCTGTGAAAACTGATAATGGTCCTGCCTACGCCTCGGAGAAGACGCGGCAGTTTTTACACCTATGGGGTGTAGACCATACCTTTGGTATCTCACATTCTCCTACTGGCCAAGCCATTGTCGAACGCACTCATGGTACCTTGAAGCGTGTTTTGGACAAACAGAAAAGGGGAATGCATGGAGAAACCCCACAGAGCCGACTAGCAAAAGCTTTGTATACAATTAATCACCTTACAGTACCACAAAATTCAAATAATCCTGTTATTCTGAATCATTTTCTCTCATTGCAGTCTTCAGGTGAGACACAACTGCCCCGGGCAAAAGTCTGGGTACAGAATTTACTCACTAACCAGTGGGAAGGCCCGCATGAGCTTATTGTTTGGGGTCACAGGTATGCTTGCTTTTCCACAGATACTGGGGTACGGTGGCAACCTTCAAAATGCGTTCGCCCTGACTACGGCACCAGAGGCAGAACAGGCAACCTCCAAATGATGACCAGAACGCCAACCACCCAAATGGCGACCAGAATGTAGATCATCAGCCTAATGACTCTTCTGATGATGACCAGGATGTCAACCATCAGGCAGATGGTCCTTCTACAAGCAGAGACTGGGATGGTCCTTCCACAAGCAGAGACTGAACTTTAAATTTCTTGTTATGGAGTCAGATAGTTAAAGCCTTAAGGACATATTTAGAATTAATAACTGATGTAGATTTCTATTTAGGATTAATAGTAGAGTTGTTATCTTATAAAACAAAAAGGGGGAATTGTAGGTACAAAAATGCTGTTAGGATTTTCTTACTATTTTCTAAGTCCGTGAGAGATTTTCCTCTCTCACAGAAGAGGTAGCAGGGAATGTAAACAACCAAGCCACCTGCAACCTTGAAAAGTCTTGTTTATGGTATAGTAGAAAATATTTTGACAATGGATGTTTTAGGATTTAGGCCAATCACCCCCAAGGGGTGGTTGGTCCTTTGTCCAATTAGACTATGAAGAAAAAAGTCTATAAAGAGTTTGTAAAATAATTAAATAAATCCATCTTGCTGCACAATGCCTGCCTGCTGGATCTTCTCTCCTCCTCCTCCCTATGGCTGTGGGACACGGTGATATACCGTAGGAACCAGGCCTGCGGTAATACACCCCTACTGCCCAAGAGGGTGTGAAAAAGATGATGATACGTATGTCACCACTGATGGACTACTAGACATTAAGATCCACTGGAAGACCAAAGATTGAGATAAGAAGGGCTGGACAGACACACCTGGCTACAACTCACAACCACAGTATGTTGAGTTTTCAGTTGTTCACTGCCAGCTTTGGATATTGCACAACCCTGCAAGATCCTTGTTCTAGAGGAAGCTGAGGGCTTCTCCAAACTACTTAACTCCCAAGAGCTGGGCTTTGCAAACACTTAACGAAAGTATTGCCAAGACTTCAATGACTAGAGGTACCAGCAGAAAACCAACTAGAAAACCACCTTCTAAGGCAACAAATGTGCCTGTGTTTTCTGAGGGTTTCCAATTCTCAGAGCAGCCAGGGAGACAAATTGCAACTGGTCATAAAAATCTCTCTTGGGAGGATGAAAATCCTCCATGTACAGGGATCAGCATGCCAAGTTAATCTGCAGTCCTAGAACAAGCAAGAAAGGGAGTCTTGGGAAACGGGGCTGGGGAGAATCTCAAGAACACATTCAATTCATCCCATGCTCTGGAGTCAGGATCAAGCAATGGACCTTTATATCTCCTCTGAAGGTTGGCTGGCTTGCTGGAGATGCTACAGACAGTCAATGGCTGAAACAACCTGTCCTGTGTCATCCCAGAGTTCACACCAGCCAAATGCTGCAGACCCTCTCAGCCTTGTGGGTTACACAGAGCCAAGGGAGAATTTCTATGAGACACCAGGAAATCACCTCTCCCCTTAAAGAAAGTTGTGGCTGCCCCATCCCTGGAAGTGTTCAAGGCCAGGTTGGATGGGGCTTGGAGCAACCTTATCTAGTGGAAGGTGTCCCTGCCCATGGCATGGGGTGGAACTGGATGAGCTTAAAGGTCCCTGTGATTCTGTGATCCTGCTCTGCTGCTATGCTGTCAAAAGCTTTTACACACTAAGGAAGGCTCAATCACTGCAACTTTCAACACCACCTTCACTGCTCTCTGCATGATGATGCTGTCAAAACCCATCCCAGTTCCCCAAAGCGAACACATGGTTTTCCTTGTGTCCTCCCTCCACAGGGCTGCTTGCCAACACATCCCTCTCTGGGAATCCTCTCTGAGTTACCATAGCTACTGACTCTAACAAGCTCTATTGCTTGGCTGAGACCGGTGCCTTCATCCCCTGGATACACAGGGTACCTGGCTGGGGGCTATCACCCAGCCATGGCAAACCCAACCCAGGGCTTTCCTACTTTTCATGGGCAACCTCCAATCCCACCTTTCTTCCCTCATCTCAGATCTTCTGCACATCCATCTATATCTAAGTAACAAGAGCACAAAACGTTCAAAGTCCCAATCTGCAACCCAGCATGCTGGTGTCCACAAATCCAGCACACTGGAATAATCAGGCCTTGTCAGCTAGTTCCCTCCCTAGTTTTAGGAACTTCACTGATAGTCTGCTCTGATGCACTGGTGGAAGTGTGGCTCAGGCTGCAAAAGAGTTTGCAAGATAGCAAGGGTCCTTTCAGCTTCCTGCTGAGGCTCACGGTGATGGAACTACACAGTCAAAATGGATGTGAGAAGGGAGAGGAGCCACCTGTGCAGTGAAATGGTATCCTGAGGGCATCTGCAAATTTTCCTTTAAGGTCTCGTCCAATAAACCAACCAACAGCCCGACTGCTGCCTAAACCTGGGAATGGGCCCAGTCAGGGTTCACACCCCTGCCTGTGTTTCCAGCCCATCAGTGTGTGATGCTGATTCCTTTCAGGCAAAGCTCCCTGCACAAGAGCAGACACGCAGCCTCCTTCAGGGTGAAAGGCAAAGTGAAATTTGGGAGGGAGCCTGAAGCTCAGCTGTCAGGTCTGAAGAATTTCCTTCTCCGGCATCTGGATAACCTCTCCTTTTCCCATTCATCCAGCACAAAGACACTGTTAGCTCTCACAGGGTGTTTATCTGCCCAGCCTTGCAGATGCTGTCTTAGAAAACAGATTTCTCACTGGAATACTTTGCAAGGTTGCTGGTGCCTGATTAATGGTGCTTGGTTGCTGCTTTTCTTTTCTTGTGTTTTAAAAGGGTTAAATATGTGTGACACTGTGTGGGTTCTTTGCTGCTCAGAAAGGGGAAAAAAATAGAAGGTGATGGTCTTAAAAAAATTAGTGGCCTTCTGTAGTGAAGCTATATACTAATCAATCAAATTATTTAATCCCAGAATGTCTTGGAATGGGAGGGACCTTAAAAATCATCTTGTTCTGACCCCCTGCCACAGGCAGGGACACCTTCCACTAGACCAAAACCCTGTCCAACCTGGCCTTGAACACTTCCAGGCATGGGGCAGCTACAGCTTCTCTGGGCAACCTGTGCAGGGCCTCACCACCCTCACAGGGAGGAACTTCTTCCCAATATCTTACCCAAATTTCCTCTACTTCAGTTTGAACTCATTCCACCTTGTCTTGTCACTACAGTTCCTGATGAATAGTGCCCCTCTGGCTTCTTGTAGGCCCCTTCAGACACTGCAAGGTGCTGTGAGGTCTCCATGCAATATTCTCGCCTGCAGGCTGAATTACAGCTCCACCAAAAAACAAACCAACCACACAAAACCCACCCAGCCACCCACAAAAACCCAAATCAAAACTATCAAACAACTGAAAAATAGTTTAAAATTAAAAAATTTTAAAATTAAATTGGATTTTAAAATTAATTCTTAAAAATGTAAAATTTTATTTTTAAATTAAAATTTTTAAAACATTTATAATTTTTTTTTAAGAATAACAGCCTCCATGCCTTCTCAGCACCAAAACCTCCTATTCCGTAGTGTTGACAGCACAGCTTGCAGCCAACTCACCAAAGCAGCAATAGTCTCTCCATATGCACACTGTGTGTGCAAAGTGCTGTGGGGTCCCCACAGCTGGAGGCAATTTTTGATCAAAAAGAAATTACTAACTGAAAGAAAAGTTTGCCATATAATGAGCTATTAATCAAAATAAAGCAGTTATTAATAGAAAGCAAAATGTGCTTGCAATAGAACACTTGAAGTGCTGGATTTGGGGAGGAGATATGAGTTGGAGGCTAAAGGATTAACTTGGTGAACAGCCCAGTTTTTGTGTATAGTATTTTAATAATATATAAAAATAGATACACATGTATATAAACATATGATATAAAATATTAGTATATAAAATATATTAATCTAGAAAATAAATAATATATAATTACAAATATATATATCTCCTTCCAATGTCCTTTATATAATAATACATATATATATATGAATGACATTGGAAGGATATCCAGAATACTGAGTTTTACATCATGAGAATTAAAACTTCCATCCTATAAAACTTCCCTAAAATGGCCCTTTCCCTCCTGGCTGGTGCTGATCATGGTAGCAGAAGAGCATCCATGCTCTTCTGCCCAATTGGACAAGGCTTAGCTGAAAACACCATATGAATATATATATGTACATATATATATGTAAATACATTCAGCTCAGAGCAAAGAACAGTGAGATTGATGCAAGATTGAGTGCAGAAGTACTTAGAAAGCCTTTTTAGCTGGTAGGAGACAGGAAAAGGAAAGGTCTCTAAATGTGAGAGGAGACAAATTTATAACAGATCTTACTGATTTATTTGAAAAAGAAAGGATAGATAATCTAAATTAGTTGTAGTTGATCGCTCTCCTCTTTATTTACTCTTTGTGTTACAGTGGTGACTTGAAGTCACCAAGTCAAAGTGGCATCTGCCCTACAGCATCAGCTCCTGCATCCCAAAGAAACCGGTGGTCTCACCAGACACAGAAGTGTGTGGAAGGGGAGGAGGAGAGATGTTTGACATGTCCTTTGACATGATAACTGACTTAACAGACAAAAGAAATGTGGAAAACTATTGGGTTTCAGCAAAGCATTTTATCCAGGGCCATGTGGGAAATTCTTAATTAAGCCAGTGAACATGAACATTAGCAGAATGGAAAACCAGGCAAGGAAAATGACAGTGATGAGTGTTGGAAGGCTGAGCAGCAGCCCAGAAGGAGGTTAGCAGTGTTTAATATTTTTAAGGTTGACTTTGGCACAAAAAAAGTAGGGCAACACTGATGGGACCTCCTAATGACACAATGTAATATGCAGCACCAATGTGCAGGAGGATCGGGAAATCACAGAAGAAGGAGGGGATTGACCTTGACTGCCATGTTGAAAATGGAATGAAAATTAGTAGTTAATTCTAGGCTTGGTACTAATCACCAGGATTTTTTGCTATGGCGTGTGACTGCCTAAGAAGGAGAACAGTATGGACATCCTTGTTATCAAAGAGTAAATGAGGGATCCATAATGAATCCATGATGCCCACAAATATGGCTCATGAGTCTTCAGTAGAAATGGGGACGTCATCTCCAAAGGGCAATAGTCTGCATCTCCGTTTAAGAAACAGATTTCATCTAGGAAGAGCTAGAGAGAAAAGGCTGATACCCAGGAAGTAAAAATTTTTACTTCCTAGCTACAGAGCCAAACAATGTGGATACTGTACTTGGAGACACTAAGCAGTGACATTTGGACAGGAGAAAGTCACTAAGTATGCCAATAAAACAGAAAAAAAAAAAGAGAGAAATAAACCAAATAAAACAGCAAACTACAACCTCTCCATTGATCCAGACTGGAAATGAGTTGCAAATTATCAAAGACTGAGGTCTTGGCACAGCCTTCCTGCTGGCATAATGCAGCTAAAAATTCTGCATTTCTGAGACAGAGCCTTGGGTGTTACTCATAAAGACTAAATAACAAACCAGGTAATTGCACTTCAAGGTTCAGAGGGTCCCATTCAGCCCTATGTGCCTAAAGGTCTCTCTGAGGTCACCCAGCTGAGCAAAAGCAGATGAACAGGTTCTCAAGTATGTTGACTCCATCACCTGAATGCCACTTCCACCGCTTCCTCCTGCTCCACCCAGTCCTAAGGCATGCACAGACCAGTTCCAGCTTGCACACAGTCAAAGCAGCAAAATTCAGTCTTGCCTACACTGCTGAGAACCTCCCCGTTGGCTTTTGGGGCTGGATGTTGTCCACCTTAAACTGATTGCAGGGAATACACTGCCACATACTCCAGCTTGGAGCTACCTACCCCCAAGTGTCCCAAGCTTGGAGACACCACCTGTCTTTCTCAGCTGATGGACTATATCCAGAGGAAATCAAGAGCATGGTAGAATAGCTCTCTGCCTGCATGTTGTCGTTTGACACTGGCCAAATGCCAGGCACCCACAACAACTACTCACTCACCCTCCCCTGCTACAACTGGGCAGAGGAGAGAAAAAAAATTAAAGGGTTCATGAGTTGAGGTAAGGTCTGGGAGAAAACACTCCAAGGGCAAAACAGGCTCAACTTAGAAGTACAAAGTGAATTTATTAATAACAAAGCCAGAGGGGGATAATGAGAAGTAAAATAGCCCTTATAAACACCTTTTTTCCCCAACCCCTCCCTCCTTCCCACCGACAGTGCAGGGAGATGGGGGGTGGGGGCTTTGGTCAGTTCATCACCCAAGATCTTCTTCCACTGCTCAGGGAGAGAAGTCCTTCCCCTGCTATGCCATGGAGTCCCTTTCCACAGGAGACAGTTCTCCATGAAATTTTCCAGCATGGTTCCAATCTCACGAGCAGCAGTCCTCCCAGAACTGCTGCAACGGGAGTCCCTCCCATGGGCAGACAGTCCTCCCAAAACTGCTGCGGTGTTGGTCACTCTTCCACGGGGTGCAGTCCTCCAAGGACAGGCTGCTCCAGCCTGGAAGCAGGGGCCCTCTCGCTCTCCACCCAGTCTCCCAGTGGATCACAGCCTCCTCCAGGCATCCACCTGCTCTGGCATGGGCACCTCCCCCACGGGCTGTGGGTGGATCTCTGCATCCCCCGTGGATCCCCATGGGCTGTAGGGGGACAGCTGCTTCACCATGGTCATCACCACGGCCTGCAGAGGAATCTCGTCTCTGGCACCTGGAGCACCTCCTCCCCCTTATTCTCCACTGACCTTGGTGTCTCCATGTTTCCCTCACATGTTCTCACCTCCTCCTCTTCTCTGGCTAGAAAAAAACTGTGCCCCACTTTGTTTTTGATCTTCTTCTTAAATACATTATCACAGAGGCGTTACCACCATCTCTAACTGGCCCAAGCTTGGCCAGCAGCATGTCCATCTTCAGAGCCATCAGGGATTGGCTCTGCCAGACACAGTGGAAGTTTCTAGCAGCTTCTCACAGAAGCCACCTCTGTGGCTTCCACCCTCCCCCTCACTACCAAAAACTAGGCCATGCAAAACCAACACAGCCTGCATCATCCATCTCCATGCTCTTTGTGTCTTAGTGAACACCAGGGTCATTAGTTACTCGGGCAGCCAGTCCCTGTCGTCTCAGCAGACGTCGTGTCTCCTCCTGCTACTAAAGGTATGCATCAAGTGACCCCTGAGACAGAGCTCAGCCTTAGCCAAAGCTGCCAAACACCTCTCTGAACAGCCTTTTCTGGATAGAAGAAAACATTCTGCCCCTTTCCTTCCACCTGAGAAGAAAATCGGACCCATCTGCCTACGCGGTTACTTTAATAAACACTCTCATAGCTGAAACAACAAGGATTTGGAGAATGGTATCTCCCAAGAAATGTTCTCTGGCAGTGGAGTCTGGGATAGCCCTCAGCCATGCTATTAAACCTCGTTAACCTCTAAAACCAAGGTGGTTGCATCCAAACTGCTTGTAGGGATAAGTTCTTAGCTTGGGAGTGGGTGCTACCAAACTCAGTGTGAGAAGAGGGCTAGAGACAGTTCCAAGCACTAGAGTGAACATGATGTTTCCACACCCAGAAACATGTCCTGGGACTCTAATTTACTAGTACAGACATAGCCTACAGATCTGATCAGAAATTTCAGAAGGCAATGGAAAATTTCCCATCTTACAGCATAAGCAGTGCTATTAGCATTCTCACCAAGATGGGAAATGTCCTCCACTGGAGATTTTCAAGAATAGGTTAGATAAAATCACAGAAACACAGAACGGCTTGGGTTGGAAGGGACCTTAAAGCTCATCTTGTTCTGACCCCCTGCCATTGGCAGAGACACCTTCCACTAGACCAGGTTGCTCCAAGCCGTGGCCAACCTGGCCTTGAACACTTCAAGGGATGACGCAGCCACAGCTTCTCTGGGCAACCTGTGCTAGGGCCTCAGCACCCTCACAGGGAAGAATTTCTACCCAATATCCCATCTAACCCAGCCCTCTGGCAGTGGGAAGCCATTCCCCCTTGTTCTGCCCCTCCAGGCCCTTGCTCAAAGTCCCTCTCTGGCTCTTGCAGCTCCTTTAGACACTGGCCTAAAGGTATCCCCAGAGCCTTCTCTTGTCCAGTCTGAACACCCCCAGCTCTCCCAGCCTGTCTCCAGAACAAGGAGAAGTATGAATTTCCTGCCCGTGTGTATCTTGGTCCAGCCTTCCTGTGTGGGCATCCCTCCCTAAATTATCTCTGCTGTATCTCTGAAAACCACACAGCAAGTCTCCAGTGCTGACTCATTCATCTCTATAGCTACTACAAATCCTCATTTGCTCCACATCTTTAGTACCTCCAGAGTTTGAGATGAATGACAGAACATTAGCAACAGGCAATTCATTAATATAAGAGGCAGTCCAAAATTTTCCATTGAAGCCTTTATTGTTTTGTTTCCTCTGCTAGGAAAGGAAGTTGGTGGGATGGAAAAAATAATTGGTTTGGTAAAAAAAAAATCTGGTTTCGCAATATTACTTCTCAGGGGTAAATGCATTTTCTTAGTACTCATTTGGACACCTTACAAAGGGGGGTAAGTGGTTCCTTTCCCTTTTGTATCTTTTTTCTTCAGGGAATAAAGGTAACAAGAGAAGGCAGAATGTAAGACAAAGGAGAAGGGGGAAAAACACCCAAGAAACAACTAATTCTGGCATTTTTCCACAATTTCCAAATAAAAAGGGAAAGCATTCATTCATTCCTTCTTTTATTTTTGCCAAATGTGCTTCTAATTGTTTCACATCCACCAGCAAATGCCACTGTCTGCACATTTTGTCGCCTGCTCTCTCTGGTCCCAAACCCCCAGGGTCAAGTCCAGCCTTTGGTGTAGCAGGGAGAAGTGCTCTGCCCATCCTGTCCAGAAGTTCAGGGGCAGAAATCCCCTTACCCAATACAGATAAAGCCCTCAATGATGCCACCACATCACAAATTGAACAAGAAACAGCTCCATCCACCACCAGCGGCTTTTCAAGCTGACCTGACTGAAGGATTCCCTGGTCCTTGGTCCCTCAGGGTCCATGGACCACCCTGAGAAGCAGGACCACAGGGAAGAGGGGGGGTGAAGGAGATGTAACCTGCCTTGGTTACCTGTAAACTTGGGCAGCTCATGTGCTGGGGAGGGAAAATGAGACAAGAAGTCCCTCAGTGCTGGAACCTGTGTCATGCCAAGCCACACCCAGTGACAGCAGTGGGAATAAGTACATAAATAAATCCCATGTATAAGTGAATAGTTAATAAATTATTGTTAATAAATATATCAATATAAATAATGTAAATACTATGAATAAGATAAAGAAATACTAGAAATATTGGAAATAAATTCTATTTATTCTGTAGGATCCCGGGGCACAGGCAGTCTCTGGCAGACATCCACAGTCCTGCCACTCTGGCCTCACCGAAGGCTTCTGGCTCAAATGCTAATACAAACAAATCATTCATCCATCTGGCTGGGAGGAACCTCCATCTTCCATGGACATCACCATCTGGTACCACCTCTGCTCTCTAACTCTGGGCAGACCTGGGAGGAGATCACAGGCACATGGTCTTTGTGATACTTATCTGTCTTAGTATACAGAGGTTAAAAAGTCCCTTTAACATGGACTTCCCCCATGACCTTGGGTGAGTTGCTTACTCTATCCCATGCTCTCAGGTATTCCTCACATGGAAATAATACCCAGTGGGACAGAGCGAGCTTAAAAACTATTGCTGGTCTGCTCTTTTGATTTCACCAAGGAATTGTTTCCCAACCTTGGAGACACTGATTTGCAGCAGTGGCAGAGGACTGTAAGGAAATCTCCCCCTGACTCTCTGCTGATGGGGAGCCTTCATCCATGCACAAGGAAGAAAAGCCCCATGTGAGCCGTCCTTGCTCCTCTCTAGCAAGAAGTCATTAGGAGGTAATTTTGGGCTGCTGCACGGCCCACAAGGTTGTCCCAATACACTGTGGAGTCTCCATCCTTGGAGATGTTCAATACCCACTCAGTATGTCAGCAGCCAGGTTCTTGGCAGTAATAAAGATTTGGAGAATTTGGTTTTTAAAAAGAACCCAAACAATAAACAACACTTATAAGATGCCTAATTGGAACAGAAAAGAGAACAATTAGCCAAAACATCACTTATGCATTAATGAAGAGGTGCTTATGTTTTAGGGCTGAGCGTCAGAGCAAACATTTCTCCTGCAATATGCGGCAAGGGAAGAAAAACATGGAAGTGGGAGAACACTTTCCCAAGTGGAAAGAAAAGCCCTAAGAGTATCGTGAAAGCCAACAAGCAACACAAAGAAAGCTGAATCCTTCTAGTTCTTCTTAGGTTTAACATCCCAGCTGACCCAGCCTTGGGGAGGAATCCTAGCCCAGTGCCTTAGGAATTTGTTGGAGCAGACTGGAGGGATAGGAAGCTGAGCTATCTGTATTTAAATATGCAAGTAAGTCTAATTATCCTTTGTAGCAGCGGAAGAGAAGCAACACAAGGGCTCTCCAGTTCCAGGAGAGCTTTCTGCTTTAGCTCTGCCATCTCCAGCATGAACACAGACCTTGCAAAGTGAGCAGACAAAAAGCTGAGTCTCTCAGATCACAGCAGATTTAAGGGCTGTGTTACTCCTGGAAACCCCTTTCCCCACACTCTCCACCCCTGCAAAACAGAGCCCCCAAAAATCCCTGGCCATTTTCTTGTGTCTCAGCCAAGCACCACCTGGATGCACCTGAGCCTCCAGCATCAGCCAGTGAGAGCTAGAGCTGATGCCAAATGACAGCAAAAATCAAGATCTTACTGCTTCAACTGTTTCCCACTCAGGAAGGGGGGAAAGCAGATGACTGTCAGCTTTGCTGTGCCACCAGTGGAACAGAGGAGTCAAGTCCCAGCTTCATCTTAAATATGCATGAATGTACTACCTGTTTGATGGCCAGGTGTCACCTCTAAATCTCCCCAACGAGGAAAATAAATCATTCAAAGGCATGAACACCTCAGCATTCACACAGCTATAGGGAAAAGCAAAAAGGCTGCCATCACACTTTTGTCACCGCAACCCCCAGCTTTGCTCTCTGCCACCTCCACTTTGGTCTCAGCAGCGGTGGGCTCTGCCAAAGAAAGTTCTGGAAAACACAACTGCAGCAAACTCTCCTTGCAAATGAGACAACCACCCCATCACTTTTGTTTTTGCATTCCCAACACATTGAACCCCTTGACACGGAGAGAAAAAACAGCAGCAGCTCACTGCAATGAGTTTCATGCTCTGAATCCCAAACAAGGTCTACTGCTGAGCTGAAATAAAGGCATCCATTTCTAGTTGGTTGGGGAGGTGGGGGGGGGGGGGGGGCACAGAAGGATGTGTCATCCCCTGCTGCGCTGCGTTAAAACATGGCAGCATCTGAAGGCTGCCCCACCCAAGCGGCCTAGGATGCGTGTTCCTCATCCTGGCACATCCCCCACCCCCGGGATGCTTTGTCTTGAGGGTGGGCCAGCCTGGGATGCTTCCTGGGACGCTCCTGTGTGTGGGGCACCCCACTTGTGCATGGGACCCCTGGGATGCCGGGGGGTTGGTTGCAGCATGGCAGCCAAGGATGTGCTTGGAAAGGACCAGAGGCGACTTGCACATCCTAAGGAGGTGACCCCAAACATCACCCGTGTGGAAATCCAAGGTGGTGGGTGTCTGAATTTTGGAATGCAGTGGAGGGAGGGGGACACAGAGAAACTCAAACCTGCTGCCAAACCCCCGACAAAAAGTGTTCATGTATTCACTACCTGCACAGTACCTACTGCCCCATCATCGATCCCCAGAGAAATGAGGAATTTAAGGATATCTCCCCCCCGGCAGGAAATCTGCAAGCCCCCCTGGAATGTTTCACAGCCTCACTCCCAAGGTGGGATGCTCCTCTGGGGATGTGCAAAGGGGGACTGGATAAGAGCTGGCAAGGGGCCGCCAGGTTGGGGATCTAGATGGATGGGAGGCAGGGGGAGATGCCCTCTCACCTGTAGGACGAACTGACCCCCGCCGCCACCTCCTCTTTGATCTGTCTGTTGACAGCATCGGCAGCCGCCCGGCCTCTACTCGGCTCCGCCGGCTGCCCACCCGCCTCCTCCACCTTCTTCCGACCCTTCTCTCTCCCATCCCCAGGCCGCACTGTTTTGGGATGCTCATCCTCCACCTCGGGGTGTTCCTCCTTCTTTTCGGGAGCGAGGTGCACCTTCCGCCGCTTCTCCTGAGCCGGTTTCTCCGGGGGATCGCGGTCCAGGGCCAGGACGGGGGAAGGTCCCGGTTTGGGGATCCAGGGATGATCGCCCCTCTTGGGGATGGGCCAGGCACGGAAATCCTTCTGGTACTGCGTCTCCTTCTCGAAGGGAGTGTCCGAGGGCTGGTACTCACTCTTGGGCTTGCAGCTCGGCTCCGGCCGCTGCACCTTCCAAGGCTTGTAGTCGTGCCGCATGACCGAGTCGGCCGGGGGAGAGGCGTGCGGGGCCGGGCCGGGCCGGGCGGGACCGGGAGCCGGCTCACCCCCTGCGGCCCCCGCCGCCGCCTCGCCGCCGGGCTGGGTCTCGATGGGGGCCGCGGGGCGCGGCGGGGGCGCGGGGGCGGCGGGATGCTCGGTGGCCTCCGAGTATTTGGTGAAAACGAGGGGGACGGCGATGTCCGCCTTGTCCAGCTGGTTCCAGAAGCGGGCGATGCAGCACGCACGGGTGATGCAGGGCCACGCCATGGCGGCCCCGCGCCGGGAACGACCGCTCCGCGCTCCGAACACCGCACTGCTCTCCGCACCGAGCTCAGCGCTCCGCCCCGCCCCAGGTGGGCGGGGCGTGGGGGCGGGGCTTGCACACGCACAGGGGCAAGGCACGCACACGCGCAACACATCTGCACATCAATGCACCTACACACACGTGTGATACATGGCTATGTGTGTGCCCACCCCTGCACAGCCACACAGCTGCACACACATGTGAGACATGGCTATGTGTGTGCACAGACCTGCACGGCCACACACACTTGCAAACACACGTGAAACGCACTCAGACATGTGTGCACACATACGCTTCATCCCAGGCCTACACACACATGTACACCTGCACATACATATGTAAGACATGACCATGTGTGTGTGCACACACCTGCACTGCCACAGACCTGCACAGCTGCACACCTGAACACACACGAGAAGACACACCCATGTGGCCCATGTGTGGACAGACCTGCATACTTCATACACACCTGGACACACACACGTGCACAATCACACACCTGCACACACATATGCCAGACATGCAAACCCAGCACATACTTCTGTGTGGGTGCACACATGCATGGTCACACACCTGTACACACATGGGCAAGTCACATACATGCATGTATCAACACATCTGCATGCTTGGTCACACACCTGTACACATATGTGCAAGGTGCCCATGTGTGCAAACACATGCATATGTGGTCACACACACCTGCACACATACATGAGAGATGCACACGTTTGGGTGCACACATACACCTGCACAGTCACACACACTTGCACACGCATGTGGAGATGTGCCCATGTATGTGTGCACACAACTCCATGGACACATACCAGAGCACAAACATGCAAGGAATGCCCATGCGTGTGTGCACACACACAAATGCTTGGTCACATACCTGCACACATATGTGCAAGGTGCTCATGTGTTCATGCACATGAATGCATGGTCACACGCACCTGCACACATGTATACAAGACATGCACATTTGCATGCACACACATGCTCAGCCACACACGTGCAACACGTGCCCATGCACATGCCCATGTCCATGCTTGTGTTCATGCACATGGAAAGATGTGAGCAGACACACTTGCACACGTGCACGTGTACATTCACACAGAGGGGTGCACACTCACACCTACACACATGCATGCACAGGAATGCAAACACACATGCAAGACACACTTCTGTACACACACCTGCACAGGCATATGTGCACATGCACACACATGTGAACTCACACACAAATACACACATTTGCACACAGATACATGGACATGCAAAAACACAGAAATCACATTCACAAATACAGGTTCTCATGTAAGTGTACATGCAGTGCACACAGACATTTGTACACACAAATGTGCACACATGTGTACACACACAACTGCACACACGTGCAAACAAATCTACACACCTGCGTATATACTCAAACCTGTACACATGCACTCACCCCCGTAGACACGTGCGAATATGCACATGAACAACTGTGAAAATGCACCCCCGTGCTCACACATGCACAATGTGCACACCCGCATTCACATGTGCAAGCACATACATGCACACAGACATAAATATGAACATGCACACACATATGAACACACACACAGCTAGACGTGTCTGTCCACATATGTGCACTGCTGCATATGCACATTTGAATGCACAAGCACATGCCTATAAGCACATGCATGCACACATGTGCACATACACACAGATGCCCACACACATCCAATCTCACAACTGTGCACATGCTGTACACATGTGCACGTGACCAGATGCACGCATATGCACACATACATAGAAATGCATGTGTGTTCCCATGTGCATACACTCATGCACAGATACTTGGTCGCACATGTACACATATGCGAGCTGCCCATCTGTATGCACAGGTATGTGCAGCCACACACACGCACACACATACACGCATATATGTTTTATTCTTTCCTTTTACCTCTTTTTCAGTTGCAAACCCAAACCAAAACACCCCCCAGCTATCTCCTGCTGACGGCTTCCTCTGAAATCTGATTCCCAGGGTGGATTCACAGCCCCAAATCCCACCCTCCTTTCTAGCCTTGCCTCCACCTTCTCCCCATCATGCCAGCCCTCCAACCCTTCCTTCATCCCTTCCTCCATCCCTCCATTCCTCCATCCTGCCATCAATCCCTCCATCCCTCCCTCTCTCCATTCCTCCCTCTGTTTCTCCATCCCTTCATTCCTCCATCGCTCTATCACTCCATACCTCCATCTTTCCATTCATCCCTCCATCCCTCTCTATTTCCATCCCTTCATCCCTCCATCCCATTCTCCCACTGTCCCTCCATCACTCCCTCAACCCCTCCATTCTTCCCTGCATCTTTCTTTTTATTCCCTGATGCCAATAAAGTCCATTTGCACTCAAATCGCATCCACACTTGAAGCCCTCCAGTCTTTGTCAGCCTTGAGGCACTGCCAGCATTTCTACCAGGAGCAGAACTCCAATAAAACCAGTGAAATCCACACACCCAAATGCTGAATTACAAAGAGAAAAAGCAATTCCCCCTCATCAGTGACTGCAGCTGCTGGGAGTGCAGTGACAGGCAGGAGCATCCCTGTGGGGATTGTTTCTCTAGTACAACGCTTTGCATCCCCTTACTGATTCTTAGGCCCTGAGGATTTTGGGCTTGGGTTTGGTTTTTTTCTTTGCTTGACTTTGCCTGGAATGGCTTAATTTCATTCTTACCTGTAGGCAAATTGTGGAAACTCATTTTATGGATGGTATTGGAGCACTCAGTGCTGGGGATGGATGGTTCAAAGAGCCGCCTTTGGAAAGAAAATAAATAAATATCAACTAGAGATGCCTATACACAGACATTGCTTTGTCTTCCAGATTTATATCATTCCTGCTATTACATCCAGTGCTATTAAAAGTGAGGATTACAATTAAAGATTTAGGAAGCTCCTCAGTATTTCCCAAGTTGGGACCCAAGCCATAGTGTTCTGGGGCATCAATGCACTGTGTATCAGCTTTGAAGGTCTGCAGTGTGCTCCTGTGCATCCACGATAGATGTGCTCATCTCTGCTTAGGCTGGGTTTTGAAATAGAATCACAGAATCACAGAGGTGGGAAAAGTCCCCTAAGATCACTGAGTCCAACCATTCCGTCAGCACTGCCAAGGCCACCAGTAAACATGTCCCAAATGCCACATATACATGGCTTTTAAATTCCTCCAAGGATGGGGACTTCACCACTGCCTTGTGCAGTCTTTACCAGGGCTTGACAACCCTGTCTGTGAAGAGTATCCAATCTAAACCTCCCCTGGTGCAACTTGAGGCCATTTCCTCTTGTTCTGTCTCTTGTTACCTGGGAGCAGAGCCCAACCTCCTCCTGGCTCCAGCCTCCTTCCAAGGCACTGTTACGAATGGAGACAAGCTTAGACAAGTCCTGCCTTTGACTAAGATTTCTGGCAGTAACTCTGTTTGGGGCGGTCTGCACCCCAGATCGCTCTCGTTTGCAAGTTCTTAATAATGGCGGATTAGGTCTATTGCAAAATGAATTATTTATTGAATAGACACAAAATTAACAGACATAAGACTTTAAACAGACTACCTACTACACAGGAAAAAACAAAAAGAACTACTAGTAGATAAAATACAGTGCACAATAAAAAGGTACCTATATTACAGCTAGATAAGAAATAGTACAGATTAGGATTCAATGTAACTTTCCATACTGATGATGGAGTACACATAGAATTCTTTCCTTCAGTTTTTGGGAAAGTATCCATGGAATTTGCCTCCAAACTTGGGGAAGAAGTCCTACACATTTCCAAGGTGTGCGTAGGAAGCTTCTGCCTTTTTTATAGTAAAGTGAAGTATCTCTCAGTTAGGAATTCCAGCTTATCTCCTCACATCTTGTTCTCAAGGCCAGTTGTTTATTGGGAATTCCACCCCTGGTGCCAGTGAGAGAAATAACTCACCAGCTAGGTGTCTTGGTTTTGAAAGACAGGTGTCTGCTAAGGAAGGCAGAAGCCCCCCTTGAAGTGGCAGATATAACCCCTTTTCCCTCCAAGTTATTATATTTTGAAATCAAGGGCCTTTAGGCAAAGATGTGGGAAATAGGAATAACAGTTCTTTACTCTCTCTCTATATATATGTATATAACCAGTCAAACAAAACAACAACAACTATGGCAGTAACAGCAAACAATCACAAACCCAGTGCCAGCCTTCTCGGCTGTCAGGCCCTTTCCCCTCGGGTGCAGTTCCGCTCGCAGCCGGCAGGGGCGCTGGCGGCTCCCGGTGAGCAGGGCAGGTGCGATGGTTCCCCCGCGGCTGCAGGGGGCGCTCCGGAGCGAGCTCGGGGAGCACACGGCACTGGTGCCCTGGGATCCCGGGGAGGGATGGAACAAAGGCTTCACAAACCCCTGGGCAGCCGATCCTGGACTCTCAGGAACAGCAGGCTGGAACGGCAGGCTGGAACGGCAGGCTGGAGCAGCAGGCTGGAACGGCAGGCTGGAGCGGCAGGCTGGATCGGCAGGGACGAACGCAAATCCCGGGTGGCAGACGAGATGTATCCAGATGGGAAAAACCCACGGAGGCCCAGGCAGGCAGGGCGAGCAGGGCTACAGCGTAGCGAAAGCTCGAAGCAGCAGCGGAGCAGGGCAGCCACAGCCCGGTCTCCAGCAGGGCAGGGAAAGCGACTTTGGGATCCCGGCGTTGTTTCCAGCAGGAAGAAAGAACGGCCAAAAAGAAAGAAGCAGCAGCTCCTTTCTCTGCAGCTCCTCTCTCCGGACGCTCAGAGCGAACTGACCCCACACCCAGGTGTAGACAAAGGAGTAGCCAGGCCCGCCCCACTCCCCTTTTTGTTTTTCTTAAGTACAGCTATTTGTCCCCTAGCAACATGCATATGGGAGAAAATTCCTTTAACAGGAAAAAACTAAGACTAAACTAAAACCCCAACACTAGGCAAGCTGGCCTGGGTTAGCTCATCAATTCATGTGAGGGGGAGAATGTCCGGAGTTATCGCACCAGCTGATGGACAGAGCAGATAAGCTCTTCTGTGGTAGGGGGGAAGTCCTGCCACAGGAGTTGAAGAAAGTGAGAAGGTTCCCCCTGAGCCTCCTTTTCTCCAGGTTGAACCACCCCCATATCCCTCAGCTGCTCCTCATGTTCCAGACCCTTCTCCAGCTCTGTTCTCTTCTTTGGACATGGTCCAGCCCCTCAATGTACTTGTCAGAGTGAGGAGCCCAGAACTGCCCCCAGGACTGGAGATGCCTCAGCAGGGTCCAGCACAGGGGGATGGTCACTGCCCTGGTCTGTGGGAACCCAGAGTGCCGAGAATATTTCTCTGCCTGTTTTTAAGGGTTCTTCCCACCTGAACAACACTGTTTTAGCTTCAAACCTTGGAAAAAATGACCAACAGTCAGACAAGAACTAGAAAATACGGTGGTGTGAATTAGGTGATAGACTACTATGCAAGATTGTCACAGGGTGAAAATTTTAGAGGTTTTGGGCTTCTCTTTGTAGTACATAGATAAGAGTAAAAAATATCAAAATGGAGAATTGTTGTTGTTTTCTAAACCTTCTTTTTCTTCTTCTACTACTCCATGTTCTGCAGTAAAAGTAGTTTGGAATGATTGGATAGAAAATTCCGCAGTTCCTAGCCGTGTTACTGAATAATTGGTAGGAAAGTGAAAATAATGTAGGTTTTTAGTAACTATTGGTTAAAATATCTTTAAAAGGCTGTGTAAATCTTGATAATTAGACTCACTCCTACTTTTCTTCCTTCTATGCTGTACCTGGATCACGCTAGTGGCTCTGTTCCTCTGATAAGACTTAATAAACAACCATCTGCAAGCATTGAAACTAAAGGAAAAGTCTCAGCTTATCTTTGAAACTCCTTGCAAAGACTTTCAGTAAATTCTTTCCCATCCGGAGGGACTTGATTTATGGCACGGTAAAGTGTCACTGGTCCTTTAGGACACACCATTGCTGACACAGGCGAAGTGCCCTTGGCCTCTTGCCTGTCTGGGCACACCTGGGCTCATGTTTAGCTACTCTCAACCAACACCCCCTGGTTGTTTTCAAGCAGCAAAGATGGTAGAGTCATCCCAAAACTGCTGTTGTCAGACCCCAGTTCTGTGTTTCCATGCACACTACAGGTTAATGGCAAACAGCTTGTGCATTGAATGGACTATGGTATAACAAAAAAAGTAATATATGTATGGAAACAGGAACAAGGAAAATTGGAAAAGAATGACCTTATGATGGTGACCCAAGGTCTGCAAGGAAGATGTGCAATCAAAAGATTGCAATGGGATCAAGCTTGCTGGCTGGTGAAGTTCAAGATTGTGTTTCTTTTTAAATACTCTCAGTAATTTCATTTATCTGAAAGCTGCCATGGTGATTTTTGAGAATGTGAACCCCATCTTGGTCTGAGAACTGTTGCCCACAGAGGCCCCACACATGTTTGTGGACTGTCCTGCAGAAAACCTTTCGAAGTACATCTGTGTTGCTGTTTCAGAATTTGTTGCACTGAGAGCTGTTAGTGAAATGAGTTGTTCTTAATATAACAGGGAAGTTTTGTGGGAAGAATGATGTGGACCTGTTGCAATGAGTCCAGAGGAGGCCACTCAGATGATCACAGGGCTGAAGCCCATCTGTTCTGGAGACAGGCTGGGAGAGCTGAGGGTATTCAGACTGGACAAGAGAAGGCTCTGGGGAGACCTTAGAGCCCCTGCCAGTCCCTAAAGAGGCTCTAAGGGAGCTGGAGAGGGACTTTGGACAAGGACCTGGAGTGACAGAACAAAAGATAATGGCTTCCCACTACTAAAGAGCAGGGTTAGAAGGGATATCAGGGAGAAATTCTTCCTTGTGAGGGTGCTGAGGCCCTGGCACAGGTTGCCCAGAGAAGCTGTGGCTGCCCCATCCCTGGAAGTGTTCAAGGGCAGGTGGGCCATGGCTTGGAGCAACCTGGTCTAGTGGAAGGTGTCCCTGCCCATCGTAGGGGAGTGGAATAAGATGATCTTTGATGTCCCTTCCAACCCAGACCATTCTGTGTTTCTGTGATTCTGAGATATTAGTGTGTTGCTGGAGGGTGCAAGCCTGCATGAATCCATTGCAGCAGCTCCCAGTCTGGAGCTAATCCATGTCCTAGCTCTGCATTCAGCAGTGCCATCACACAGGGATTTGCACAGCATCTTGCACCTATTTGGGGACTGAGGATTGGCATGCGCACGAAGGGCTTTTGAGCCTCTTTTTGAGTGTCCCTCATATGCAGCAGGCCTGGGCTCATGCCACATGGAAATGCTCAGTCATGCATTAATCATCTTTATTTATAACAAAAGTCATGGAAAAACTGCCTTGTGAGGTTTTGCAGCATCAGGAGATTTTGCTGCTCTGCAGATACCATGCAGAGCTGGATGGTGTCAGAAGCTGCAGCATTAAAAAAAATTGCTTAGCATCTCAGTGAAATATATGGTTATCTGTATCTTGAAGCATGGCTGCTCATTCACATTCAGGAATCAACAATGGAAAAGCATTATTATTATTGCAACCCTAGGGTATATTACCATGTTCTGCAGCCATAGGGAGGAAGAGAGAAGATCCAGCAGGCAGGAATTGTGCAGCAAGATTGATTTATTTAATTATTTTACAAACTCTTTTATAGACTTTTTTCTCCATAGTCTAATTGGACAAAGGATCAGCCACCCCTTGGGGTGATTGGCTAAAATCCTAAAACATCCATTGTCAAAATACTTTTCTACTGTACTATAAACAAGACTTTTCAAGGCTGCAGGTATTTGGTTGTTTACATAACTCTGCTACATCTTCTGTGAGAGTGAAAAGTCTCTCATGGGCTTAGAAAATAGCAAGAAAATCCTTGCTAGCAGCATTTTTGTACCTACACATCATCCAGTAAAATCCATTAGTTCTAATCAGTGTAATTGATGTGCTGGCTGCAAACCTCTCTGAGAGAGGATGGAAGTTAAATAAAAATCTTTCTGTTTTTAAATTACAGCCACCATGGCAGGAAGGAGAAATTCCTTCTCCAGCCACCTCTGGGAAAACGGCGTGGCCAAGTGTGATGCCACATCGTGGGACAAGGGGGCTGGCCAAGGACATTGGTGTCATACAGCATCAGATTGTATCAGTCTGGGGCACAATCCTGCCAAAAAGTTTATTATTAGGAAGAAATTCCTCCCTCTGAGGGTGGTGAGGCACTGTCACAGATTCCCCAGAGAAGCTGTGGCTAATCCATCCCTGGAAGTGTTGGACAGGGCTTGGAGTAACCTGGTCTAGTTGAAAGTGTCCCTCCACATGGCTGGATGAGCTTTAAGGTCTCTTCCAACCCAAACCAGTCTGTGATAGTATGATGATGCTAAAGGCACCATGGTGCAGTACAAACCGGAGCAATACCAGTATTTTGCAGCACCCAAAATCATCACTGACTTTGAGCAGAGCAGTGGTTCCCTGTCCTCTCCATGCTGGGATCCACTGGTGTGGAGGCAAGGAATAGCTCCAAGCATCTCCTGTGCAATAACTGGGATGTTTTGGAAGCTGATTAATAAGGTACCTGATCAACCTTCTTCTCCTGGCGTCCTCACATGAAGCCAGGGCACCTTTCAGTCAAGCTATTGGAGACCATCCAGGGACAGTTTTGACAGTTTCTCCTGCATTTTGTGATGGCATGAAGAGCAAGATGACTGGCAATGATGATGTGAGCAGATGTTTGTGCTGCAAGAGCTTTTTTCTGCATGACAATCTGATGACAAAGGTGGATTGGCTTCTTTTCTCAGACCACCAGCTGACATCCCATCACATGCTGCTGTACATATTCTCCCCCACACCCTGTACACACATATCCATCCATTCTTTTAGGAAATAATGCTATAGCATTGTGAGAAAGGCATGGCAAAGCTCATGACCTTATAGGAATGGACAGTGAGTTTATTTAGGGAAAACACCCCATACAGTGGTAGCCATCTCAAAGGTAGGCACCTAACTCCTTGTTAATCACTGACGAGAGTTAGAGGAAGGGGATGGCAGCTCATCCCATTGCTCTCAGGAGGTCACTGATAAAAGCTGAAATGAAGTGAAAATGGAGAAAAAAATCACGTAGGAGCCCCACATCTCCTTAGAAGCCTTTTTCCCCCATTATAGAGGGACCCTGGGCATCTGCTTCATGGGCTAATATCAGCTTGGGGTCCGGTGGTGGACAACCCGGTGTGTTGCGACCTTCCTAGAGAAAGTGTCTCACCAGGGAAAGGCTTTTCCAGGGGCTTTAGCAACTTCCCTGGGTGACAGGTTATTTCAGCAAGTGTAGCAACTTCTCTGCTACAAGTGATATCAGCTCTTTTTGATTCGGCTCTTTGTGAAATCACCCAGGCAAAACTCGGGGACAGAGAGACAGGAGCCTCGTATGGCAGTTCCACAGAGGTAGCCTTTATTGTCCAGCAGCCCCTGTGAAGGGGAGGCCAGGGCCAAGACCTCCCTCTCTTCAGGAGTAGAAGCAGAGGTTATATGGGGAAGGCAGGGGGTGGGGTAGAAACCAATTAGCCAACAGGGTACAGGCTATTACCGTAAAGAAGCAAGGCATGTTGGGAGTGGCTCTTTTTGTCACCGTGACCCAGAGAAAGGTTGCTTATCTCTGGGGAGATTCTTTTGGGCCTCAGGCCTCTCTCCAAGGGAGTGCAGAGGGCTCCTGCATCAAGGGCTCACAGCCCTCCACAGGCTAAAGGTAGGTGAGACTCCATCTCCAAAGCCAGAGTCAAACCACGCTTGCAGCAGGTTGTTCAGCTCCACACTACTCCAGTGAGATGCAGGAAAGTTCTATTCACTCTGGCTGTTCCAGGCACTCGCTCCACTCTGCAGGAGATGTCTTGGCACCAATTGCTCCCATTCCTAATATCTATCACCAGAGACAAGAGAAACATGACAACACTGCAGGTGACAATTTAAAGGGGAGTTTTAGTAGCCTCCTATCACGGTGTCCCGCAGTGGTAGGGAGGAGAAGAGAGATCCAACAGGCAGGAATTGTGCAGCAAGATTGATTTATTTAATTATTTTACAACTCTTTTATATACTTTTTTCTTCATAGTCTAATTGGTCAAAGGATCAGCCATCCCTTGGGGTGATTGGCTGAAATCCTGAAACACCGTTGTCAAAATATTTTTCTACTGTACTATAAACAAGGCTTTGCAAGGTCGCAGGTGTTCATAGTTTATAGAACTCTACAAATATCTTCCGTGAGAGAGAAAAGTATCTCACGGGACTGGAAGGAAGCAAGAAAAAGTCTTGCTAGCAGCAATATTTGTATTCACAGCCTCCCACATCTTAAATCATTTTATAATCATGCACAGCTTCTGCCTGGTGGGTTCACAAGGTTCTGCCCTGGGGTGTTCTTGTCTTCCTTGCCAATTTTGCTTACGATTCGTGTATGTTGTGAGAGTGTTTTGAGGCCAAATGGGACAGGAGCCAAAGCAATTCCATATCAGAGTGCTGCATAAAGAGAATAATTGAAATCCATAAAAAGAAAATTTGACCAATAAATCAAGTGTTCTAAAGGACATGAAATTCTTTAATGAAAATCACTGGCATAACACAGCCAGATTTCAGAAGAAGTGATTTTGTACCAGGTAGAAGGGGGAGTAAAATTTGAAATAATTTGCATTAAAAAAAACCCCAAACCAAAATTCCCACCCGGCAGACATGAGCTTCTCTCACACCCACGCTCTCACTCAGAGCTGGAGAGGGACAAAGACCAAGCTTGGTGCAATGGTATCACATAGGTTTGGGGTAGTACAAAGGAGGAGAACCTTACTACTGAAGGAGTGATGGGTCAGGAAGGAATAGAACTCAGAGAATCCACTGGGCAACTACCAAGATAGTACATTCAGTTTCCTTCTGATAATTTTTCCCATTGGAGGGTAAATTAACTCTAGGAGTACATATGAATGACTGAGAGGCTTTAGGGTAAATAAAAGGGGATTGTCTATGATTGGAAGAGAGGAGCAGTGATCTGAAGAGTGCTTATAGCTCTTCTGCTGGAGCACTAAGTTCCATAGGATCTATAAGTGGTGGGATTTCAACAAGTGTATTGGGTTGACCCTGAGTTGATGGACAGTCTTTAAGACCAATTACGCTTCTCACAATTTACATATTTAAACCGCACAGAAAGGTGGGACTTCCCCTTTTTGTCGGAGCTCGCTTGCTGGGAGGTGGGGGGGCTCCGAGCCTCCCGGCCCCGCTGGGCCGGGCCGGAGCCACTGCCCCTTTCCCCCTTTCCCAACACTGCGGCACGGACCCTGGGTCGCTTGGGGGGGACTGTCCGAGAGCTGCAGGCAGCTAAAACCAGCCATAGACTGCTCACAGCTAAACCCATGCAGCGCGGCTTCTGGGGACAGGCGGGTCCCTCTCCTCTCCATGCGGAGCCGGCGGAGTCAACGGGAGCCGGCAGAGCCTCCTGTCTGCAGCCAGCACACTTCGTGCTGAACTGAAGAGGACACCACGCAGCCAGCAGCACAGAGGGAGCGAGGCTTTTTCTACCATAAAGCCTGAACAAGAACACTCTTCAACATGGCGGCTTCAGAGCCAGAGAGAAAGAGAAGTGAGTCATGCGGGACGGAGCTGGAAATGGCGACGGGAGAAAAGAGGGCGGTGCCGCGATTCTGGCGCGCAGCTTAAAAGAAACCTTCTTGCATGCTGTGGTAAGAAACTGTAATACCACAAACTGTTTGTCTCTTTAATCCATTTGAAGAACATGGGGGGATGGAGTATCTTCGTGTGCCTGTGAAGATTGTGAAGAATGCCTATGCCAGGCTATATAGAAGTAGTAAGAGGCTGTTAGAGACTTGTGGCGAAGAAAAGCCTTTGTGTGCAGGCCAAAATAACTTATCCTTAAAAAGATGAATAACCCCATGTGATGGCCCATGTTTTGTAGTGTGAAGGAACTGTGAGATTTTTCATGGGAGAGATGTTCTACACACAGCAGATTGTTTGTTTCCGGGCGGATCTGCTGTTAGTGGCAGTTTGGGAACCACGTGCAACTGAAGGAAAACCCTTTTTTCCTTAAGCATAAGAGAGAGACTTTTCAAGAACTGGAACACTGACTAACATCCCATGTTCTGTTATCCCTTGTGTGAGTTGGGTAAAAGGAGAGAAGTGCTGGGGGGGGGGGAATTGCTTTAATTTTGTTTTGTTATTTTCTCTTTACTTTTAATTCTATTAGTAATAAAACTCTTTCATTGTACCGCAACTGTTTAAGGTTTGTGCCTGCTTTGCTTTTCTCCTAATTCTTATCTCACAGAAGGAAAATAAATAAGTAATGAATATTTTGAACCAAAACCACTACATTTAATTGGTGTTTCTGCCCGGTTTTGAACTCAACCCGCTACAACAAGGAAGTCCACAGGTAGCTATGGCCAGCTGCTCCTGCCAACTATGAAGTATCCTGGCATCCTGTATGAGCCACTGCATTGTTCCTTGCATTTCTTCCTGCAGATCCTCTGTGTTACACTTTTTTAGTGCTGATCCTGGATCGTGGCCAGTGTCCATGTACAGCCTGTGAAGTCTCATGGGCATGCCCTATCATGCTGACTCGCAAAGCCTGGTGACTTGAAAAACCCACAGTTCCATGACTCTGAGCTTACAGGTTCCTCATACTCTGAGAGAGACATTGCTCCACTGAGTCACAATGGCCACTGACAGAGGTATTACAGAGATGACTTATTGAGGGATTAAAGGAACCTGATATTCCCAGACTAAATGCAAACCATAGGAGATTAAATAAATGAAACTATATATAACTGAAAAGGGAAAAGCCAAGGGGAATGTAGTTGGAGCTTTATCATGGCCCATAAGTTTGTGAATGCCTGAGTTGTTAGGAAATAAGACCGACTAAGGTATCAGGATATAAGATATAGAGATCAGGGCTCAGTGTTTGGGCATGTCACGTACTGGTTAGCGAGTTCAGAGACTGATCTTCCCTAAAACAGGAAAGAGGAGGCTGAGGGGGGATGGACACCTTCTTGCTCTATACAACTTCTGTCAGGAGGATGGAGCTAGGAGACAGTCAGTCTGTTCTCACAGGGAACAAGAGACAAGATCAGAGGAAAAGGCTGCAAGTTGTGCCAGGGCAAGTTTAAGCTGGAAACTAGGAAAAAATTATTCCCCAGAAGAGTTGTCAAGCCCTGGAACAGGCTGCCCAGGGCAGTGGTGGAGTCCCTGTTCCTGGAGGGATTTAACAGACATGTGGATGTGGCACTTGGGGACATGGGTTAGTGGTGACCTTGGCAGTACTGGTGGAATGGGTGGACTCTATGAACTTAGAGAATTTTCTAACCTAAATTGTTCTGTGATTCAGTGATTTTAAGTCACAGATTCTATTTTATCTACACTCAGCAAGGAGATGCATCTCTTCCAGTTCGTCCTGAGTAGAAATCTATGATTCCTCTCTTATTTAAGCAGAAGTTTTTTAGCCCTCCATAAGTAGTTATTGTTCTGTCCTTAATTAAGAAAGTAGAAAGACAAAAAGCAAGTGACATAACCACCACAAAGCAGGACATAAATATTTCTTACCTAGCTGAGCATTGCTTAACTCAGCTCTTCCAAGGAGCCGACTTGCTCATAAATCCGGAGGATGAGCCTTCCTTGTCATAATAAGCCACAAGCAAACACCTGTGACTCTCTGCAGTAAAACTGCTTTGGTAATAAGCAATACAACAGGTCTAGGGCTTAGCCTGAAATTTCCAGGAGCAGAAAGTGCTTTCCACATGTCTGGGTGTCCCCAGGGCACAGGTGTGACTCTTTCCACTAGTGAAAACCAAAAGAGTTCCTTGGCATGGCTAGTCTCCAACAAGGACAGGAGTGCTGGATGGAAAACACCCCGAAACATCATCACTGGACCAGAAGGTTCCCTGCAAGTACTTTTCATAGAGTCATAGAATTTTTAAGGTTGGAAAAGTCCTCCAAGACCATTCAGTCCAACCATTCCTCTAGCACTGCCAAGCCCACTGCTAACGCAAGTGCCAGATCTACATGTGTGTTAAATCCCTCCAGGAATGGGGACTCCACCACTGCCCCAGGCAGCGTGTGCTAGGGCTTGACCACTGTTTTGGGGAAGGAATTTTCCCTAATAACCAATCTAACCCCTCCTTGGTCCCACCGTCCACCTCTCTGACGGTGTTGGTGTTGCAGCCCAGGAAAACCAGGAGCCCTGGGCCCACAGATCTCCCCACAGAATTTTGGAAATCACTGATGGTTTCTCACCAGGAAACATCCTGTCTCCAGGTAACAATGCTGAAAGAATTAAAAACCTCCTTTGTTTTCTTGAAGCAGGCAGGGTCCTGACATTTGCAGCAGAAGACAAAGGATAGGGAGAGATTTGAGTGAAATCTAAACCAGTTTTAGCTCAATTAAAGCAACTGATGCCTTTAGGAAAAGATCCCTTTCACCAGAGCCCTGTTGTCATAGTGATTTGGGAAAATGGAGTCTAACAGATCCCTCATAGCCCAGCATCTTGCTAGGCCTGACAAAGGGGAGGGATTATTTTTCAGCTAACATATCTGATTTGCTTCTGCCAAGGTTGGTTTTACTTTTGTTCTGTAATTCTTGGCTGCAGTGACCTTGGGATTTGAAATGCCCTGCACACATGTGAGTAAAGCCTTTGTACGTGGCCAGTCCTTTCATAGTGCTCACTGCTCAGTGCAATCTGTTCATGATATTATTCTGTATCCTGGTTACAATGAGACCTTTGGTTTTCCCAGCCCTCCCATGAGATGATTGCTTATCTGAGTGTCTTTTCAGTTCCTTGAGGTTTTTACCCCTAAAATTTCAGATTTTTTTTTTCTCCATATAGTAAATTTCATCTCTTTGCACATGACAAGGCAGAGGCTCAGACTGTGCACCTGCTTGGACACAGAAATGCAAAACGAGAGTAGTATTTCCTTTCTCTGCACCTATATAAATGTGTGCAAGGATGCACATGGACACTCATCTGCCCCATCCATCCACCATCCATTCATGTCTTGGCAGAGGCATGAGGTTGCTCATGTACCCTCTGCTCAGCAGTGAAACACCCTTGTGTTGTCTCCCCACCTCCTTGGCTGAGACTGAAACCCATCCATATCACATCACTTGTGAACAAAACTGACCTGCCTGTGCTTGTCCCTTCTGCTTGTCCCTTCCTGTTGTGCACAGGGTGATTTGTAGGGGAAGGGCAAAAATAAAACGGGCTTACAGGCATGAATGCCTCATTGTCTCTGCCAACATCCAAATATTGCAAAATTTGAAAGAGACAGGATCTTGAAGGCTGGATCGGGTCCTGAATGGAGTTTACTTCCCAGATTTCGGTGGTAGAAGCATAAAATTGTCACCATCTAACAATGTTGTGAGTCATGATGGTGTAAAGTCCGTGACACCTCCCTCTCCTCCCTGTATGGGATGGTGCTGTGTGCAGCCACCACTGCCACTGTATGTTGCACAATCCCTTCTACTGTAACACTGGGTAGATATTGACAGGTGACTGCACTTTGCATTCACCACTTGCTTCCTTCTCCTTGCAAGACGTGCATGCAGAGCCCAAGATGAAGGTTGAGTTCGCTCCGCTGTCTCTGCCACTGCAGAGAAGGCTTCAGACAGCATCAGTGGTTCAATGGGTCTTCAGCTTCGTGGGTCTAGGTAAGAGACACCTCTTCTTCCTTTTTCTGAGAAGTCAGAGAAGCTTTCCATAGAATTGCAGTATTGGGTTGGAAGGGACCTTAAATATCATCCAGTTCCAATCCCCTGCCATGGGCAAGGACACCTTCCACTAGACTGGGTTGCTCCAAGCCCCATCCAACCTGGCCTTGAACAGGTCCCCAAGGGATGGGGCAGCCACAGCTTCCTTGAGCAATCTGTGCCAGTGTTTTTGGCTTCTTCTCACCACCTGATCAGAGCACGGTGGCACTAAGGAAGTGTATGGCTGCCTGCCTGTGCATGGGAATATTTACAGGTCTTATGCAGCATCTAAACCTGGGTGGGGTTTTCAGTTTCTCTTGCCCTTTAGGTTTAGAGTTTTCCTGGTTTAAGCTGTTGGTCTGCTTGGTGTTAGGGATGGGAAACAGAATTACCATGCTTGAGGAATGGTACCATAAGAAGAGCATTGAGGACTCTGCTTTGCAGCCCTGGGAACAGACACTTCACTTTTTACAGATGCCCCTGAACATTCGAAAAGGTTGTTTTTCAAAGAAAACCCAAACAGTTGAGGAAAAGACACACCAGCAAACGGAGATGCAGACAAACTCACTGCTTGGTGGATGGCATCAGGTGCTGATGGAAATGACACACATGCAGTTTTGGATAGGATGCACAGGGAAATAAAGAGATGGGAGACCCAGAAGTGCGTCATCAGAGAGTACAAACTGCCTGGAGACATTTAGAGCCCATCAGGCTGGAAGGTGGCATCCCAGTGTTTCCTAGCATTAGGGAAATAAAGAGATGGGAGTATCAGAGGCAGGTAATCATTGTAAAATGTCAGGGACCATCTGCAGCCCATCAGGAGCCAAGCTAAAAGGTAACATCACAGAGTTTCCCATTGTTATGCCAGTTGTGAATCTCAGATGGGATGTGCATAAAGCTCCTCATTTGTTGTGGCAATACAGTTGTTGACTAGCCCCAGAACATAGCAGGTCTTTGTGTGTATCCATTTCCTGGTACACAAACATCTCCAGAACTATACCTGCACAGAAAGCACAGGCTGTGCTTCTGAGTCCCACTTGGTTTCTGAGATGGGCCCTTCCAAATTCTGCCACAGACTTAAGTCTGAATGGCCACCTTTGCACCGGTATCTGATGGACCGGAGGACTGCACCATACTGGTCCAGATAGTGTAGCTCTTTAAATGTTTCTTGGTGTAGGATTGGTCCATGCTAAGTATCACTCTTCTGAACTACACATTAGCCCAGTTTGGGCAATTCCAGAGGCCAGGGGCCATTGCTGGTCACCGGGATGGGTGAAGCTACCTTTTTTTTGGAAGAGAAGTGCCAAACAGCCACCCTTGGCTGCCATTGTGTACTTGTGTTATAAACCCTGGGGGTCTCCCTGAGCAGAAGAGATGCCACCTGTGATCAACATTCCAGTGAAGAAGAGATGCCACCTGTGTTCAACCTTCTGCCACCAGAGAACACCTGTCAGGAGGAGACATGAATGTGTCCTGGCAAGAAAGATGGAGATCTGGCAAGAGCTGTGCAGCCTTGGACCCAGCTGGCCAAGATGGGACATTTTGGGGTGCTCCATGATTCCCTCTCTGTCCCTGCCACCTGCATTTCCTTCCACAGTACATGAATCAGTTGGGATGCAGTAGAGATGTGGTCGCAGTGCTAACAAGGGATCCAACAGCACATCCCCATTCCCAGCATGGATGCAGTTGGGGCTTATGGAGTTTTAACAGTATTTTCCAATAAAACAATTTGTACTTGAGGTTTTTTTCCTTCTTGGTATTGGGAGCAAACTGGCACTTGACTTTCCACAGATGAAAATTACTTCTGGAGCCAGCAGAATGACAGCAAATGGCCAGGAGGAAGGAATCCTCTACAGTTGTAGGAGTTACTTGCAACACAGGTTCTATCTCCTGCAGGGAAACGCAGCTTGCTCTGCATGGGGATGAGACCCAAACCCACTCCTCCTCCCATGGCTGACCTTCCAGAACTTATCTTCTTTCCCCAGAAGAATTTGATTTGTTGTTTGGGTGTTTTGGTGTGTTTTTGTGGGTTTGTTTGTTTCTGGTTTTGGTTTTAGTTTGGGGTCTTTTTGGTGATACAATCTGAAACCAAAAGCAGTTAAGAAATGCTCTTAAGAAGGGCATTAGAAAGGTGATAACAAAACCTTATGAAGCAATCCCAGCTGGTTTGGTTCATTTTACAAAGTTTCTTTGAGCCTGGAGCTTTCCACCCAAAATCTCCCAGTTAACAACTGCATAAGGTAGATGCTAAGAGATACCATTATTTTCATCGTGAGCTGCCAAGCACCCCTGGTTGCACTGTTATAACCCTCAGGCACAGAGCTCAGACCTTCCGTGGGCAGGATTTAGCTGCTGGCTGCTCCATTGTTTGGGAGACAGGCTTGTGCTTCTGCTGCCAGAAGAGGGCTTCTGAAAACACCCATTTGACCGCTGCACAGGTCTTCGACCAGAGATCCCAGCAGCACTGATTGCAGGCAGCTGTTGCTATGGTTGTGCAAATGCATCGCCTGAAAAGCCAAGCTCTGGGCAAGGGACTCATTCATTCCTGGCAGGATGGTGGGTGAGGGCAGCAGCTCGGCCTCAGTGCTGGCAAGGAGCTCTGCTCCAGCATCCCTTGCAACAGGCAGGCATTGTCTGCCCTGCCAGTTTTCCTGAGGATGTTCCTGACAAGAGCATGGAGACAAAAGGTTTCATTTTATTTCAGAGGCTGACAGCTGCTGTAGGAAGAGTTCAAGGTGTAAGAATGGGTTGCAGGGCATGGAGTGAGGACCCCATTGCCTCTCCAGTACATGATCCGAGTACTGACCAGTGCCCCCTCGTAATAGAGGGGAACCAGGCTACTGCAGAGAACTGAAATCAGCAGGCTGGTGCCCAAGCCTGCTGCACTGCTTCCTGCTGCCTCTCTCATTCCTACTCTCCACTGGGCATGGACGTCCATCCAGACACACCATGCAGAACCATGAGTGCAGGGCTGAACCATGGCAAACAAACCTAGTGCAGGGGCAGTAGACCTGGGCACGCTGCCTCTGCAGACCCAGCATAACAAACCCAGCCTTCAAACCCTTCGAGTCATTAGGATTGGCTTAAAGGGCAATGTGGTACCGGTGTGATCAGGCTTCCTTGGCAGCTAAGTGTAGTCCACAGTCTGCCCAGATCAGCTGTGCCCGAGGGTGCCGTATCAGTGTAGGTGGTCACTATCAGGGACTCCAGGCTGGCACTGGGGACCTCAGGAACATGCATCTTGGAAGCATTCAAGGCCAGGTTGGATGGGACTCTGAACAACCTGGTTTAGTGGAAGGTATCCCTGCCCATGGTGGGGCAGTTAGAACTGGATGGTCTTTAAGATCCCTCTAACCCAACACATTCTGTGATTCTGTGATGATTTTGCAAACCTTCCTGACAAGCGCAGTATGAATCTGACTCACTTTGTGGCTGTTGCGATAAAAAAAATCTCTTTCTGTGGGCTGCAGTTTTCCCTGTTTCAGGCTGAATGAACAAATTCTGGGTTAGCAGCACTTTGATGGGACATGGTCGCTGCTTAGACTTGGCCAGAAGAGTCCTCCATGTGCTTTGAAACCTGTGGCTTGTTTGGAACCCATGGCTCACTTGGACCCCATGGCATATTTGTGCTTTCTGTGATATGGCCATTTTTTTGTCCAGAGAGGGATTTGCAGCTCACAGCAAAACTACTCAGCATAAGAAACCCACTACTTCATTTTTGCTCTGAGCTTCTTTGAAGGAATCTATCCCAGGAAACCACTTGGCCTGTGAAAGAATACAAGTAAGCCATCAATTGATGTCTCTTTTCTTTGCTGAGTCCCATACAGCCATAGAGATGTGAGATGCTGAGTCCTGGACCATGAAAAGTTGCTGCAACCTTGCTCAACAAGTGCAGCGCAGAGTTCAAGACCATCCTATGAATGCTTCATCCAAAGCCAAATCTCACCATGGACAACCACAAAGAAACCTTCTTGCATCTGGACTGGTCAGAAAGTGCAAGATTTAGGGTCTGCACATGGCATTCCTTCTTGTCAAGGACCCTTTGGTTTTAGTTTTGGTTTGAAGCAGTCTCCACTTTCCATGACAGTGCAGACAGTGCAGCAGCTAATCTCAGCCCAGCCCAGAATTATCTGGCTATTTTCAGATAACAGAACTGATGCATCTGCAAAGACTTGCATGATGCCCTTAGCCCTGCTCTTACAGCCCTTGTCTGCCTTGAAAGGGCTCTGTGTAAGGGCTTAAGCCATTTTATAGCAATTTAGTATGTGCAATTGGACTATAGCACAAGAGTCCAGACCTGCAGAGGGAGGAGATGAGGATCACGCCTGTTTGCAACCTCACACCCAA
Organism: Corvus kubaryi; assembly: GCF_017639235.1. Taxonomy (NCBI): domain Eukaryota; kingdom Metazoa; phylum Chordata; class Aves; order Passeriformes; family Corvidae; genus Corvus; species Corvus kubaryi. Next base: position 900,887 of record NW_024581032.1, read on the forward strand.
ACCTGCCCATTTCTTCTGAGCAGTGGGACTGGTGGTGGTGGACTCAACCTGGGGACCTGACATGGCTTTTGGGAAGCACTAATAGAGCTCTGTGGCAAATACTCTGCCACTGGTGGCCCAGAAAGTCTCAGTGTCCAGACAGTGCTACAGAGTGTCTCCTTCTCACCAAACTACAGACCATAAATAATCAGGTGCCTGCCTAAGGTTGGAATTGGTTTGGATGAAGATTTAACTGTACATTTTCTGGAACTTTCCTGTCTCTTTGGTCCCATCCACAGTAACTTTCAGACTGACAGTCCATTCTGGGACAGGAATGGGCTCCTTTCCCACAGAGCACCAAAAGGTTTTAAAAGGACACAAACCCCCCAAAACTTAAAATTGAATGAAGGTCACTGAGTGCAAATTCTGCTCTGAAAAAAAAAAAAAGGTGAATTGCAAATGAATTGAGGAAGAACTTAATAAGTATATAATTGCGAGATAAAGCATGGATTTGGACCAGAACTACTCCTTCACTTTGCAGAATGTACTTTGAGCTTTGCACAGTATGATAAAAAGAGAATTAGGCACTGCACAGTTTTGCAGCAGGCCTGACAACCTAACTCCCAGCTGTAGTAAAATTGTGTTTATTTATCATGTGGACCCTGGAGCTGCAGTTCATGTTCTATGCAATTCCTGAGAGCTATAAAGTCTATGTCTGAGGCATTTGAAAAAGAAGCATGAGCTGCAGGTTGAGGGAGGGGATTCTCCTCCTCTGTTCCACTTTTGTGAGACTCCAGTTGGAGCGAGTCCAGAGGAGGCCACAGAGATGCTCCAAGTGCTGGAGCCCCTCTTTTCTGAAGACAGGCTGGGAGTGCTGGGGGTGTTTAGCCTGAAGAAGAGAAGGCTCTGGGGAGACCTTAGAGCCTCTTCTAGTGCTAAAGAGGCTCTAAGGGAGCTGGAGAGGGACTTTTGACAAGGCTCTGGAATGACAGGACAAGGGGGAATGGCTTCCCACTGCCAGAGGGCAGGGTTAGAAGGGATATTGGGAAGATATTCTTGGCTCTGATGGTGGTGAGGCCCTGGCAACCACAGGTTGCCCAGAGAAGCTGTGAGTGCTGCATCCGTGGAAGTGTCTAAGGCCAGATTTGAGGGGACTTCTATGATTCCATTAAAAGTGTGGCACCAGGTGGGAGCAGTAGTTCTTTCTGACCTGCAGGATGCATTACAGGTTAGAACTGTTGCTTTGCAGAGAGCTGCAGGTTTTTTTCCACTGGAAAATTTGTAGTGCCTACCCAGGTGCCTGCTGCAGTGTCTCTACTTATAGGAAGACAAACAATCCCATTTCAGCTTTAAGGGGATTTAGGATCCTGTTAGATTATTGCACTTTTCCCCCCCATAGAGATTATTGGTTCTATCGTGACAGTGTTTTAAAAAGGGGCAAGGATTTGCTTTTCCATGCTTTGTAATCAGGGTGACTCATCACCAAAAAAGAAAAGCTACAAACATGATCCACTTATTTATCCATAAGTGAAAGCAAACAGGAGGTACACAAAGGTCTTAGATGAGAGCATCCTATTCCACTTCTCTGACAGGCCTTAGCTGAGATGAGGTGGAGAGAGCAGGTACGAGGGGATTCCCAAAGATGGAAAAGATGTCTCAGAGCATGAGGGTGTGGATGCATCTATATCACAGCTGAAGCTGAAGCTGAGCAGGGCATCTCCATCCTCATATCTTTCAGCCCTGGGTGGTGGATCTGTGATGAAGACCCAAAGTAGAACAAAATGTATAAAACATTATGTAACCCATGAGCTGGGGAGGGCAAAGGACTTGGATGAATCTTTGGGTATTTTTCAGCTCAGTCTTTCCCTTCACAAGCAATACTAAGGCTTCCAGAGGAACAGATGGAGAGGACACAGCTCTTCCCAGGCGCACATCTGCTTTACCAGGTGGCAGCTTGGTGGCTGATCATCACTTTCCAGTCTCTGCAGACAGTATTGGGCTTGAGTGGGATTTCATGTACCAAATGATGTTTGTTTGCACAAAGACTTTTCTTCTCTTGTTCCCATGCCAAAACATAGGGTATAAGGGAGGTGGGAGGTAGAGGTAAAAGCTGAGCACTAACTGGAGAAAGTCCCAAGTTATGGAAGTCTTAGAGAATGAAATAGAGCATTCTTATAAAATTCATGATGACATCGAGTTGAAAGAACTGAAAATCCTCTAGACTCCAAGATTAGAGTTGAGACTGAACCTGAGAAGTGGAGGAAAGGGTCCAAAATCAATAATAAAAAACTCAGTAAAGAGTAAAATCTTATCTATGTGTATAAATCATGGACACAACTAAAATAGGGAATCATTAGCTCAAGAAAAAGCTATTGGGGACTGTACAGGCTGGATATAGGACCCTTTTTGCTGCCATTGCAAAGTATCAGGTGTCATCAGGGGGTATTAACAGCAGTTTTGGAGTAAAACAAGGCCATTATCATTGCAGAGATTAGTCTGACTCCAGAGAAAAGCAAGACAGCAAAGGATAGAGAGCTGATCCATGAGAATGTGAATCCACTGTGAATGCAGTGAGATCCATCAGTCTTTTGGGAAGAGGGGGACATGGTGGCCTTTGGAAAAATTGGTGGTTGCTACAAGGCAGGTGCTTGGTGTCTTTTCAGGTTCCTGGGGAGGATAAAAAAGAAACCACCTCTGCATCAGAGGTTCCTTCACACTGACATATTCAGCAGCAAGCTCAGTGGAGGCTTGGGCTACATCCCAGGACCAAAATGCCTCTCCAAATGAACTATTCCTCTCCCAAAGTCCACCTAATCCAACTGCCAAGTCACTGCTGGCTTTTCTTTCAGCACAGTGCTGTACAGCTGCCTTCATCGCCCTCTTCTTCACTCGTTTTTGGCTGGTCAGTACCCTCTATGCTGCATGGTGGTTAATAGACAGGGAGAAACCCAGCAAGGGTGGGCGGCGGATCCACATCCTCCGGAACTGCATCATCTGGAGGTACATGAGGGACTATTTCCCCATCACGGTAAGTGCCACCGATCCATCGGCTCTTCAGTGTTTCAGGGACCAGCTTTGTCCTTGGAGTCTGGATACAGTCTGGGGTCAGCAGTCATAGCATGGGGTGCTAGAAGTTTAGTGTTGAAGGATAATCTTCCCAGCTCCCAGATTACTGGAAGACACAGTAAAAAATGGGGATCACCATGTTCACAAACCACATCCTTCAATCATCTGTCTTTTCCACACCTATTTAACCTTGCTGCATTACAGCTGTTAGGTAAATCTCACCTTTGTTTTCCATGTCTATATTGCAACATTCCTGCCCTTCAGGTTGTTCAGAATTTACCTATTTGGCACAGGGCCAAGTTTTAACCAAAATCAAGAGATCCTGGGTGTTCTGCAATGTCAGTATCCCCTTCTGCTGAGGAAGGGGATGGATGGGTAAATCTGTGTGTGCACTGAGCAGTCTCACAGAGCTGCTGTTCTCTTGAGAGGGGCTTCTGTGACATTCCCTGATTTACTTAATGCATGTGGCTGGCCTTTGCCCTTACTCTTTTATCTGGTGTCCCCTTGGCATGGTGTGGATGCATGGAGTAGCAGCAAGTCCTGCCTCAGAGCCATCACCATTTGGTACAAATCTGAGGAATGCAGCAGAAGAGCTCATGGGTTGTGCAAGGAAGAGAGCTTCAAGGGTAGATCAGGAAATGGGAATTTCTAAGGTAATTCCTTTAGAAACCCATTGCCTGTTGAGAGAACTCAGATGGGATGCACCCAGCTGGTCAGAAATCACCTGGAGTCAGAAGCTGGGTGCTGCAGTCCAGGATAATGAAGTCGGGAGCCCAAAAATCCAAAGAACCCACCAGCCCAAAAGAAAAAATAAGAACCCAGCCTGAGAGTCCATCCTGAATGGAGTAGGGCCTGGGATAAGGATTAAGGGGAGCCAGAGCTAAGTGAGGACCAGAGATGACATGCCCATCAGCTTTCCTGCTCAACCAGAAATGACCCTCTTCTCTGCTCTCATAAGATCCCACCTGGAATACTGTGCACAGGTCTGGTGCTCCCAACATAAGAAGGTTAAATGGCACTTCTGGGGCAAGTCCAGAGGAGGCCACGAAGTCAAAAAGGGGACTGGAGCACCTGTCCTATGGAGACAGCTGAGAAAATTGGGGCTGTTCATCCTGGAGAAGGTTGTATGGACACCTCACAGCACCTTCAAGTATCTGAAAAGGCCTTACAGAGAAGATGGAGAGAGACTGTTAATCAGAAACTATAGTGATGGAACAAGGGGGAATGGGTTCAAACTGTAAGGGAGTAGATTTAGATGGGATATTGGAAGAAATTCTTGGCTGTGAGGTTGGTGAGGCCATGGCACAGGTTGCCCAGAGAAGCTGTGACTGTGCCGTGCCTGGAAGTGTCCAAGGCCAGGTTAGACGGGCCTTGGAGCAACCTGGTCTAGTGGAAGGTGTCCATTCCCATGGCAGGGAGTGGAATGTTTTTAAGGCCCCTTTGATAGTGAAATCGGCCAGAAAATAAGCTTTCTAATACAATTTGAAGTGTTAGAAAGCAGGCATTCTTTATCTGTGCAGAACATATTACAGGGGTATCTCCTTTTATCTAATGTGTGTGATAAGGCTTTACAATAAGGTATTTATCCATTATAATCATACATGTTCATTAAAGCGTGTCTCCTAGCTAACACATAAATCATCACTTTTCCTAGAACTTATTTGCATGCCTCCTACTGGAAATCATTTTATGATCTTGGAGGATCCTCTAAAGGGATCTCTGGTGGTCCTATTCAGTGAATACTTCGATTTGAAAGGTGACCTTTCCTTGAAATTTTTCTTTAGGCATATGCTGTTGCTTCTTGTTACCTAACTTGCAAAAAAAAACCCACTGTAGTCCTCTTTATCTGTTCCTCCACTGGTAAGACGCATTTATCATCCAGCGTGCATACCTTTACATCCTTTTATGGGGTTTTTTGCTAATTAGGCTTTAAACTCTATTCAGCAACTTCAGGAGAACTGAAAATTTCTATTCTCTATGTTATTTATCACATTCCAACATTAATGCAATGATTTTTGTGACTGTAATAATTATATGCAAATATATATTCTGTAAATTATCTGCGGCCATAATCCACCACTTACGAAGTGTTGGACCAACATCTCTGCTGAAATTCAGCTGTCAGCTCAGCCCAGCAATGATCCTTCTCCTGTCCCTTTCTAATGGACATGGAACCCCGCTCCTGAATGCTTCACTGCATTCCGTGTCTCTCCTTTCTTCTAAGAGGACCACTAAGACCAGTAGAGGGAGCATGGTATGGGGTTTGGCTGCAGCTGCCTGGGGGAGGGCCGGGAGGGTTCTGTGGAGCCTTTCTCCCCATTTCTCTGGGAGAAAATAGAGGAAGTTCCACAAAAGGACAGCAGAAAAATTTAAAAAATATATAATATAGAGAGCATTATAACCAGGCAATCACATAATACTATTTCTCCAAGATATTTTTTCAGTCATAGAAACATGGAATCATAAAATGTTTTGGGTTGGAAGAGACCTCAATGAACATGCAGTTCTAACCCCCCTACCATGGTTAGGGACACCTTCCACTAGACCATGTTGCTCCAAGCCCTGCCCAACTTGGTCTTGAAAACTTCCAGGGATGGGGCAGCCACAGCTTCTCTGGACAACCTGTGCCATCAGCATCCTCACAGCCAAGGATTTCTGCCAAATATCCCATCTAACCCTGCTCTCTGGCAGTTTGAAGCCATCCCCATTTGTTCTGTCCCTCCAGGCCCTTGTCCAAAATCCCTCTCCATCTCTCTTTAAACCCCTTTAGGCACTGGCAGGGGCTCTAAGGTCTCACCTTTTCTTCTTCAGGCTGAACAACGCCACTTGCCCAAAGTCCCAGCACAAGGGGCACAAGGAAGTGAGATGTGGGGACACAGGCTGGGTTGGCATCCAGGACTCTGGGCTGTATTTGTGTGTAGATTGAGTTTGTTAAGCCCTGGAGAATTAGGCATTCTGGGAAGATTAAGTGTGCCTCCTAATCCTACCAGATCCCAGCAGCAAACATAGCATGGTCAAGTGTTTGGAGGCAGCATGTGCTGCCTGCTGTCTTATTTTAGGAAACAGCTTTAAACACGGCTTTTAAGGGATCCCTGTGCATGTTTGCTATCTTGGAAGCAAAGAGAGGTTGGGATGAGCATCTGTTCTCTGGGCAGTGTGAATTTGCAGTATGCTGCAGTACATGGAGCATGCCAGTGATGAGCTAGGCCACTGCAGTGTGTGCAAGGTGTGCCTTCTGCTGATACCACCCTTGCACAAGTACCACTTTGCTGTTGGATTTATCCCCCTTGGAACTGATTCCATTTCAATTAATGATTTGAGAATCAGAGCCAGGCAGGACCCAAATGAGCTTGAGTGTTTTCAAAAGGGGGATGAGAAAAACTGCAGTGAGAATCCAAGTCAGGGTCCAGTTCATTGCCCAGAGAAGTTATTTCTGCTTAATTTCTCTGCATTTAAAACCTACCTTTAAAAAAAAAAAAAGTGTGTGTGTATATATATATATATATTTTTTTTTTTTTTTTAAATATGCCCTCATTGTAGTCCTTCAATTGGCCTGGAATTGTTTCAAAATTGTGTAGATGTGGCACTTGGGGACATGGTTTAATGGTGGTCTTGTCAGTGCTGGGGTAATGGTTGGACTTGATGGTCTCAGAGGGCTTTTATGACCTAAATGAATCTATGATTCTTCAATTCCAATACATGGCTGAGCTCAGCTGCATTATAAAGTTGTGAAAAATACACCAAAAGGTGTAAAATTAATCTAGTTGGGCTAGAGTATGTCTGAACAGATGACCAGTGATGTCTGCTGTGTTGATGTTGCCTACAGAGTGATTTGGATGCTGTGGACTGCTCTATCTATGCTATGTTGAAAAACTAGTCAGTAATCTGTCTGCTGCTGCCCAAACCCTATCTCCGTGTTCACAATCCCTTCCTCATCATTTATCAGTGCATCTTTACGATGAAGAATACACCCAGCCTAACAGTAAAAACAAATTGCATCCTCTGGGCAAGTGAATGGACATTGTGGCTTTTTCTCCCCAGTCCCATCCTGTCCTGTCACCATCCTCCCTCATACAGCCATGGTGCTTTGGTAACCCCAGATGAGGAAGGTGAAACTGGAAAAGTGTAAGCATAATCTTGACAAGATCTATCTCTACCACAGTCCTCAAACAGAGGTCACCATATTTCTTGCTGACTGAAAATTGGGGCTGGATGCTTGGCTTAGGCAAGACATCTCACCTTTGGATCACAAAACCTGGGTTATGAGTCCATTCTAGCAGTAGGAAGTGAAAATTAACGTCTTGGGGGAAATTTTGGGGACTGTTGTGGTTTTTTAGGTTTCTCAGTTAATTTCTTCCCGTTGTTTTCAGGGAGACGCTAGAAGGGGGAGGGGGTGACTTTTTTGGGTGAATAGCCAGCGATCGAGACACAAAAAGAAGTCCCCTGGCATTCCAGTGGAGTTGTTGTGGGGTTGGGGAGTTTTTGGCTGGGGGATTGGGCTTTTCCGTTCAGGGTTTTTCGGGAGTTGTGGCGTGATGCCACGGTAAGTTGTGGACTCGGACCCGAGACTTGATGGGGGTGGGTCCTGCCTTCCTTCCATTCGGGGATTGAGGAGAGCGTGGTGCTGCGGGAGTTTGTGTATTCGGCTCCAGGACTTTGCTACGCTACAATTCGGCACCACGATCGAATCTGCCTGCTTTCCCTGCTTCTGCCAGCTGCTCCTTGTTAGTGCTGAGATCGAACCCTGAGTTTGCAAAAGGAGCAAGTTCCTTCCTTCCCTCCCGGCGCCGGCTGAGGGGATCACGGCATCTCTCTGCCTCGCTACAGCCGGCTGCGCCCCCTGCCGGCCGTGATCATAACTACACCATAGGGAAAAACTGTAGTTGGTGGGTTGGAAGCTTCTGCTATTGTACTGTGGTTTGTTCTGTCCTGATACATATATATATATATATATATATTCTAGTAAAGAACTGTTAGTCCTTTTTCTACTTTTTTTTTGCCTGAAAGCCCTGTAATTTTGAAATTAAAATAGCTTGGAGGGAGGGGTATTTTCTTCCTGTTCCAGGAAGGTTCCTGCCTTCCTTGGCAGACATTTGCCTTTTAACCCAAGACAGGGACATATTTTGTTTTCAGCTGCTGTCATCATTCAGAGCAACCCCAGTAGGGTTAATCATGCCGGCTTTATTCAGGGCAGCCTGGAAAGAACCTGCTGTACAGGAAAGGCCCCTGTGGTCTTTGCCACACTGTTTTCTCCCTGTGAAGAGCCACCAGGACATTTCTTACAAGCCTTGGGGTTATCTAAGTGCCAGCTGGACCTTGTTGTCTGCAGCAACCTCTGTCATTGTGCTTGTGGCCTTGGTGGTGTTACTGGTTTTATTGTTAGCATAACTAAAATGAATTATTGGAGAATTAGTTGAACCCTTGAAGCTGTAGTTTGGGAAGGCTCCATCCCGTGGCTCATTCATTCTCATCATTGCACAAACCGTGATGGAGGTTATTTGAATGTTTTGTTATTCTGGGGAATTACAAGGCACTGTAGAGGGGACTGTTCCAGTTCATGTGAACCAATCACTGCCAGGAATGTTTCGTTTCTTTTCACAGAAGAGTGGTATTATTTGTAACTGGGGACTTGTGTCATGGCCCATGACATTAAATACAATTTCTGATTTCCAGAGGTCTTGGCTGTTCCCTTTGCTTCCTTCTGTTGGCTGGAAGAGGGATTGTCAGGGAAAAAGAAAGTCATGGCCAAATGGCCCAAAGCCACCTTGCTATCCTTTTCTGAGAAACTTCTCTGTCCCATGTGTTGGCACTCTTCTGTTCTGGCGGGTCCTTAAGTAAGAGGGGGGCCATGGCTGTGATCTATTGGAGGACTGTCCCCCACCATCTGCACTGCTAATCCACTGGATAAAGGAAGTCCTACAAGAACAAGGGAGGACTTTGGACCTTCCATCCTTACCAAGCCTTTGGAGTGAGGGTGGTGAAGTCCCATCCAAACTCAATTTAAATCCACCTAGCTGGTCAGATTCTCCAATATTTGCTGCAAACGCAGCTCTGACATGGCATTGTGACACCAGGAGAAAACCCCAGGGCTCAAAGATCTCACTGTTTCCAGCTGCCCCTCTCAGACCTTCACCATTGCTGGGACCTGAAACCCACCCTCAGCAGCTGCTGGCAGTACTCAGATACTTGCCCTTCTTTTGGTCTCCCATTCAGACACCCTTGGATGGGTGACCTGCTTCTTTTCAGCTTGGCACAATTTGTCCTTCTTCAGATCTGGCTGAGTTTCTTGGATATCTTTGTTGGGCTTCTTCCCACAGAGAAACTGACTGCCTGTTTCATCCTGCAAGAGATGCTTTTGGGAGGTGCCCATGGAAAACTAGAGACCTGAGGATTTGTTTAGTACAAAGTTGAAAGGAGGTTTATCCCACTTAAGAGCAGATTACTGACAGTAACATCCACAGAAGCAGAGTTTGGGACCAGAGAAAGATAAAAAAGAGTAGCAATTCAATTTGGGAGACTTTAAATGAAGAAGGCAGGAGCTTGCTGATCAGCTCTCCTAACCTCTCCTCCTCCATCACATCCTCTTCTGCTCTCTGAATGACTGTGGGGGTAATGCCATGCTCCTCCCTCTCTCCCACCTCATGTTCGTTGATCCTTAAGGATGCAATGACATGGTACATCAGTGTCCTCCCTGACTACATGCCCCCTGACATGGTATGCACCATGCAGTGCTCCTACTCATTTCAACTTGACTTGATTAATTCCTCACTTAACAACTTTTTAACCCCTTCAGCCCTGCAGACAATGCATCTCCAGGGGTTTCTTGAGCACCCACCCTCCAAACCTTTAGACTCTGGGAGAATTTTATTTGAATCATAGAATCACAGAATGATTTTGGTTGGAAGGGACCTTAAAGATCATCTAGTTTTAACCCCCTGCCATGGGCAGGCATGCCATTCACTAGACCAGGTTGCTCCAAGCTCCATCCAACTTGGCCTTGAATATTTACAGGGATGGAGCATTCACAACTTTTTTGGGCAACCTGTGCCAGTGCCTCACTACCCCTTCCTCAAGCATTAGTGTACCAGCCTTAAACAGGGAATTGCCTATCCTCTGTCTTCCCATGGTTTGGGACAGGACAATCCAGTCAGTAGGGAACAACTAGGAGAACCCAGCCACATCTCAAGGGATGAATTAAATCATCCTGGTTAAACCAGTGCTGAACTCCTGGGCTGATAAAGTCACTCAGAAGCCCTAGCTCCAATTATCTTAATTCCACTCCAAAATTAATTAAAACTAAACCAAAACAAATATGAAATGAAGAGCACTTTAATACCTCATCAATATCATCAAATTAATAATCTATTTGGGATGCTAATGCCATTTAACTAATCCAGTTAAAAATAAATTTGGATTAATTTGCTTGAGACCCTCACTAGTACATGGGCTCTTATCAGAGCTCCTGTAAGTCTGCATATGCATTTCCCTAACACAGCTGACAGTGCATAGAGCAGGTCCCACCATGTCTCTTGGGGAGCTGAGGGAACTGGGGCAGAGTTTCACCCATGTCCTGGACCCACATTTGAGTAGACAGAATAAAGGGAGTTTTCTATTAGAGAGTACTCACTGCAAGCCCTGAAAAATTGTAGCTATCAAGCTATACTTCTCCATGATGAAGCATAAAATAGACCTCATCCTTCAAAATTTAAGTTCATTAAGTTCTTCACTGAAAGGGTTGTCCAGTCATGGCACAGGCTGTCCAACACAATGGTGGACTCCCCATTCCTGGAAACACTTAAAAGCCATGTGGATATGGCAGCTGGGGACATGGATTAGTGGTGGCCTTGGCAGTGCTGGCAGAGCGTTTGGACTCCATGATCTTAGAGAGCTTTTCCAACCTAAACAATTATGATTTGTTAGGAAGGCCAAGATCGTCCCACATCTGGGATCCAGAAGGCTTCATAGCACTTTTGAGAATGCATCATTACTGCTCATCAGCAGGCATCCTGACCATGCCAAGGGGAATCTCAAGGAAGTCAACAAACCCATGGCTCAGCTTGGAGAGCACAACCCTGAGCTGCTAACAGCTCATTTCTTTCAGACCACAGGTCATACACATTAACTTGGCATCTCAGACACCTCTGAGATGAGATACTGCTCTTAGCTCACCAGAAAAACCTTGGGTTTTTTCATGCTCATGCACACACCAGCTTGGTTGGACCCTTAAGTACTTAGACAACTATTATATGTTCAATTCATTCAGAAAGACCAGAATAGCAAGTGCCATCCAGAGGGTGTGGAAAAGACAGCTCATTCAAGGCAGGATGGAGGATAGTCCCACTCCTTGGCACCTCAAACCCAGCTCCATTAGGCAGTTCGGCTGGACAGCAGGAGAGGGAGGCTGTTCACAGTCACATTATTAACTTTCCTGGCAGTTTGGGAATGGAGACTGACCTCTGCCAGGTGGAGAGGGAAGAAGTGAGACAGTGGGAACAATCCAGAAGGGAGGATGGAGTTTCTGTGTGGAAGAGTTTCCAGAGGGAAAAGGGTAGTGTAGAGTCTAGACCTACAGTGTAAGAGACTTTGCCCAAGTCTCTCCTCTGCTACAGATTTCTTTCTTAGTCTTGTATAAGCTCTCTGGTTTCTCTGTGAGTTTTGGCCAAATCATCCAGATGTGAGCAGATATTGTGACAAACTGAGGACATTCTTTCCCCAGGGCTACTGCAGGGGACAGCTCTTGCAGAAACATTAACCAGATCCATCAAGTCTTGAGGGACTCAACTGCTACCCTCCAGCTGCCCATGGCTTAGGCAGAGAGTCAAAAATCACAGACTTATAAATACCAGGGTGACATTGGAAGAGAACTCTGGAGGTCAACATGCCCAACCCCCTGCTCAAGCAGGGCCACCCAGAGCCAGTTGCCCAGGACCATGTCTTATCACAGAATCACAAAATGGTTTGGGTTGGAAGGGGCCTTAAAACTCATTGGAACAAGGACACCTTCCACTAGACCAGGCTGCTCTAAGTCCCATCCAATGAACACTTCCAGGGATGGGGAAGCCACAGCTTCTCTGGGCAACCTGTGCCAGGGCCTCACCACCCTCATCATAAAAATACTTCTTCCTCATAGCTAGTCTTAATCTTCCCTCTCTTAGTTTAAAACCATTCTCCCTTGTCTTGTCACTCCAAGCACTGTCCTGTGTTCTTTGCTTTCCTGTCCTCCCTCCTCTTTCACTGCGAAGAGCACCAAGACAGCAGCTGATTGTTTCCTAGGGAGGGTTTTTACAGATGTGTGGTGTCTTAGCACAGGCGAACTCTCCCATCAAGGAAGTTTGCACAGTTCAGTGGCTGCTGTCTTGTGCCCCCCTCCGCGCTTCTTGTCTCCTTGCACATACACAGCCAGAAATGTAGCAGTTTCCAACATGCCTGAGCATCTTGCTTCCCTGCTTATAAATCAGTTGGAGATGAAAGGTTGTTTGGAAGGTGAAGATGAATGCAGGAAACATTGATGCAAGCTGAGATTATTCAAAATAGCAAATGGTAGCAGGGGCCTTGGGCATTTAGTGATTCAGCCATCTGCTTTTCTTCCTGCCTAGAGACCTCTGCATCTAGGCAGTGATGGGACTTTTGTTTGTCCATTCCCCTCATTAGGAGCAGGTGCTTGAATGGGCACATGTACAGTCAACAGTGCCTTCGGACAGGTGGAAAATGAGCCATGATGTAAGAAAGCAAAATACACTCTCATGATTAGCCTGCAGTTCTAGCTGCTTCTAGGAAAATACATGCACCATTAACTGCACCCTGAGTGCAGATTGGATCAGGGTGCTTGGAGGGGTGACACTGAAATGCATAGGGCTTTGGTTGTTCTTGAGCACAAGTGCCTTTGAGTTGTCTGGAAATGCATGGTGCCTCTGTGATAACAGAATCACAGAATTGTTTAGGTTGGAAAAGCCCTCTAAGACCATCGAGTCCAACTGTTGCCCAGCACTATCACAAACACCCACTTAACCATGTCCCCAAGTGCCACACCTACATATTTTTTGAACAATTTCAGGGATTGTGGTCCCACCACTTCCCTGGTCATCTTGTTTCAATGTCTGACCACCCTTTCAGGGAGGAAATGATGTGATGACTAACCTTGGAAAGGTTCATCCTCTGCTGCTGCTGTGAGCATCCTCAGCACCCACAGAAACAGTGCAGAGATGTTAGCATTCACTTTTGCCTGCTTCTGCCTGGGCTGTGCACATGCTGGCTGATATTGGCATGGCAAGGTCTTCTTGGTGCCAGAGCTGGAGGGTGGGTTTGTCACACCAGCTCCTCTCCCCTGGGCAGTCCATAACAAGTGTAATTAAGTTCAAATCCCAGTTGTTCCTTATCTCCCATTAACCATCCCCTCTTGTTCTGTGGTACCCATTCTCCCATGTAGTCTATCCCAGGCTTCAATGTCACTTTCAGATAGGCTGAGGATTTTAACAAGCTGCTTAGCCAGCCCTCAAGGGCTGGCCATGAGCTGCACTGTATCTGCAATCCATGCTGCCCATCCCTAAAATGCTGGACATGGGCATTTCCCGTTCCCTCCTCCTGCTAAAGTTGCTGCAGCCTTGGGCAGACATCCACTACTCTTTGATGGAGCTGGGCACCCAACACAGACACAAACAGCTGGCCTCCTGCAGGCTTTCCCCAGTAGGAAGAAAACCATCAGCTTCTCTGTTAGATGTCTGGGAATTAGATTTCAACTTACCATGTGTGAAAAACATCCTGGAATCACCTGGCACATGCTTCAGGACAGGATAAACCTTGGATCCACACCAAGCTGTTGGGTGGGACATGTGCTTATGCTGTGTAGTAGGTCTACCAGTGATTATGCACTTCCTCTGCTGTTCTGGTTGTGGGATCAAGAGGGATTGTGTGGAAAAAAATCATCCTTTTTTCACTTTTCCCCCCAAATTAGAAAATGTATTGGAGGACATCTTAAACAAAGTTGGTTCCCAACATCACCTAGACCAGTTCAAGGCAACATAAGGAACTGTGCCATTAGAAAAGTCATTTTAGGCCAATTGGTAGGAGGAGATGGAAATATGGGCAATGAAATACATCTCAGTGAAAAATGAGGGAGTTGTTCCAGTTGACCTTTTCCAACAGAAAGGCACGGTGGGTGCGAGGCACACCCCTCCAGGAATGCCTTATCTGCTCTCCATAGCCAGTGTTCCACCCTGCTGAGGTGACAGCACTAACTCTGGCCCCTTTTTGGCTTCATCCCTGGGTCTAGTTGATGAAGACAGCAGAGCTGGACCCTCGGCAGAACTACCTGGTGGGATTTCATCCCCATGGAGTCCTGGCAGCTGGAGCCTTTCTCAATTTCTGCACAGAGGCATCTGGCTTTTCCATGCTCTTCCCAGGCATCACCCCACATCTGATGATGCTTTCCCTGTGGTTTCGCATCCCATTCTTCAGGGACTATGTAATGAGTGGAGGTAAGGAACATGGGCCTCTGGCATGCAGTGGTATATGTGGGTGCTTTTTAGAGAAACACATAGTGAAGATACATGGGAAAGAGGAGTCAAGGGTCTGTTTTTCCCCATCTGGGGCCAATTGGATCCCATTCATGGACACAGCTATTAGAGATGGTAACCCAAAACCTTTGAAGTTAAAAATTGCCCTCCTCACTGTTATCTCTGTTGTTCAACTTCATAAATGGTCTCTGTGCTCAGGGCATCACTCTGCCAGCTGCTGTGTAACAGCAAAATGCAGAGCAAATTGTGAACAGAAACACTGAGAGCGGCAGGGCAGGGTGTTCCTGTATCTCTTTCCATAAAAATTATATTCAGGTTTGAAATTATGAGGAAAAAAACCCCCTCTTTTTCTGAAGCATCTGCTGCTTCCAGGGAAGTAGCATCCAGGGACAGAGGATGAAAATAGCAGCTCATGCTACTGCAATGGAGTGTGGCAGGGGAGGAAGATGTAGTGAAAAGGAATAGGAAAAGGGACAGGTAAAAATTAAATGGAGAGAGGCGAAAGGGAGTTTTGAGAGATTTTTGGACACTGGCAGAATGACCTCCATCTCTCAGTAGTGGGCTTGGCAATGGTCACTTCTCCAGATGAATGTGGGCAGAATTCAATAGGCTAAACATAGGCATCCTGTTCCATCTGATGTACCTTAGGGCATCCGTTACCCTGTTTTCCACATAAACTCTGGCTCCTGCTGCTGAAAAAATATTTACATAGAGAGTGAGAAATCCAAACAGTGAGATATATGAGATACTTATGACCCAGGTGAAGGCAGGTTTAATCACTGTAATGTGGGAGCTGGGTGCATAACTCAATTTCAGGTCAATTTAATCCATTTCACAATGAGGTTTTAATGTGCAAATGATTTCAGCCCCTGAAACAAGGATTGATTTTTTTTAAATAGTCAAAACAATGTTGCTTTGTCATTTCTGAATTAAAGATTTCTAACTTATTCAAGTAAACAACACCAAGGGACCAAATCCTTCATTAAATTCCACTTTAAATTAGCACCATCCACTGAAACGTGTGTTTTGACCTAAAGCAAATGTTTCTCTGACTTCAGAATTATTCAGAATTGGACACGGTCTCACTTGACAACAAACTGAAACAGATTTTTCCTAGGGCTCAAGTGCAGCTAGTTCTCAGTTTATTTTTTTCCTTATTTTTTCCCTCATTTCTCACTTCTGAGCCAGACAGCAAATGGATAATTTTGTACTCACCCAGCAGAGCTGTGGACAAATCCAGCACCTTTTAAGGGAGTTGGGCTGGGGTTATCAACTCTGAAAATAAACTATTTAGCACCTCTCCAGAGATGGATTATGGGGGAAAAAGGTTCAGAACAAACCACAGTCAGGTGTGTTTTACAGATGGGTTTTACTTTTAATTCCTCTCTGCTCTCCAGGCCTCATCCCCTCTGACAAGGAGAGTGCATCCTACGTGCTGCAGAAGCCAGGGGGTGGGAACTTGCTGGCCATCATTGTCGGTGGGGCACAGGAGGCACTGGATGCCCGGCCAGGATCCTTCACCTTGCTGCTGAAGAACAGGAAGGGATTTGTGCGCCTGGCCATCCAGCACGGGTGATGCAGGGGGTGGGGTCCAGGAGTGCTGAGGGAGGGGTGCTTGGCTCTGTGACTGATTAATGGGTGTTTCTGCTTTGGAGAGGAATGAAGGGGTTTTGGGATGGACTTTGCTAATCATGTCACCCTACTGGTTTTGACTCCCTGCAGCACCCCCCTGGTCCCTGCCTTTTCCTTTGGGGAGAATGATGTCTTTGACCAGGTGAAGAATCCCAAGGGTTCCTGGCTGCGGAGGATTCAGCACCGGCTCCAGAAGATCATGGGCATCTCCCTTCCCCTCTTCCACGCACGAGGCATCTTCCAGTACAGCTTTGGGCTGATACCGTACCGACGGCCCATCTGCACCGTGGGTGAGTCAATCCACAGAATTCTGACATGATGCCAGACACACTCAGGCTGGCCAAACTGGGGAAACAGGGTCAGTCCCAGAGTTGTGACATCCTCCTGCCAGGCTGAAGCATCATGCCAGAGAGCACGAGCAGTAGTGGGCTAGAAATGTGGTGCAAAGCAGCATCCCCAACTGTTCTCGTGTCACACTGGTTTGGCAATCTGGTTTGATCTCCTGACAGATCTCCAGTCATCTGGGTTGTGCTGGGAAGAGCCCCAGAGCAAATGTGGCCACCTCATCACTTCTGTGAGATACAGACAACCCCAACACCACAACATGGTGACAAAAACCACTCCAATAGGGTTGCGTTAAACATCTTCCAAGGCAGTTTTACAAACACAAGTAGGACTAGCAGGTCAAGGGAGAGGATTCTGCCCCTCTGCCCTACTCAGGTGAGACCCCCTCCTGCAGTGCTGCCTCCTGCTCTGGGGTAAGAGCATCAGAAGGATGGGGAGCTGCTGGAGTGAGTTCAGAGGAAGCCACCAAGATGCTCTAAGGGCTGGAGTGCCCCTGCTCTGGAGACAGGCTGGGAGAGCTGGGAATGTTCATCCTGGAAAAGAGAAGGCTCTGGGGAGACCTCAGAGCCCCTGCCAGTGCCTAAAGGGGCTCCAAGAAAGCTGAACAGGGGTTTTGGACAAGGGCCTGGAGTAACAGGATGGCAGGGTTAGATGAATGGGAAGAAATTTTTGGCTGTGAGGGCCTGGCACAGGTTGCCCAGAGAAGCTGTGGCTGCTCCGCTTCTCTGGAAGTGTTCAAGGGCAGGTGGGACAAGGCTTAGAGCAACCTGGTCTAGTGGAAGGTGTCCCTGCTCATGGCAGGGGGGTAGAATGAGGTGATCTTTAAGGTCACTACCAAGCCAAACTATCCTGTGGTTCTGTGAACACTGAAGCAGTTTGCAGGTTTGCTCAGTGTCCTGTGCAAACACATCTGCAAATCCAAACCTATTTGCATGTGAAATGAACTATTTTGACCAGAGACCATGTCTGTGGGAGACCAAATTTCAAGAAAATCTTTGGTTTTGAGTAAGTTTTTCGATGTCTCCATGCTTGGCCCACTAGCGTGGCTGATGCTCTGTGAATTAATGTAATTAAAAATGCTGTTTGGAATGGTTAGAGCTTACACCACTGATTAAGTTTGACAATCAGCAATTACTTCTAATTGTATTACAACCTGTTTGGATTGTCTCAATGGTGTTATGAGCTGTGTAGCATCACATGGACTCTTCATTAATTGGATGAAGAATAGCATTATAAGATGTTGAAACCCTCTGTCAGTTGACAAAAACAATTTGAGTAAGAGACCGGAGCAAGAGAGGTACCTCACGGATTTCTCTGACCCCTGCCAGGTACCTGGTCCTGCCCCTGGTAGCTCTGGGAGATGGAAAGGCTCTTCTAGTGATAGGAATCAAAATAATTAGATTTTCTGTCGAATAAAACATGATTTTAAGAAGATAAATAAGTGCTTGGTTCCTAATAAAAATCAGATGTTTAATAGAATCTTTAATCTGAGCAAAGTGGAAGCACCTCCACTGCAAGTGTATTTAAATAGTGTGGGGCTCCCTTGTTCCTCACCTTCCCCATTTGCAATGCAGATTCCCAGGGCCATGTGGAAACAGCTTGGAAAGCCCAACCTAAATATTATCCTGTCTTTATATTGTGTTTATCTGCAGCACATCTGAGATGTGAGAAGCAGATCTTGGGACTGCATTGGGATATACCACTTATTTCAAAAGACTACACAGAGGGTCTTTGACATTAACCAACTTTGTAGATGAGTAAACTGAGGCAAGGACCAGTGTGATCCTGGAGACCAAGAGCTTGGTCAGGATCTGAGCCACCATCCCTCCTTGGCTCTGCTATCTCCCAAGCTCCAGGAAATAACTGGCCATATTAACCTGTCCATCCTGGAGAGGCTGACCTCAGCTCTGTGCTAGGGTGAGCAGTGTTCAGACTGAATCCTCCTAACACCTGTGCTTCTTTTCCAGTTGGGAAGCCAATTCCAGTGCAGAAGAAGCACAGACCCTCTGAGGAAGAAGTTGATCAAGTCCATCAAAAATACCTAAATGAGTTGTCCAATCTCTTTGAGAAGCACAAAGCTAAATATAATGTCCCAGAGGACGGCCACCTGGAATTTATATAGAGTGCCTCAAGCAAGGTGAAACCATGGAGATCAAGCTCCAAGTTTCCCCTTTCTCTGGAATTACTTCACAAGCTCAACATACTCATAGTTAGCATATAGTCTGTATAGCACAGGGAAAAGAG
Organism: Corvus kubaryi; assembly: GCF_017639235.1. Classification (NCBI taxonomy): domain Eukaryota; kingdom Metazoa; phylum Chordata; class Aves; order Passeriformes; family Corvidae; genus Corvus; species Corvus kubaryi. The sequence continues at coordinate 919,666 of NW_024581032.1, forward strand.
CTTGATTTTCCAAGTATTTGCACGGGTGTAGAGCCAGGTTTTTAATTTTTTCTCCACGTAGGACACATAAAAGATATAAAAGAGAAGAAAAAAAAATCCCATTTGTGGTCAGCACAATTGAAACTCCCCAGCACAAAACTCGCACTTCCAGTCTGGCATGGATGCCAGTTTATACAGATATTTCCAGGCAGATCTGAAGTATTGAAATTATTTCCTTTGCATTATTTTCATTTTGAAATGGAAGAATGAGCCATAATTTGTGCTGAAGGCATATGGTTTTTAAAATATAATTCATCTAGATAAACAAATGAACATTGTTTGTTTGGTGCTTTTTATGTTTTTAATTGCTCTGGGCTCTTTTTTCTGAAGCACAGTTTATCAGAAAGGTCATATTCCTAGTATGATGCCAAGCACCCTCAGCAGAATGATGCCATAGCCCACTGGGGAAATAGAGATTAAATAAATTCCATTAGAAATATGTATTGGAACTATAAAATAGTTCTAATTATTGTAAAGAAACCAGAAGCCACTCTGGCAGTTATACTCGCACCACCTGAGCTGGGACTGAGGCCCCTTGGCAGCTTCACACTCCACACTCACACAGTCAGACTGGGCTTCCTTACTGGCTCAACCCCTGGTTTCCCATAGCACAGTCTCAGACATCCATATCGTTCAAATAATTTAATTGCGCAAGAACAAAATAACACCTTGGGGTGGGAGCCTCCAGAAGTGAGGAGGAATCTCCAAAACCAGAAACCCTCGGCTTATGTGCCCTTACTATCTGAGTGTGTGGGAAAGTCTGGGCTCTTCTTGCTGAGTCCCGGCATCCTGCAGTGTCTCAGAGCATCCATTTGCTTGGCTGTGCCACAGGTCCCTGTGCCCTTTTGTTGGGCAAAGGGTTGCCAGTAGCTTCTTGTCTCCACCTCTTGCCTCCAGAGCTCCATCTGCAGCTGTCACTGCAGCTGCCCCTGCGCTGCCTGCTCTGAATATGTTCTTAAACAATTAGTTTAAAAATATAAATAGAATTAAATTTATAAAGTCTGGGGACTCATCCAAAGGGTTCACCATACCTGGGCTCTAGGAGTCCTGCTTCCAATTTGATTAGTTTAATCCCAGACATCCCTGCACAGGAACACGACCAGTCACCAGCTATGGTAGCAGGGTCACTGTGCATTTTGTTCTACAAATGAGACCATTTTCTTAGGAAAGAGGACCAAGACATGGGGGAAGGCAGAAGTGATGTAGACTGGAAATATCCATTGAGGTTTGGGGGAGACACATTTGGCAGGTGATCAAGGCTTTAAATATCTGCTTCTTTTTGATATCCAGAACTTCATTAAACTCTGCACTTAATGGGATTTTGCAGTGTGGGAGTTTCAGGTGGCAGGAAGCCATCTGCTCAGTTCACCCTTACAGAGCCCTGATACTTTCATCCCTCCCTTCATTTCTTTCTCTTCCTCACATCCCATTCCCCACTTGTGAGGAGCCACCAAAAATCCTAGAGACCACACGCACTTCATTTTTGTTCCTGAAACTGCAAGAATTGCATTTAACAAGAAAAACTTGTTTAAAACTTGAAAACTCTGTCTCAACTGACAATACCAGGCCATCATTGGCGTTTGTTTCCTTTTCCTGCCTCCTGCCCTGACCAAGTTATTCCACCATATTCTTAATCTGAATGACCCACTGCAAATCCTTCCCATTCCCAGAAAACAAGCAGCAGCAAGGAAGAATTTAATGGAGCCCTGGTTAACATTGTAAACATTCCTGTAATCCCACACTTAATCCAGTCCAATAAACCAGGTCATATATGCTATGATTTCTTGCTTGCTTTCTATTTTTCTTTTTAGTTAAGGACAGAGGTGCCCAAGCAGGAGGAAGATTTTCTGCACCAGAAACAAAAAAAAATGTATCTCCCACCCTTTTCTCTTGGAGTTCATCACCATCCAAACTTTACCCTAGCTCCAGGTGTTTTTCTCTATCCTTTCTTCTGCCTTTCCTTTTACTGGCCATCCACCCACAGATCTCAGGAATGTTGCCATGGCCTTCTGGAAACATCCCAGTGGGGATCAGTGCCAGAGGGAAGCGATGGGTATGTCCCCAGGGTCACATCACAGTGTGCTGTGGGGATGGGGGAGGTCTCCAGAGGTGAGGACGAGGAGCTGATATTTTGATGCAAGGGGAAAAAGAGAGAAGGTGCTGCTGTTGGAATGGAAGTTAGCAGTGAGGGGAGGGAGAAGATTTCCAGAGATGTCAGATGAGTGGTTGAATCTGGTGATGTGTTGGGGGTGTAGGAAATGGAGAGGGGCAGGATGCAAAGTCATGGACAAGGATGGCAGATATTTGTAATGACAAGAGGGGTTTGGTCAGTAGAAAAGACTTCTACCGCACTGAGAAGCCATGTTAGAAGGTGTGCTCCCAATTGGCAATGGAGGCCTCGGTCTTATCCGCTCAGGGCTGTCACAGTGATACCTCCAGTGCCAGAGACACACCTGCTTGAGAGGTGGGCTGGCCTATCACCTTTCTGGCTTGTGATACCAGCCAGAAAGAGAGAAAAGGCAGAAAATGGGTGGTCAGGAAAAAATCCCAGGGAGGCATGGGAAGGAAGATGCTGGAGCTGTCTGAAAGTTGTTGCGGTGATCAAGGAGATCCAAAGGTGAAGAAAGACCACGGTGCTGGAGAGGAGTGGCCAGAGGAGAGTGTTGGCTGTACATAATTGGCTTTCTTTAAGGTCAGTTTTATCTCACAGACTGGAAAACAGACTTGATTCCTCAGGAACCTATATAACCCAGGAGGGAAAGGTCAGTGCCTGGGCTTGTATTAAATATAACATTAAGAACTTTAATTCATAGGCATCCTTACAGCCAGGACTATTTAGGGGGCTCAGCACAATGAGAGGTCCCATCTCAAGAAGCCAGAGCTGTCTCTGAGAGAAACACTGTAACTCAAAAAGCTTTTGTGCCATTTCAGCCTCACACAGAGCTGTCTGCAGGATTAAAACTCCTCTGATGCTACACAAGGCAGGAGAAGCCTAAAGAAAAGTGTTCAAATCAACCAAACCAAACAGTGTTTAGGTTTGAACGCTTTAGCTTGGAACTGGCTCAATTGCAGGCACCTCCAAGGCACCCTCAATTTAGGGACCTCCGAGCTGTCACCTCAATATAAGGACCACTTAAAGCTAAAACAACACTCTATGTTTCCTTCCAGCATGTCCACTCCCTACTTACACAGCTGGCTTTGATCTGAGAAACAAGCTCAAGGAGAAGAGATATATCCAATTGCCTTTCTTGCAGAAATTTCAAATGTCACCCTTTTTGGGACTTACATGGAAATTCTAAAGAAAATACAGTAAGAAATAAAAGTGTGGTGATTCGGTATTCCCCTTCTGCCTGTCACTTCCTCCCACCTCTTCCCTCCTGATCTCTCCTGTATTTCTGTTGTCAGAGGCTCTAATCTGGATTTGCCTTACTTAGCAGGTTCAGATCATGAGGCTCAGAAGAAAACCTCTGATGACTGATGTAGCGGGTTCAGCTCATAAACCAGGCAGAAACACCAATTGAGTGTAGTGGTTTGGTTCGAAATATCCATTACTTGCTTATTTTCCTTCTGTGAGATAAGAATTAGGAGAAAGCAAAGCAGGCACAAAACTTAAAAGAATATAAAGAAGTTTATTAAACAGAACTAAAAGGAAAAAAAAATCAGAATCAGACTAAACCTTCAGAACACTTTCCTCTCCCCACCTTTCTCCCTTCCCCCACTGACAACGTAAAAAGACAACCCTTGAGATTATCAGTCAGTTTACCATCCCTATAATAATCTTTTTTCAGTTCACTTAGGGAGAGGATTCTCTCTTGCTCATGCTATGGAGACATCTCCACAAGAAACAGTTCTCTTGTGGCTTCAATGTCACAGCAAGACAGCCACCCGGGATGGTTCTCTGCTCGCATGTGAAAATCCTTTCCCTCAACTTACAGCTTTCCCCACAACTGCTTTTGAGGGTTCAATCTTTAGCTAATGAGGTACCATGTTAAGGATGAGCCGTTCAGAAGCAAAAGATTCTCTTCACCTATCTCTGGGATCATCTTCATCTCTAGGATCAGCGGTCTTCCTCCCTGGGAGCAAGGGTCTTCATCACTTTCATCTCTCTCTGTTCAAGTGTCTCATCAAATCACAGCTACTTCAACATTTGCTTGTTTCAGCACAGATACTTTTGCTCATGATTGCAGTTTGAATGCTCCACCCTCCATGTTTCATGAAATTACAACAGGTTCTCTGATGTATCATAGTCCATCACCATAGCTTTACAACAGAATTTCAGCTTCTATGTTTGAAGCATCTCCTCTTTCTCCTCTCTCAGGGTTTCAGCTCTTCCTTCTTCACTGACTTTGGTGTCTCTATGGTGTTTTCTACACGTACCTTCACCTTTCCTCTTCCTCTGACTCGGGAGAGGATTGATGTCTGTAGGTTTCATCTGTTCTGGAGAATCTTACAGCACTAAGAGAGTTAATCTCACCTGGGCCTTGCAGCTGGAATTCTCCTCTCTAGGTTGTTGGTCACCTAATCTCTGCCAGGCAGTAGCCTCAGATGAATTTCGGCCGCATTAGGTGAGGGCCGGCCTGGCCGAACCGCACCGCGGGGCCACCTGCATGGAGCAGGGCTGCGGATGGAACAGGGCTGCGGATGGAACAGGGCCGCACGGCTCCAGGATGGCTGTCTCCCGGCCGGCCTGGGCCGCACTGAGGGGGCTGCGCCAGGTGTCCAGCGAGCCGAAGCGTCTGAGATCTTAGCCAAGCCGTGTTGTGGCTGACCCGGCCGACCCAGCCGAGCACCCAGCCGAGCAGGGCCCAGCCTGGCCCCGCTGGGCCGTGCCGCGGCCTCCCCCCCCCCCCCCGCTACCTGTTCAAAAGCCAGAAGCAAGAGAGGCTTCTTGGGGTTTGTTCATTCTTAAATGTGGATAACAAAGGTGTGTCAAGCTTCTTAAGTGGCTTAAAAATGTTGCCAATATTCAAACTAGCCAGTTGATCGGTTCTGTTGGGTCTAGAGGAAGCTGTAAGCACCTCTTTGCAAAGAATCACTTCTGTGGTTGATGGAGCCCTCCTTAACTAAAAACCCAAACTATGCTAAACCATGACAACTAATGAATACAAAATATGGACTAGTTCTCCAAGAGGAGGAAAGCCAAGCAAAAAATTACTTTTTGCCCTTCTTCAGCTCTAGTGCTGCAAAGTTGTTTTACTGCCCTGAGAATGGGATTAAAAGACTGCCTGCTGTTGCAAACAAAATTAAAAGGTTTTCTACCGTTGCAGAAAAATGTGTGGTTTTCTGCTCAGGGAAAGATTTGCTGCCTTTACTTCAATAAAGTCCCAAAATGTGGTGTGCTAAACATCCCTCCCTTACGGCACACCTTTCAAGAAAGGAAATAAAATTGCAAGTGCATCTGAAATCCACCACTTTACATTAAAAAAGCAAACAAAGAAACAAACACAAAACCAAATCAAAACCAATAAATTACTTTTTTTTTTTGTTTTCTTTTCCATTTAAACATTTGGAACACTAACATTTAAAACATTTAGAAAACCACAGGTCTCCTCACGAATACGGGCACTTATTTTTTGGGGTAATCTGTTAGTTCTGTCTGACTTGTACCCAATGAATTCCTTTCTGCACCTCCCATCATGTGAGCTCACCTCTTGACACAGCCTTTCTCGGAGGAACCATCTGACACAGGATTTTGGCAAACCACCTTGTTCAGGTTATAAAAACCCATCAGTGAAGAAATAATCTGCAATGACCAACAAGGCAGGAGGGTATATATTGGATTTAAGAAATTATTGAGTATGATTCATCCATTTTTCAAGCTTGTGCTTGGTTTTACTTCTACCCATCTCCTGACCCCGGCCCCCTTGGAGATGCTAAGCCATTAACTTTGGGCTGGCAACCTACTGAGCCACCACATCTCTGGGGTACAGGGGGCTTGTGTGCTTCAAGCAACACATGACCTTCAAAACAGAGAATACACTTATCAGGAGGGAAAACACCTGTAATATCAGGTAGTTGTGAGCCAGCATCTTGGGTGTCAGGATACAAAATAATTCCTGTGAGCTAAAGGGATTCATGTTTTATTAGATTATAAGAAAAAGTACAAGCCCAAACACGATTTCAATGAGCAACTCAAGGTGCACAGAAAAGCACTACAGCAAGGATTTGAAACCACTTGGGTTTATGAAATGCTTGCAGAAAACCATGAATGCACAGAATATCATGCATTCACAGAAAACTGTGCATGCACAGAAGAAAAATAATGCAAAGAACAAAAATTCATGCCTAATTCTTGGTGAAGAAGGTTTTCTGATTCCCTAGAATTCAAGGGGAACAAGTGCTAGCAAGCAATGCTTTTATCTTCACCACTGCCAGCAAGGGCAGAACTTGGTTGCTCATCACAAACAAAATCTTCATGGACAAGGATGCATGTGGATGCTGAGGAACTCAGCTCCACATCACAGAGTACTTTGAACTGAGAGACCAGTGCTGCATTGTCAAGAGCACATAAACAGGGCTGTGATGTCAGGATTTTCATAATTGTTCACAAAGTGCTTAGCTTCTACCTTCTGAGAGGGAGATCCTCTAAGCTGCCATGTGGCAGGATCTCCTAGGAACGCTAAGATAATTTTCCTCATCAGCAACCCCAAAATCTCGAGATGCTCACTTGCTAAAATCACAGTGTGTCCCTGAGAGGAGGGAATGAGCTGGGTGCCAGATTTTTCCATGCTGTGTTTTTGACATTACCTACAAATCCCACAGTGTGCCTTGCTTCCAGGAACTGTCAAGCACTTTAAAAGTAAATAGGATACATAATCCCTGGAGAGATAGAGCAGGAGCTCCTTTAACCTCTCTGTTGATGCTGGGCTACTGTCAACCCAAGATCACGAATGTCACAAGGCCAGAGAGCAAGAATAAGCATGACCTGTGGCCCAAATTCCCAGGTCATCTAGATCCATGTGATTTGTGGCTGGAGAGAGGAAGACTGTGGCAAAGGTGAGACCTAGTTCCTCCTGAATCATATAATAGCTCACCACCCTCATTGTAAAAAACTTCTTCCTTATATCTAATCTAAATTGACCGTCTTTTCTATGAATACTTATATTTAAACATAGAGAGGGAGAAAGAAGAATATCAATCTAGGAAGAAATAGGTCAATCAAGTTGAAATTACAATTATTTTAAAGCAAGCAAGCAGAATGGTTAAATTCTTATTTAAAAATTAGAAATGTAGAGGTGATGACCAGATTTGACAGTTATTTAGTACAAAAATTGTTCCCTTCCTTGGAAAGTGCAAATGACACAGAAAAAGGATAGTGATCCATTATCCCCATGGCTGAGGAGTCCCTACAGCCTCACGTCCTCTTTCAGTGGCCATCTCTCTTAGTCTCTATTTCCACTCTCCTTCCTTCTTAGCCTGCTACTCTATTTGGCATCAGTTCCCTTGTAGAAACCCTTGCAATCGTGTTGTATCAGACCTCATTGTGTCTGGGATGTCCACATCCTTCGGCCAAAGACTGAGATGGAATGGATTTCACATCTTGCTGAGAGCATGTGTGCAGCAGCACAGAGGTCACTGCAGCCCTGGCACAACACAGTGATGATAGGATGTGCTGATGGTTCTCCCTTGCCAAACTTTAGGGCTGGCTGTGGCTGGAGCAGCAGGAAAGGTTAATCTTTGTTGAAAGCTTTATTTGGGTAAGGAGGCCTTCTACCACTTCACTTTCCTTTGTATTAACCAGTGCAGAGCATTAGGAGTATTAGAAGCATTAGAAGCAATGAAACCCAGTAATAAACAAAGCAATTGGACACTGATGTCTGTAAGAAGGAAGAAATATTCATCGCTTCCTAGCAGGTCACGCTAAAACTAGCCTCATGAAAGATCTTCAGAAGCCTATTAGCTAAGGCACATCCTGAGGGAAATCCTCTTAGAGCAGTGGAAGTGACAATGTAGCTGATATTACTGTTCCCAGCACCACAGTCATAGAGAAACAAGGCTGGGAAGGGGTATTAAGAGGTCAGTGCGGCCATGCCCTTTATCTCAAGGAAGGATCAAGTCCATGCATGTAATGTGTCACCACACAGACACGGTGTTAATATGCTCTTGAAGACTTTCTATGATAAAGATGACACAACCTTCTCAGAGGATTTATACCTAACCCAAATTTTAACTCAAATTCTCAAGGATGAACTTTGGCTCTTGGCTTTTTTTCCCCATCCAGTATGGGAATGAAGATAAGATTATTCCCTTCTCTGTCTTCATGTCATCACATGTGATGTCTTCTCAATCCACAGTTTTTCAGGCTAAACCCTGTTTATTTGATCAGTTGGATCCAGTAAAATCTCCATAATAATCTCTATCAGAATGGGTGCTTGATTGTACACAGACATGTATATTTTGATGATCATCTCACCTTCTGGAGTTGGACAACACAGGGTTGTTGGAGGACACATGAGGACTTCCATGAGTCTGAAAATAGTCCAGCACAAAAAAGTTGATAGAAAATGGCCTGTGAAAGGAGGATTTCCCTTCTTCCCATTTATACCCCAAAGCTGTTGATCTGTTCTTGGGTGTCCTCAAAACACTGGTCCATATTTGGCCAAGAAATTTCTCATATGGCAGATCACTGAAAAGATCTGCAACATAGTCTAGTTGAAGATGTCCCTACCCATGGAAGAAGGGGGAGTTGGAATAGATGGTATTTCAAGGTCCCTTCCAACCCAAACCATTCTACTATTCTATGATAAACATTGTTTAGAAGACTCCAGAAAAATGGGAAGAGATGAAGAGCCATTGAAAGGCTCTGTAGAGAGTAAAGACAACCTCTGGTGACTAGATTAGTGTTTTGTCCTTCAGCCTGTAGATGGCACCAAGAAGTACCACTCTTATTCTGCACTTCCTGGCCTGTTCCTGCAGCCATGGGGGTGCACAAGGAGCATCTGCAGAAAGAGTCTTGTTGCAGTCAGCGAGACTCCCTGGTGAATAAAGGGTTGCAAGACTGAGTCTCTTTGGTGCCTACAGCCCACGTGCACGTGTGGAACAACTCTACTGGAACCTGCAGGAGTTGTGAAACAAGGCTGGCACCTTCTTCGTGCAGACTCTGTTAATTCTTAGTTTATTAAGTTTTATATTTTATTGTGATGCAACCCCATACATTTAACAGCATGGCTGACTGAGACAGCTCTAGTCCACCACATGTGATCACATCATATGTAATCTCTACATCACATGTAATCTCCATATCAAATCCTGCAGTAGCAGGGCTGTGAAAAATATTATAGAAATTACATGCTTTCCACATTTCAAGCTATTATAACACAGTGGGGAGGTTTAGGTTATTGCTCAGATTGGCTGACCCAGGAGCAATTAAGATTCAGCCTCCCACAGGCTGTCCACAAACCCTTTCTGCTGTGTAACATGCAAAGTGCAGTGGGGATATTGTGTTAGCTGCCTTCCTGAGGGAAGGAGAGGAATTTCTATTTCAAGATCCTTCTTCATCCACAATGGGGAGGCATTTTGAACCATGCATGGCTTCTAGAGATGTGCTTTGAAATTCAAGAGCCAATATAGAATATCCAACCATGCATGAGTCAAAGTGCCAGAGAAAAAGGTATTTTGGCACCAGAGTGCTGCCAAGCAGGGTCTTTTGGGGTTTTTTTTTTAGTAGCAAGTGGTACTGGAGGGTGTCCAGAGAAGGACAATGGAGCTGGGGAACGGACTGGAGCACAAGTTCAATGAGGAGTGTATGAAGGAGCTGGGGGGGCTCAGCCTGGAGAAAAGGAGGCTCGGGAGGACCTTCTCACTGTCTACAGCTACCTGAAAGGAGGGTGCAGCCAGGCGGGGGTTGGGCTCTTCTCTCATGGGACAAGTGACAGGACAAAAGAAAACAGTCTCAAGTTGTGGGGGTTTAGGTTGGATATCAGGGAAAATGTCTTCACCAAAAGGGTGGTCAGACATTTGAACAGGTGGTGGAATCACCATTCCTGAAACTGAAAGGCATGTAAATGTGGCACTTGGGGACATGGCTGAGTGTTGCCCGTGGCAGTGCTGGGGGAGTGGTTGGATTCAATAATCTTAGAGGGCTTTTCCAACCTAAATGATTCCATGACTCTACAACTTTAGGACTCTAAGTGCCTAAGAAGAAACCAGATTGCAAAAAGAGCATGAGGAGAAAATCAGGTAGGTCCTGACACTTTGCACTAGGAGTTCTATGCTTTTCTCTCTGCATCTGCATTTCCAATTTTTTAATTGAGCATTTAACTTGGAAACATTCTTGGAAAGGAGACTTGTTCAGTCTGAGACCTTCCTGAGTCCCCTTGTTTGGCTTCCAGCCCCTCATCAGTAGAAAGCATTTGGTTCAAGACCTCAAAGGGCAGCTTGGACAGACTAACATGGGCCTCTGCACTACCCATAAAGCACAGTTAGGTGGGTGACAGTGTGTCCGCAGGCCTGCTGGCAGACCCACACCTCACACAATGGGGAAAATGGTGCAGCAGATGGCCATGTACTTCTTCTCTTGCACCTTTCCCCAGCATAAATCTCACAGAAGTTCTGGTCCTACAGACCAAGGATGGGCCAGGGCAGCTCCGACTCGAGGAAGTCCCAGCCTCAACATTTCAGGGCTGGGATCAAAGAATCATGGGATCATAGAATAGTTAGGATTGGAGGGGACCTTAAAGCTCATCTCATTCCACCCCCTCTGCCATGGGCAGGGACACCTTCCACTAGACCAGGTTGCTTCCAAGCCCCATCCAATCTGCCCTTGAACACTTCCAGGGATGGGACAGCCACAGCTTCTCTGGGCAGCCTGTGCCAGGCCTCACCACCCTTACCATCAAGAATTTCTGCCCAATATCCCATCTAACCCTATCCTCTGGCAGTGGGAAGCCATTCTCCCTTGTCCTGTCACTCCAGACCCTTGTCCAAAGTCCCTCTCTGGCTCTCTTGTAGGCCTCTTTTAGTATTGGAAGGCTGCTGGAAGATCTCTTCAATCCCTGTGCTCTCAGGCACATCCCATTCCTCTTCTTCTTTGAGATCGACATGCTGGGGGTCATCAATATGCAGTCTTCACCTCCTCTCTTCCCACTGAGACAAATCCCTGGATGTAGACATGAACTTAATAACAAAGCAATGTCTGTTGCCTCCAAACTACACCTCCCAGTTTGCAGTCCTAAGGAACCCTTCCCTACATCTTAGGCCACAAGCATCCTCCCACAGGAGGGATCCATCCTCCCTTTCTAAAAACCTACAGCTTTTCTCCAGTGAAGGGAAGAGACAAGCAGCCAACAACACAGAGCAGAGATGCACCAGCTTAAGGGAGACAGTCTCCAAGGAAACAACCCACAAGTGCTTCTCATGGAGCAGATGTACCCAGAACATGTCATGCTACACCTTGAGAAACCAAGTGCCTGTGCAGCAGTGGGGAGCTTGCCTCTCTGCCCTGTAGCAAGGTGGTCTCTTCTCACCAGGCTACTTTGCAAGGTTGGGGTGCATCTTTCCTTGTTCTCTGCTTGAGGCCATCCTGTGCTCTGTGCAGAGCTGAAACCTGCGGGGAGGATTGCAGGAATCTGGGGCAAAGGGATGATTTCCCAGACTCTGCTTTTCTCTGCAATGGATGCTGCTGCTGGAGAGGCTCCAAAGGGCTCTAGGAGGTTTGATGCAATTGGTAAAACCCTTGGAAACTGGAAAGCATCAGAAATGGGCTAATTCCATGGGGTAACTCTTGGATATGTCCTTGCAAACTGCAGGTGATCTGTCGGGTAAATTTCTACTTTTTTTAATCCATTTTTTCCTTATGATCTTGGGACTAATGGATCCTGCACAGGATTTGGGGCCATACCTATCATGCCCAGGGTGGTGGAGAACACTTGAGAGGTCTGACTGGCTGAAAGGTAAGGAGAGGAAAGACAACCTTGGCTAAAAGCTTTAAAGCTTATCGACCCTTGCTGTGCCCAGGGGATGGAGGGTGTATGATGCTTTTGCTAGGAATTTGCCTGGCATGAGAGCTGGGATGGAGGCAGGGAGGTGCAGAGGAGCACTTGCCTTGGCTTCATCAGAAATGCATGGTCTGTGTGTGGCTGGTCACCTTTCCAAGATTTGTGCCTCAGTTTCCCCACTTGTGTTTGGAGACTGGTGCTGTCCCACGGCTGTCTGGTTGCAAACACATCAAAAACCACAGAGGTTTGAGGAGTTCACAGGGAAGCCTTCAGGAAAATGCAGTCTTCATCATGGGCAAGAGCTGAAAATGCTCATTTTTTAAGAAGTATAGCAAGATGCTTCCAAAAAAATCATGAAAGTCTCCCACCTTTCAATAATAACTTTTTTTTCCTACTATATTTAACCAGTTTCCCATGTCTCATTCTCCCACACCCTTCTTAGGAAAGAAAGCAAACATATTTAATAAAAACACTAAAATCACATTTCTTGGAATGTGTGTGCCAACTCTTGTTTTACAAAACACCCCACAATTGGATTAAAAGTGGAGCTGATGAACTGTCTATTAGTAGTTCTCCTCCTGTTCTCTCTCCTGTGCTGAAGTAGTAGTCATTCAGCACAGGGACCAAAGTCCTTTGGACATATAGTTAATTTTTAGGTGCTCTAATTTTAGACTGTAGCTAGGCAGCTCTACCATGACTTGCTGCCAAAAGCAAAAATCTTTGCTCTGTGACTTGCATAAATCTTCCTATCTGTCTGGTGGGGAAAAGTGAGGGTGGGACTTTAAAAAAAAAAAAAAATTATTTTTATTTAATGCCCTCCAGCACAAAGCTCACTGTGAAGTCTCTCTTGCAGTTTTGGCCTGAACTTTGCTTCCACTTGTGAAAAGAAGGAGGTGTAAGTGCAGCTTAGAAGGGGGAGAAATGGCTACATTTCAAAATCTCTGTAATGCTAAATGACTTTTAACTACATGAACAAAAAAGGCAAGTGCTATGAAAACAGCTGATGCCAGCTTTGGGCACTGAAGTGGTTGTACCATTAACTAGTGAGTTGCAGAGAAAATACTCTTTGCTTCAATACTACAAAAATAGTGGCTGTGTACACTGAGCATGGAGGTTTGCAGTGTTGGTGTTCCCACCCCAGACAACACCTAATAGGTGGTGAGGCATCAGAAAGGATACAGGACCAGTATCCAACAGGTGGACACAAGAAATGTGGCATTTCCTCCTGTGCTGGGCACTGCTGAAGCACCTCCAGTCCTGGGGGCAGTTCTGGGCCCCCCACTCCAACAGAGACATTGAAGGGCTGGAGTATGCCCAGAGAAGGGAACAGAGCTGGGAAAGGGTCAGGAGCACCAAGAGTGTCTGAGGGAGCTGGGGGGGCTCAGCCTGGAGAAAAGGAGGCTCTGTGGGGACCTTCTTGCTGTCCACAACTCCAGGAGGGTGGAGTCGGGGGGGTCAGGCTCTGTTCCCAGGGAACAAGGGACAGGATGACAGGAAGCAGGTTCAATTTTCCCCAGGTGCGGTTTAGGTTGGATATAAGAGAAGATTTCTTTCCTGAGAGAGTTGTCAGGCATTATAATAGGCTGCTCATGGAAGTGGTGGAATCACTACCTCTGGAAGTGTTCAAAAGGCATGTGGATGTGGCACATGGGAACATGGTTTAGTGGTGACCTTGGCAGTGCTGGTTTAACAGTTAGACATGATGATCTTAGTGGGCTTTTGCATCCAAAATGATTCTGTGATTCCATGCCCATTGGAGTTCTACCCTCTGCTCATCCCTTCCTTTCATCAGTGGTCTGCTAATCAGTCAAATTTGCTTTTAACACAATCTGGATGAATTCAGGCTTTGCCCAACCAGCTAAATAAATGCTTATTCTTCCTTAGTTTCTTTTCTGGGGATGTCCCAGGATGCAAAAGTCCCAGGGATGTGTTAGCAGGGGTTTTGAACAACCTGGTCTAGTGGAAGGTCTCCCTGTCCATGGGAGAGGATTGGAACTGGATGATCTTTAAGGCCACTTCCAACCCAAAGTATTCTGTGATTCTGTGATTTTATGTGTCAGTGTACTCCTAAGGTGCCCATAGCTGCAGAAATCCCTCTAGAGAACAGGGATTTCTGTCATGCAAACATCTGCTTCCCAGGCAAATTCTTTGAAGGAAAAACCGGATAAATACCTGTGAGATAACAGCTGGGTGTGACACCAACACCAGCGGGGGAGGGTGTAAAGCACAACTTGGCTGAAAATCAAGCCATGGGCTCGGGGCTTGGACAATTCTTTGGCCACATGAGGTGGATCCTCCATATGCAAAGGTCAGCCAGTTCAATGATCATGGGGGTGCTCATATATCTGCAGGTATCTCAGCATAGGCTCTGCTGAGGTCTCCTAGGGAGGGAGGCATTGCTCCCTGCTCATTCAGCTCTTTCTGGCTCCAGACATGGTAGTGGACGTCTTTGCACCCTGGCAAAACATAAGCCAATGTCACTGGACCATGCCGATGACCCGGCCCAGAATGACTTTATGCATCTGTAACATGTTGTCCTGTTATGCTTCAATTAGAAAGTGTATGATGACTTTAAACTAAAAAAGAGCAGGTTTAAAATAGAGATTAAGAAGAAATTCCTAAGAGGGTGGTGAGGCCCCAGCACAGGTTGCCCAGAGAAGCTGTGGCTGCCCTGTCCCTGGAGTTGTTTAAAGCTAGGTTGGATGGGGCTTGGAACAACCTAGGATGCTGCCCCTCTTCATAGCAGACGGGTTGGGACTAGAAGATCTTTAATGTCCCTTCTAACTCAAACCATTCTGTGTTTTTATGATCCTGTAATTCTATGATCAGTGGTTGTCATTTGTGCAACGAAGAATGGGCCATGCACAATTTGTTACTGGGTTCAGAGATACCCTGGCTGACATTTATTTTGCATGTCTAAAGTGTGGCTGCTTCCTGCCCATATGGCAGGCACTTCTCTGGTGATGGAGCATTGGAAAGTACTAGTCTAGGCTCCTAAAATCAAAACACCTAGCTCAGAAGCATGGACAGAGAAGAGAGTCCAGGCACTGATGCGAATCTGGGGTGACAGAACATTTCCACCCACCCACAAGAACAAACAGGACTTGAAGGATCCTACCAAAAGCCACAGCCAGAAAGCAGGAGACACCAAGGGGAGCTTTGAAGCTCATGAATTCAAGACTTAGGAAAGGGGTGAAGGACTAAGCGTGAAATTCCTACAACCACCTAAATCTGCATTGTTTTTTCAGAAGGATAGAGCGACTTAGTTCCCCAGTAAGCTTGTGCCTCAGTTTCCCTCTCCATACCCTCAGCTTACACAGCTTTTGGGTTTATTTGAAATTCTGTAGAGAAGCAGGTGATGTGTGGGGATGTGGGAAGACACCTCTCCTCCCTTAGCTCAAGATTTAGCTCATCACTCAGGTGATGTATGAGCCAACAGCACGCTTTCGTAAATATTACCTAGAATGTGAAGTGTTCCCATCGAGGCAGGAAAAACAACCAAAAGACAGATGAACCCTCCACTGACTTTCTGCTACCTCAGTACAAAATGCTAAAAATACCCTCAGGGAGGTGAAGGGTGGACCTTCAAAAAGGCAGGGGCAGATGTCCAGGAGCATCATTTTGTCAGCATTGCTGTTTGTGAGAGCCTCCCAAGTGGCACGTGGAGGCTCAGGTTGCATTTTGGGCTGATGTGAGCTCTTCCTAGCCTCCTGCATCTTAATTACCTGGCAAAGGAAAAGGACACAATGTTTTGGAGGGAAAGTAGGGAACGCCATCAGTGACACACAGTGCAAACAAAGTAAGCACAGATGCCACACGGCAGGAAGAAAAATACTTACTACAAGAGTAAGAAGGGGTCTTGTCACGGTTTTTCCTGCTTGGCAACTTGACAAAACAAATATTGCTGGTTGGCTGACTCAGGTTCAAACTCCTTGTTAAATCCCAGCTCTTACTGTCTGGCTTGTTGCTTACTGATGATAAGACATCGCTTCCTGGGAGGGGATGATTATGGTTCAGAGAAGGATATAAGGATGAAAGCAGGCATGATCTGGAGGTCCTTATGGTCTGGGAGGAGCTCTTTGGTGGGGCTTAATTTGGCAGAACAAACTTGGTGTTCTTGCAAAGTCCTCCTGCTTAATGCAAGGCTTTCCTTTTCCATGAGGATGCTCCTCATGCGCAACAAATAGTCTACAAAGAGAGCAGAAAGAGATTTCCAATCTGAATTCATCCCACTGCAGACATCAGAAGAGGTGGTGGAGCATGTCCAGAGAATGGCAGCAAAGCTGGGAAGAGTCTGGAGCCCAAGTCATACGAGCAACAGCTGAGGGAGCTCGGGAGACTCAGACTGGAGAAAAGGAGGCTCAGGAAGGACCTTCTCACTCTTTACAACTGCCTGACAAGAGGGTGGAGCCAGGTGGGAGTCAGGCTCTGCTCCCAGGAATCAAGGGACAGGATGAGAGGAAACAGCCCCAAGTTGCCCCAGGGGTGGTTTAAACCGGATATTAGAGAAAATTTCTTCATGGAAGGGTTGTCAAGGCCTGCACAGTCTGCCCAAGGCAGTATCGGGAGTCCCCATCCCTGGAGAGATTTAACAGGCATGTAGATGTGACATTTGAGGACATGAGTTAGTAGTGGGCTTGATAGTGCTGGGGGACTGGTTGGACTCGATCTTAGAGCATTTTTCCAACACAAAAGATTCTGTGATTCTACAAAATAAACACTGAATTGGACCTGATTGTGGTACCTGAGCTATGGTCTCTACCACAGGGACAGATCTATCATCTTCTTAGTAGGCTCAGGAGTAGAAATTGAGGAGAAAAGGCTCTTCTCAGATGCTGTGGTTGCAGCCTGTGCAGAGACTGCTGGATTAATGAACAACCTTGCTAGCTGTAAATCCTCAGTTTTTAAGACACGTATCAACCCTTGAAACAAAAATCTTCTAAAAATACTACTGCCCTAAAAGAGAAAACTTAAAAATCCATAAGCATATGTTTAACTCAGGCAGATAAATGACTCTATGGTTTTAAATCAGAGAAAGAGAATTACAAGACACATAAGCCCTACACTGGTGTGTAATGTGTTCTGACAAACCAAATACACAAGTTTCTTATATACATCCAAACCTCTGGCCTCTGGGTGAAGACATTGAACACTGATTCTTTGAAAATAGACTGCTAAGTAGCCATACAGAAACAAAGCTACAGAGCTGTACACCAAGTTTTGACTCAAAGTATTGCAAGTTTGCCCCATACCTTGCCAATGATTCCTGCAGTCTCTGAATAGAAGTGAGAAGGGAAAAATAAATGTGTTCTCAAAAGATTTATTCAATAGGCATTGTCCTACAATGTATTAAAAAAAATGTGACTGCATAAGGATTTACTGGTACTTCTCTGTGAGATTCTGTTGCCACTAAAACCCAGAAATAAAGGAGTCTAAAACTATACTGAATACTTCTTGGCTGCAGAGAGCTGGAGGACTGGCTCCTGTCTGTGTTTCTCTGTCCACAACCCATGTTTTTCAGACTCATGTGAAGTAATAGTAGGGTATTTGAAAATATGTTATTGTTCAAGAATAATCATGACAGACACACAGGTTAATAACAGACAAACGTGTGCATCTCCTGCATCAACCAAAACATCAAGAAAACAAGCCCTGGGCATTTCCAAAATCATCTATCAAACCAACACCCAGTGCGTGGCTTCTTGTTGGGAAAAACATCCTTGTGGGAACACAGCCAAGATATTTCTAATCTATTATTTGGGACTGTTTGCTGATTTTCAGTGAGCGGGATGGGAGAGGAAGAAAAAAGTTGCAGGACAAGTACTCGTAAAAGAAGTGAGATACTGCACTGCACGGCTCAAGTAGTGGGAGTAAAAGAATCTGAGAATGGTTTGGGTTGGAAGAGTCCTTAAAGCCCACATTCCAACCCCCTGCCATGGGCAGGGACACCTTCCACTAGATCAGGTTGCTTCCAAGCCCCATCCTACCTGCCCTTGAACACTTCTAGGTCTGGGGCAGCCACAGCTGCTCTGGGCAAACTGTGCCTGGGCCTCACCATCCTCACAGACAAGAATTACTTCCCAATATCCCATCCTACCCTGCCCTCGGTCAATTTAAAGGTGTTCCCCTTATTGTGTCACTACATGCCCTTGTGAAGGTAGAGGCTTCCCTGAGGCTCAGTTATATCATCAGGTCAAGGCTTAAGTTTTCCTTCCTCAAAAGAAACTTGGTGACACAACTTGCAATTTCAAGTCACAAATTAAAGCAGCTGCTGAGGCTGAGGCTGAGGCTATCTATGGTGGTTGTATCTTTACTCCTGACAGCTGTAATACTCCATGAAGCACTAAGGGATTTTATTATTATTAGTTGATTTATTTAAATTTTAATGCATCCTTCTAGGCTGGGATACCATTGCAGTATATGGAGCAAGAAAAGCAGCCCAGAAACCCCATGTCCTGGGCCTGGGTTGATCCCACAGTGTGGGCAGCAGGGGAGGGGATGATTCTGCCCCTCTGCCCCACTCAGGTTAGACCCCACCTGCAGCGCTGCCTCCAACATCAGAAGGATGTGGAGCTACTGGAGACCTTAGAGCCCCTGCCAGTGCCTAAAGGGTCTCCAAGAGAGCTGGAGAGGGACTTTGATCAAGGGCCTGGAGGCACAGGATAAGGGAGAATGGCTTCCCACTGCCACAGGACAGGGTTAGATGGGATATTGGGAGGAAATTCTTGGCTGTGATGGTTGTGAGGCCTGGCACAGGTTGCCCAGAGCAGCTGAGGCTGCCCTGTCCCTGGAAGTGTTCAAGGGCAGGTAGGATGTGGCTCAGAGCAACCTGGTCTAGTGGAAGGTGTCTCTGCCCATGGCAGTGAGTTGGAAATTGATGAGCTTTAGCTTCCTTCCAACCGAGACCATTTTAGGATTCTATAATCAGGATTCAGAGAATTTGCACCAAAATAAATAAAAAGGTGAATATATATATAGAAAGATGATGGATCTGGACAGATAGTGATCCCAGCAAATAAACTATTTTCCATCTGCTTGTCTCATGCTGTCATGACTTAGCAGTGTTTTTTTGTTTTTTTTTTTTTTTGGCAGGTTTTTCTTTCAGTTACAATAAGAAGAGAAACCTCAGTCCTTCTTTGCTTGCAGATAACTTTATTTAATTCAACAGGGAACACAGGCAGGCAGGAGAATGTTCTCTTTCCTCTCAGCAGTGCGCTAGAGTGATTTATTTGTGTTCTGGGCTCCCTTTTGGAGGTTTTAGCCAAGACTCGATGGTCAAGACCCTTTCTTCAGACAGGCTCTTGCAATTTTACATTATTACGCAGATTTCAACAGGCCACTGCAAGTGTTGGAATGCAGCCTTATGGCCTAATGGGGAATGAACAAGTCCTGCTGCTATTTTGACTCATAAGGATGGGTGTGGGAATGCCTCAGGGGACCGAGAAGAAAAGTAAACCACTCTTTCACCTCTGAATTGCAGATTTAAGCTCTCCACAGCAGAAAATATGACTTTTTTTTTTTTTTTCAATGAAACATACTGCTAGACATGTCTCTCTGGGTCTAGAGGTGGATATTGCAGAAGCATCTCCAGAAGCAACTGGGAAAAACTGCTGACACAGCTAGGCATGATCCTGCTCCCACCCTAAAAAACTAGTCAGAAGTTGAAGCATTTTCGGGCTGTTTCAGTCATGACTGCTACCTGTCCTCTGCATGTAAGAAGCTCTACATGCTCATTGCTTTCCACAGGCTTTTCCTTGAGGGATGCTGAAGTGCTTCTTAAATACAGATTATTCCATTTTCTCCAAATTACAGAACATTAAACTGAGATTAGGAAAGAGACAGAAGCCTGGTCCTTTGTCCAGAGCTATAGCAAAGTCCCTCCTTTACCAACTTACCCAGACACAATACAGTTATAAAGAATTGGGTTTAATGTCATGGGAGGTGGGACAGATGAGTCTGTCCCCAGAAATCTCTTGGCAAGTGCAGCTACATTAAAACCTCGGTGCAAACCTAAATAACACCTTGTTTCTTATGGATCACTTGAACAGACCCTTAAGCATGTTGTTAGAAGAAAATTAGGCTTAGTCAGTAGTTTGGACATTACCAGCAGGTTGTCTTAATGAAAATGATACTTAATGAAACCATTAGAGCTTCTGTTAAGTTTTAAAGTTTTCATTAATTCCATTTTCATTAAAATTCCTTTAAAAATTCATCCAAATGACTAAATTTTTCTCCTTTCTACCTTTTATCTTAATTTAATCATTCATTCAGGAGCTAAGAACTCCCAAAGCCAACTGGGGAAGATAAAATCAGCCAAGAGAGGGGTGGGAGAGCATTTGAACAAGAAGACGGCCATAATGTCTTAAACAGCCCATCACTAGTAGAGGCATGAGGTGATCCCCTCCCCACCAAGGGCAGGGGAGAATGGATTGAGAGCAGCCCTGAAAAGGAGGACTTGGGGGTGCTGGTGGACAAGAAACAGAACATGCCCCAGCCATGTGCTCTGCCAGCCCAGAAGCCCCTGTGTGCTGGACTGATCACACAGTATGGGCAGCAGCGGAGGGATGATTTTGCCCCTCTGCCCCACTCTGGTGAGATCCCACCTATAGAGTTGCCTCCAGCTCAGGGGTCCAGCATCAGAACGACATGGAGCTGCTGGAGTGTGTCCAGAGGAGGCCATGGAGATGCTCTGAGGGCTGGAGCCCCTCTGCTCTAGAGACAGGCTGGGAGAGCTGGGGGTGTTCAGCCTGGACAAAAAAAGACTCTGGGGAGACCTTAGAGCCCCTGCCAGTGCCTAAAGGAGCTGCAAGAGAGCTGGAGAGGGACTTAGGACAAGGGCCTGGAGGGACAGGACAAGAGGGAATGGCTGGGAAGCCAGAGGACAGGGTTAGATGAGATATTTCAAAGAAATTCTTCCCTGTGAGTGTGGTGAGGCCCTGGCACAGGTTGCCCCGAGCAGCAGTGGCTGCCCCATCCCTCGAAGTGTTCAAGGGCAGGTAGGATACGGCTCAGAGAAACCTGGTCTAGTGGAAGGTGCTCCTGCCCTTGGCAGGGTGTTAGAAATGGAGGAGCCTCAACTTTTGTTCCAATTCAAACCGTTCTGTGATTCTACAAAACAGAGAATGAAACAGCCTGTATAGGGGGCGGGCCCCTGCTTGGTCTCCCCGCTCCCAAATACCTATCCCATGCAGAAAGCTGCATCACCTGGGCCAACAGCGTCCCCCCAGCCCCACGTCCGGGCTGAGAGACTCGGCAGTCGAGCCGAGCCGAGCCGAGCCGAGCCGAGCCGAGCCGAGCCGAGCCGAGCCCCTCCCTCTCCGCCTCCTCGCCCCTCCCTCTCCGCCTCCTCCCCGGGCTATATATGGATACGCGGCGGGTATCTCTTCTACTCGCTGGCTGCACCGGGGTTGTGGGCTGGGGTGCGTTTCTCCATCCCATGGCCCTACCCGAGTTCTGACCACGCCTTCCACCATGAAGACCATCATCGCTGCCTATTCCGGGGTGCTCCGAGGTACCGGGGGGGCGGTGGGAAGGGGTGGAGATGAGCCCTGGTGCCCGGAGGGGGATGCTGCGGTGCGGAGGAGCATTGCGGTGTTTCAAGGGCTGGGGTGGGAGCAGCACTGAAACACTCAGCTTTATGATATTCCCCATTTCTTGGGCCGCAGGGATGTTGTTCTAGGGCAATAAGCAGGGGGAAGAGCGATGTGCAATGGCGGGGAGGCAGCTGCAGCTTTTCTTGGGTTGAGGATTACAAGTCTCTGCGCAGCTTTTGTGTTTTAGAGAGCTCGGAGGCTCCGGCTGCGCTCCTGGGGCTGATGGAAACGGCTCTGGTTGGTCTAAGTGAGTTTGCACCTTGGCAAAATGTGGGCGTGGGGCACTTGCGTATAAGCGAGTCCTTTTTTCCCCTTTTCGTGATGGTAGAAAGAGAAGTGTAGTAGTTTTATCGCTACTGCGTGGCTGATAAAAGTTTAGTCTCAGCCTTATTTTTATAGAATTATTTAGCTTGGAATAAGACCTCTTTATCAAGTCCAACTGTTCCATAATACTGTGTTCCCCACACCTACATCAACGGGAGAGGAGAAAAAGGGCAACACATTGCTAATTTTGTTGTCTTATAATGAGGAGCTGAAGATTCAGTGCTCAGTAGGAGCTTTGTGGTAGCCAGTTCCTCCAAGTTTGCTTTTACAGCCCTTCGTGCTGGTCAAGTGACTTGTTGAGAGAAGTGGAATGGGTGTCAGTGCCTGACACCCGTCGTGGGCAGAGCTGCTGCAGACACTGAACACTTCCCTGCATACTGGAACATGCTGGTTAACGGCTTTGGAGAGACAGTATAGGAAATCACAAACCACAGGCTACCTTGCCTGCTTGTAAAGGCATCTCAAAGGATCTTGCAGGAATAAATTCAGCAAGTCTGCTGGATCGAATTTTGTATCCCTTCTGCAAGGATGCTTGTCTAGAGAAAGGTCAGGATTTGCAAAGAGTGGGGGCTTTGTGTGAAAATGCACTTGGACAACGATTTACCCCGTGATTTGTGGAGGGTCCTCGAGTGATTGCTCTGTGTTGTGGAAGGCTTTTTGCCCTCAAAAAGCAAACTGCTAATACCTCCTGGGATGAAGAGACCTGTGAAATGGCTTATTGATTAAGCAATCGTAAGCAGAGCTGAAAGGACATGAACCTCGTGAATTAACCCCTGAAGTCTTGCTTTTGCACTGTCCTGCCCAGTCCTGTATCTAGAGCTGCTGATGCTCATCTCAGCCAGAAGGATTTTAGAGGTTGATCTGAAGGATCAGTTGTGAACCGACTGGGGAGAAGACCTGCATGTATTTCCTGTATTCAGCTCTGTTTCTTAAAATAACTTTGCTTGCTTGCACAACTAACAGAGGACAAGTTATGTTTTCAGTTGAGAGAGGTCATTTGAATTAGCAGCATCTGAACTGT
Source organism: Corvus kubaryi (assembly GCF_017639235.1). Lineage (NCBI taxonomy): Eukaryota > Metazoa > Chordata > Aves > Passeriformes > Corvidae > Corvus > Corvus kubaryi. Next base: position 942,579 of record NW_024581032.1, read on the forward strand.
TCAACTGAGAGTTAACTGCAGCCTAAGTGCAGAGAATAAATAAATCAGGAACCTGTAAAATATGTAGGGTTGACCTGAGACCTTGGCGATCACCTTGCTGGCACTGGCATGTTAATGATAGATCTAGGACACATGCATAATTCAAAACGGAGTGTGGTTTAGGGACAGTGATTGGCCTCATCTCTGGATAATCCTGATTAGCAATGGAAAGCTGTCTTAACTCTCCTCAGGTCAGTTTTCCTCTGAGGCACCTCATGGGGATCCTGCAGTGATATTTGTGCTTTTTAACTTAATTCTTTGTGTGTTTCTGCCTGGGGAGATGGGGGAGGTTGCCTTGGTGACTGCAACATCCACCAACCCCTTGCCAGTGCTGTAGCCTGCCTGGGCAGGAAAGCACAGGTGCCTCTCAGAGGAGCTCTGACTCGGGCTGGGTTTTGGGGATAGTGATGTGGGACCCTGCAGATCAAAAGGTTCATTCATGGGACCTCATGTACTGCTTGATCATGTTTGACAACTTCTCCCACTACAGAGGATGTGTAGAACAAACCCACTAGGCTTGTTTTATCCTATCTCCCTGAATATTTTTTTTCCAAGTATCATGCTTGCTGGCTTTGGGGTGAGTATGTGAATGGCTCATACTGTCCTTTAGTCTTATTGCTTTCCTGGCATCTGGTTTCATCCTGGTGATTGTGTATTTTGCCTGAATTAAGTCTTATCCTATTTTAAAGACAAGTAAAAAAAAAAAGAGTGCAGGCATCTGCCTCCATATCCATCCCTGTGTATATGCAGAGGAATGTCCTTGGATATCAACCAATATTGCAAAAATCAGAACAGGTCTTGGACCAATACCTAGGGTTGGATAATGCTCTGAAACACCTGCTCAGGTAGGAGAGGTTGTGGTCTCCTGATCTTGACCTGCCTCACTTTGGCCATAGGATGCCTAGGAGGTATCCTCTTTGTGTTTGGCAGAGCAGCAAGGAAGTCTGTCTCATCCCTCTCTCCTGAGGAAAGATGCCAATATGGCTGGAACACTGAAAGGCTGTCCTGTGCTGAAGTGTCTTTTCTTATGTTGCTTCATCTGTCAAGTTTGGGATGAGGAAGATGATTTTGCTTAGCTTTACCTTGGAGTTAGCCTTACACTGCGTGTGAGGTTTACCAGACCTCAGTTCTGCTCTGGGGTGGGCAGCCTGGGAGCTCCTGTTTTGGGGGAACAGGATCACTGCTGGCTGCAATCAGGTGTTTTCTCTTGACAAAGTTGCTTGGGAGGTGGAGGTCTAGGCTTGCCCATATGAAACCCCTCTTTCAGAGCTCCCATGTGCTCTGGACACACTGATAAGCTGTAATATGATGGGTCATTTTCTCTTATCCAGACCTGTTTAGTCTTGCTAACTTAAATCTGTGCTTGTTGGCTGGTCTGGGGCAGCTGGGTCTTAAGGTTACATCACTTTAACCTACATACAGCTGTGAGTGTGGAGACTAAGGGCCGAGTTTAGTACTGTGAGTAAATGCAGAACTAACATGAGAAATGTCATGACAGATTTGTTTATTGGGTCTGGAGAATCCCAGCTCCTTTGTAAAGGAGCTGATACAAATTTTTATTTGCATGTCCCTGTTAACAATGTTGTTGACCTCCAGTTGTAGACACACTGTACTGCAGATAATATGGGATTATTGAGTAGCTTCTTGGGACAGGAGCAAACTGTTCTAAAGCTGTGTACAGGGCAGGATAACTATACTCTGCTCTGGTTACTCATTAGTTTCTTAACAAATTTTTTTACTCTATAGTGAATATGTTTGTGCTTGGGGCACCCAAGTAAACCCACAACACAGAAGAACTTGTGTTGCTGAAGGGGTTTTACAGGTGTAGCAGCCTGCTATGTGGACTCCTGCTCTTGCATGGGAGGCTGAGTCCTCCTGAATATTCTAGTATTGGTCTGTTTATCTTATCTAGCTTTGTTATGCCTTCAATCTCAGCTCCTCTGCCAAATATGTAGCTCAAAATGTCCATTTGCAGCTTATGCTTTGATGGATCTAATACGGTTTTCCTCTAAATAAGATGTGTGAAGCAGTTTAATTCTTGGCCGAGAATTAACATGCTAATTGTCTGGAAAAGGTAGCAGATGAAGCTTGGCTTTAACAAGGTTTCAGTGTATTTTTAACTACATGTAACACTTCCTCTCAGTTAATTTCTTTGGCTGACTTTTAATTAAGTCCTGTCAGTTGGGTTTTTCTGGTGCCCAGGTGTGAAGTCCTGTTTACTTCCACTCTTGGGATCTTTGATTCTGCTTCCCTGCCTATATACATGTTGTTTGTGTAATTTATCTGAAATAAACTGTGCTGAAAGGGCATCAGATGCTGAGCCTGTATTGCAGGAGTCAAATGCTTGGTCAAATTATTTGCTGACTCCAGGATCTCCTTGGTAGCAACTCCTGCATTTGATATTTAATGGAATTAAATGATAAAAGTGTAGTGAGCCCATCACCAGTTGCAGGATAGTTGGCTAATGTTCCTGAGCTTCCTTGGAAGGCTGCAGATGGCTGCCATCTCTGAGCAGCAGGGATGTCTCCTGGAGAAGTTGCTACTCTGTCCATCACGACAAGGAACATCCTTGAGAGCCATGCATGGCTTAGTGCAGGGAGTATCCCATCAGTTTTCCAGGGAGTGGGCTGCAGTGTGATCTGGGGTGCTTAGGATCTCATCTGAGATGAGGAAACCTGTTGGTAAAGTATGTCCTGTGTAGACATGGTTTGCCAAGGCTGACCCCAACAGTCATGGAATGGCATGGGTTAGAAGGGATCTTAATGATCTTAAGGATCCCCAGTCAGGCTTTCCAGTTCTAGAACAGGTATCCTGGAAAATGCTCCAGGGACTGTGCTGCATGGCCAGCACAGGACAAGCTACTATCTTCAGCAGTAGAACATGGAGGTTTTGGGTTTCTTCAGGGTCCATAATATTTCCTTAGGAAAAGACTGATAGTAATGGATACTGCCTACGCCAGCATTTTGTATCCTTGTGCCTTAGAGTTAATTGTAGTTACGTCTACTGGACCCTTTTAAACTAGGTTATTAGGATAATCTGTTTCCTGAAAGTTAGAGAAAATGCCTTGGGCTTTTAGTATTTGAAGGGTGCTTGGTGTGGGTCCACAGGTGAGCCCTTAAGAGGAAGTATTTTCTCTAATGGACTGAACCCAAGTGCTAGTGTTGGGTTATTCTTCTGTGACTGAGTGCCAACCCCCCTTTTCCTCCCCCATTTCTGTTGACTTGTCAAAGCTCTTCTGCTGTGTCACTAGTAACTGGCCTGGTTTTCCAGAGCATGGAGGGTCTTTCCAAAAATGCTTCCTGGCCACTGAAGGTGAAAGGATGCAAGGCTTGCATGGGAGGTTGAATACACAGTGTCAGGTCTGACATGATGAATAGCAAGCTCAGGACTGTCTGGAAAGGTTTGTCTTGGCACTAAATCTGTAAATGGCTGGTTGATGAAATGGGTTCATCTAGAGTCTGCAGGTTTGGTGCAAAGGTAGACCTGATGAACTTGCCAGGTGACTGACCATTCCCACAGCCCTTTCCTTTGCTATGGAGCGTCTTTAATTTCTTAACTGGGAATTAAATGTTAATATTCAGCCCATGGTAACTACTGAGTTTTCTGGTGTGGAGAATCTTGTTCTCTTTGAAGGGTATCTTTGCTTTCAGCAAATAACTGACCCAGGACACCACTTGTCCAAAGGCAGTGCTTAGAGCTGTCTGTCAAACCACTGCCTTCCCTCTGTCTGCAGAAGTTGGATGTGAGCTTCATGTGGTTCGAAAAACAAGTTGACAGGTTGACTCGTGCTACCCAGTACTGGTCTATTTACAGGGCTGGCAATGCCTACAATTTGTTCAAACATCTAGAAAATGCTAAAGTACAAATTCTCATTTGGAGGGATAAACAGTTCTTCTCTTTGGGAAGAGGATAGGGATTTAGCTGATCCAAGGCTGGAGTGTTGGGTTTATGAAGCCAAAGAGGTTTGGTAGTGTAAATGCAGGTGCTAGAAGAAAAAAATTACATGGGACTGGGCTTTTATTGTTGTTGCAGCGGGGATTTCTGCAACATGTATAGATAGCAAGGCCCGTGGAAAGAAATAGGGACAGATTCTTGATAGATTTTTTAGCGATTTTTATTCTCCAGCCACATGGCTGGGGGACTGACGAAGAACTGAGCAATCACGGGACAAGCAGGGTCCTCCCCGTGCAGGGGAATACAAAACAACCAATAGGGAACAAGATTGACCAGGGAGTAGGGAAACCCCGTAGGCCATGCCTCTACTCCAGGGTCCCCTCCCCCTGGACCCCATGCCAGGGGGGAGGAACCCCAACATATTGTGAGTCATAAATCATCTCCAAGACTTCTGGCTTGTTTTGAGGACATAGGCATAAGGCCAGAGACACCACTATTGCTAAAAGCTTTCTTTAGACTAGTATCTGGTAATCCTCAGTCTACATCAAGTTTGTCCATGTGCAATTTTGTAAGATTTTTGGGATAGCAAGTTCCTGGAGCTGTGGCCCCTTGGCAAGAATTGAACAACCTGGTCTAGTGGAAATATTCCTGCCCATGGCAGGGCATTGGATTGAGATAAGCTGTAAATGTCTCTTTGAGTACATACCATTCCAAACCCAAAGATTTCTTTTACCCTTGAACAGGCAACTGGCTTTGTAGAAAAATGGAGTGGAGTTTATCCCTCACCCCCCATTTGGGGATTTACTGCTAGATTTTACAGCATGGGATTTCTGAATCTCAGTGCTTAGATACTCTAGTGTGGCAAATCAATGCATGGTGACAGTTTAACTCAACATATTCTCCTGTCTCACCGCAGAAACAGGAGAACTACTTGCTGGATTCATTCTTAATACTGCAGTATATTATCTTGTAAAGTACTGCCTCCAGCTCTAGCTCCTACTTCAACCTAGATTAGTGCTGTAGGTTCCAGTTTACTGGCAGTTGTAGTGGTATGATCTATCCCAGCCTAAAACTTGGTCTGCTTAGAGTAATTAATGCCCAACCCACTGCTGGGATTGTCCATGTAACATGGACTAAGCAGAACCAAGGGTCTGAACTAGGTGGTCTGGCTCTAGATTTAGACTGCAGCCTTTGGTGTGGCTCCCCCCTGAATACTGCCAGGGATGAGGCATCTGTGTTTCACCACCCTCATAGTAAAAAACTTCTTTCTTATCTAATCTAAACTGACCCTCATTCCTATGAAACAGATCCTTTACATATTTAAGGGATGTGTCAGTGAGAGTGTCTTTGTAGAAACTACCAAAAATCCTAGTGCCTGCTTATACCTAGAGAAGCTATTTTCAATCAGTTTCATTTGACTGAGTGTGAACACTTGCTATGGTATTACCACTAGCAGGGTCATATCTCATCAGCAAGGACCGAACCTCTTCAATGTAATAGCTTCTTTCATAGTCCTTCTAATAAAAGGCTGATCCTTAAACACAAAAGGAAATATGTAAATATATTTGATTTGTATTTTGGCCAGTTATTACGGTGCTTGTAAATAAAGTAACGAAGAAAAGTGAAGGAAGACCCACTTGCAAGTGCTTCTTTCTGGAGGCTGTTGAATATATTGTCAAAGGCTGCAGTGGGTGGTTCCTCATATAGAAAGCAAGTCTTTCACTTCAGTGTTTTACCCACTTTTGGTTTTCTCCCCACTTGAATATCTTAAGCTTCTTCAAGAGTGGCTTTCAGCTCCTTCCTTCTTATTTACTGCTTTAGGATTGCTGATAGTTTTCTTTACTCATAGAACTGTGGATCCTCAGGGCTGTATACTGAGGTGTTGCTCAACCAGCCCTTGGGCTGTGCTGAGTAAGGCTGGAGCACAGAGCTTACCTTGAACAGCACTGGGAGCTGTGCAACAGGCCTTGTGAAGGGTGGATGAGAACAGCTCAGACCACAGCCTGGTGTCTGCTTGTGTGTGGCTTGAGGCAGCTGATCTTTATCTATTGTGAGGTCATGGGGTTCCCTCTTACCAAACACCACTTCGAGGAACTGGCAGTTTGAGGTGAGGGTATGTGTTAGGAATATGTGTTAACATCCTCTGCATTTTTATGGTCAAGTGAACAGAGGCTTGCTCAGGTGGGAACTGGTGGTTACCCATTAATCCCTTTCAGTATTCTGAAAAAAGCTGGATGTTTGCAGATGGCAATCCTTCCTCTTCCAGGATGCTCAAACTCAATGAAAAATATTAGCTTTTAGCAAGCCTTTCTCTAAAAGCAAACTGCATATTTATCTAAAAAATCTTATAAAAAAAAGTTGAACTTGATGATCCTTCCTTTTATGATTCTATTTGAAAGGAAAAGTATTATTACCTTTGCTCAGTATGCAAATGTTACTGTATTTTTTTTTTCTTTCCTTAGGCACAGGATCGGACATTCTTTCTGCTCTGCAGGATTTGTTCTGGCTATTGAAATCCAAAGCAGAGAAACAACTTCAAATCATCTCTGTGCTGCAATGGGTTCTCACTTTCCTTATCATGGGTAACAGCTTTTGGCCTAAAGCAAAGGGGTTTGGCTGTAATTCTGGAAAAATTTTAATGCAAAAATGTTAACTTTTACATAAGTGTTAATTACTGGATGTGTACTGCAGCAGGGTAGTTCCTGGGGTGCGTGGTTATTATAAAACAGTTACATTGATATTTTCAACGATAAATGAGTTTTCCTGGCTCTAGAAACTCATAAGAGCTATGGGAAGACTGACTGATGTTTAGCTCATGTCTGTCTACCGTGCAAATGAGGCTGAAACAATTGGAAATGTCTTACCTGGCTCATTCATGGGAATATCCACAGAGATTTTTCTTAGAAGCAGCTGGTAACTGATGTGATTGTGACAGGAATGCCTTCCTCTTGGCTTGGTCTCCTTCCAGGAGGTACCAGAGATGGGCAAGGAGTGGTTGTGTTAGACCAGTAAAAGAGTAAAGCCTGTTTGTCCCTGGGTACTTGGATTATGTGAAGTCTCGGCCTGCTCTGCTCCACTGGATTGTTAATAATTAAACTGGAGAATAACTGCACTCAGCATCTGTCTCACTGTACCTTCCCAATTCAGTTTGTGCTAAAATGGTAATGTCACTTGTAGGTGGGATCCTTGGCACCCTGGTGGGATGGATGGCTGATGTAGAGCTGGTGTAACCTGTGGAAGATGTATGTAGCTGTGGGGAAAAAACCCTTGATGTGAGCCACAAAGACATCTTGGTGTTCATCAAGTCTGGTGAAGCAGCTGCCCTACTTGAAGATATGAGATGCCTAGAGGCACCATTAAGGGGAGGTTGAGGTTTTCCAGAGCTCTAGAGGAAGCTGCCTCAGCCCTACATAAGGGGTTTTTAGACAAATCCAATTTGATTGAGGATTAATGACATCAGGCTTTGACATAGATTCAAAAGGCAAGGGGTGTAAATGGTGACCAAAACCTGATGCAACCTTGTTTTCTTCTTTCTTGCACCTCTCCAGGTATTGCTTGCACTTTAATCCTCATGTACATACTGTGCACAGATTGCTGGGCGATTGCTGCTCTATATTTAGCCTGGCTGGTATTTGACTGGAATACACCAAAGAAAGGTAAATATTACAGAACAGATCATTGCTGTTAAAGTGTCCCTGTCTCCATATTTGGACAAAGAAGCACTTCCTTATAATGGATGACTTCCCTTCTTAGTGGGACTTGGCTGAATCACTGACCAAAAGCATTATTCAGTGAAGCATTTAAATGTCAGCCCTTGGCACTGCAGGTTTTATTGATGCTGAGGGCAATACAAAATTAACATTCACTAATATCTTGCCATTGCTGGCTTTTACTAGCATAAGGCACAGGTTCTTTCTGTAGTTCAGAAAGATCTAAAGATTCAAGACCTTGCTGTCCTCTCCAGCTCTTGCAAGGTTCAGATTATGATGTGATTATTAAGATGTAGCTCCTCTATGGAGTCAGTGTTGCTGCAAATTAAGCAGAAGACTTTATTTCAGAAAAAAACCCCAACCCTGTGGGAGTCAGCAGTGGTGACAAGCTTTGGCAACTACTTTTATAGCCAGATTAGCACAGTTCTCCATGGCCTCAAGATGACTGAAATCATCCAGGATTTTGGCCTTTCCCAAAGGTTGAATCTGAATGTTTCTAGTTTGAATGGTAGAGTTGTCTACTGTGAATTTGTAGTCAGGCCTTAATTTCCTTGAAGTACCTTATATTCAGAGCATGCACTGATTTCAGTGAATGATGCAGATGTCCCACATGGAGGAATGAAAGTGTTGATTTCTCTAGTGAGACAGCAAATGCTGAAGTCCTCTAGGCTTTTTGATGGACAACCATGTGGAAAGAGCTTTAAAAGCATGATTCATTTTTCTCAACAGGGGGAAGAAGATCCCAGTGGGTGAGAAACTGGGCTATATGGAGGTACTTCAGGGATTATTTTCCAATAAGAGTAAGTAAAAGTTTAAGTGTATACCCTGGGATTTAACTGCTTCAGTGCCTTGTACTGGCACTAGTCTGTCTGTGACACTGAACCATAAGCAGGACATGGCTCAGTTACCATTGCCATACCATTGCTGCTTGTGGCAGCTGTGGTTAGAAAATCTGAAATGTATCACCAGTGGTGGCAAAGTGATTGCCAGAAGCTTCTGTTTCTGGTGGTCTTATCAGATTTCTGGAGGCAATCTGCAATCCTTGTTCATCTCTCCAGCTTCTGGAGACACTGGCACAGGTTGTCCCAACAAGTGGTGGCTGCCTCATCCCTCAAAGTGTTCAAAGCCAGGCTGGATGGGGCTTGGAGCAGCCTGGTTTAGTGGAAAGTGTCTCTGCACACAGGAGGGAATTGGATGATCTTTAAAGTTCCTTCCAATGCAAATCACTCTGTGATTCTCTTCTGTGCTGCAGCAGAGTCCTGTGTAGTGCTTGACCCTAACACTGTTCCCCTCTCATAAATCATAAAATATAGCCCAGTTCTCCAGTAACACTTCTGCTCTGGGATGTATTGGGCCAGAATATCTGGGACCCCTGTGCACTAAAAGCCTTAGCACTTCTCAGGGAGCAGTGAAATTTGTTCTCAAGTCTGTTTGCTTCGGAGAAGGGGGTTTTCCAGCAGTGGAAATAGCTTCAGTTCTCCAGCTTGTAACTTGCTCACCACATACTTGTATTTTTCCTGCTGGTTCAGACATGTTGCAGAAAGAGGACAGGGCTGCCAGGCTGCTCTGGGACTGCAGAATTAGCTGGATGACTTGGAAGGGAGCAGGGGTCAAATTTGGCGAGGAGGAAACTCGATCCTCTTTGGAAGGGCACACAGCTGAAAGGACTATTATGTAAGGTTGTTGGCAAGTTTTATTTAGCTTGAGTATGAGGAAGGGACTTTGATACGGCTTTTGAGCTACCTATCCCCAAGATAGTCCAGCCTCAGAAAGGAACAGGGAATCCAATTCCAGCAGGATGCCAAAGCGGCTTAGACTGCATTCTTCCTTTGCAAAGTCACTTGAACTCTCAGGGTGCCTGAACGTGCTGCTGGTGAACAAGCCTTTTGTTGTACTCTTAGAAACATAGAACCATTTAGGTTGGAAAAGACCTTTAAGAGCAAGTCTGACCATTAACCCAGCACTGCCAAGTCCACCATGAAACTTGCTGTTGTTAACAGGTAATTCTTGGCAAGCCTAAGTGTACATGGAAAAATTCACTATGCCTGCACAGGCTGGAAGTCAGCCTGGGTCTCATGGCTGACAGAGAACTGAGCAGGCTCTGCCGTTGAAGATGGGTGTCAGATTGTGTTGTGTTTTAGTACCAAGTCCTCAGTGCTGCACTAAACATTGCTGCCTTGGATATTGCTGAAGTGGGCTCTGTTATCCTGGTGACTTGATTCCAAAGTGTCACCTGTAGTGCTGGTTCTGCTGTTTCATCATTCCTTTAATGGCACACTTATCATTGTCTTCATGGAAATATGCTCTGCAGAAGCCCTGCAGGTCAGATCCACTGTGGATATTAAAAGTGTCAAACAGCTGGCTTGTTTAAGTAGGTTTAGAGATGAGATGGGGTAGATAAACTAAACTTTGCAGCAGTTTTTAGGTAAATACTTGCTAGTTCACATGGCCCATTTGTGAGAACTCCTTATGGGTTTCACCTTTGCCACTAAGGGGGAAGAGCTGTGCAAGGTGTATGGAGCCCACTGGTAGTTCACAGGCAAAGGGCAGAACATGAGGGCTGACAGCTGGGAGATGACTCCTGCATGTGTTTTGGGGGAACAGCCAGCTGGCTGCAGGGTTGGTAAAAGCTGCTACAGGGATCTTAGGGCAGAGAGGTGCTAGAGGTGGTTTTCTGCAGTTATGGGACTGATCTTACAGCATGAACAATGAATAATATCTCTGGGTATTAGGAATGGTACCAAGAACTGGAATGTCTTGGGCTTGAGTTTGCTAAGAGCATGGGAACTCCTGGGTTAAACTAGTTACCTGTTCTTGGTCAAGAGGGAGATGGGTCTACAGAGGATCACTTGTTTAAATGTTCTCTCTGCAAAAATCCCTTTTACTGGATCCTGATCTGTGTAATGGCTCAGCAGGGTTTGGTTTGTGTCCCTGGCTCATGGTTTGTCAGGGCAGTCCTCTGCTGCATGTGCCTCGTCCTGTGCCATGTGTCCACTGAGCACTGCAGGGATGGATCACACCAGTGGCAGTCTCACTGGTGGCATTTGTAATGCTGAACTTGGCTCCTGCAAAGTCTGCACATAGAGCTGTGGTAGCTGCATCCATACCTGCACAGGTACCACATGTGTTGGGCTATCAGCTCAGATTTAATTCATAGAATCACAGTACAGTTGGAAGGGACCTTAAAGCTCATTTCATTCCACCCCTCTGCCATGGTCAGGGACACCTTCCATTAGCCCAGGTTATTTCAAGCCCTGTCCAAGCTGGCCTAGAGCACTTCCAGGGATGGGGCAGCTACAGCTTCTTTTGGCAACCTGTGCCAGGGCCTCATCACCCTCACAGGGAAGAATGTCTTCCTCTTTGGCTTGCTGTATTAGAGTAGCTGCATGAGAATCAAGCTCTGCTTTGATGTTTGTGCTGATTAGGCTGGTCTCACTGGAGTCAGCAGTGCCTCCCAGCCTGAAACACCAGAACTATTGTACCCATACCTGGAGATAGGTGGTCATGTTTTGTAATACCAGGTGGATTTGGAAAGCAGCCTGAATCTGGCTCAGTTATTCAGCATGAGCAGTGGTTGGCCACATTCTCTGGGGCTTCATGCAGGTGCTCTAACAGTAATAAGCTATTTTAGGGCACTAGAAGCTTAAGTTTGTCTGCTGGTTAATGGCTGGCCTTGTAAATAGTGCTTTAAGCTAAGCAGTGCATGAAGCAGCTGGGGAACATTCCAGTGAGCTGAGTCCTGGACCTGAAGCAACAGGTGAAGCCCAAGCCCTTGCAGGTGTATGCATGGTGCTGGACTGGAGCAGACAGATCCCAGCAGCCTCCTGAGCACATATGGCTGATCTGAGGATGTCATGCTGGGAGTGCCATGATTTAAAGGTTTTATTTAGGTAAAGAAGCTGTTACCTGAGCATGTGAGCATCTCCATGGGCAATAGGACTCCAGGTATCCAGGGCTGCAGACCTTTGCCTCACCTTTGTCAGGCTGTGAGCACTTCAGGTGTGTGGAGGGAGACTGGATGACTGCACTGGGGGAGTGGGAATCTGGCCAGAGCAGGAATTGCTGCTAAAAGTGTCTTTTTTTTTTTTTTCTTTTTTTTTCAATTTTTCTTGTATTCTGTGTCTTGGCTAGCTTCCTGGAAAAGCTCCTCCTTAATTGTTGTATGTGAGTTACAGAATGGAAATAGAGGGGTTTGATTGCTGTGTCTTAACCTAGTGTAGTGGAAGGCATTCCAGCCCATGACAGGGGGTTAGAACAAGTTGAGCTTTAATGTCCCTTCCAACCCAAGCCATTCTGTGAATTTGTGATGTATATAATACTGGGAGCCTCGTGGGGGGTCTTCAGGTCCTGGCTTGCACTGCTGGGAAGGTAAGATGATTACTTCCATAATGTTGCTGGGTGTGATGCAGCTAATTGCAGTTCTTGGGTTGTTTTGCAAGCTTACATGCTCATGAGAGCTGCTGCTTGGATCCTGCAGGATGAGCTCTGGTTTTCTGCTCTTTGCATGCTTCCATAGTCAGTGCTGCTCAGCTCCCATCCAAACAACTGATTTTCGTCCTGCTCTTTGGCTCCTGGTACTACTGCTGAGCAGCAGTAGTTCTGCAGTCCCCTTTCTCCTCTACTGAATATGCCACTGTTCCTACAAATAACATTGACAATATGGTTCTTTAGCTGTATCTAGCACTCAAATATTGACACTTGTTTTCTTTACACTATTGCACTGGCTTACTGCTTCTATAGGCTGGCTTAGGTCTGTGCATAGAAATCTGTTATTATTAGACAGGTGGATGAACTTTGCTCCCAGAGAAACAGGTTTGGTCTCTTAACAGCAGCTGGGAACAGGTGTTAGTGCAATGGGGGGTGAAGGTTCAGCTTCACCCCCAGTACTGATTGTCCAGCTGGGATGCAGCAAGGATGTGCTGTCTCTGCCTTATCATGGGAGCACTGAGGCTCCAAAGAGCTGTGTGGGACTGGAGAAGACCTTGAATGTAAAAGGAAAAAACAGCTGGAGTTTCAGAACAGAGTTGCAATAGTGTTCAGTGACAACTACAAGAATTCCTTGGGGCAACCTGGTAACACCGTTTGCTTCTCAAGGGGAGATGTTCAAAGAACCAGCAGTGAGTGATCAGCCTCCTGAAGAGAGCTTCTGGCATGGAATTATAGAATGGTTTCGGTTGGAAGGGACCTTTAAATGCACTCTAGTTCCAAAGCCCCATCTTGTGCACTTCACTGTCTTCACTCTTGCTGGAGTCTAAAAATAAGTGACTTACAGTACTTCAAGAATTCCTGCTTCTAGATTAAATTTAGGGAGAGATGAAGGTGTTGGCAGGTCAGACCCTCCTGAGGCTGAGTGTGCATTAGCAGATTCAAGACCTCCACTTGAAAAGAAGTGCCCAGCCCTGTCTGATGTCTGTTAGTCTTAGGTTCCCTGGCTTGACTTGAGTGGAAGAACACATAGAATCACTAAGGTTGGAAAAGACCTTGAAGATTGAGTCCAACTATTCCAGTGCCTTTTGGGAAATTTTTCCCTAATACCTAATCTAAACCTCCCTTGGTGCTACTTGAGGCTGTGTCCTCTTGTCTTGTCACTTCTTACCTGGCAGAAGAGACTGACCCTCATCTGCACCCCCCATGTTTACCTTCTGTGAGCCCCTGTGTTGTGGGACAGGTGTAGAAGGCAGTGGCAGCCTGCATGGGACAAACAGGGGAAAAGCATATATGTATGAATACCAGGCTAAATCTTAGCCTTCTCCCTTGCTGTTGTTGAGTTGGATCCTGCATACCCCTTGCCCACCTCCTGCAGTGGTGTGGGTGATTGATTGTCATGGGTATTGCCAACCCTATGGCTCCATAACAGGAGCTCTTGGAAAACAACCACAGCAATAAGACTGCAGCTTGGCTGGGGCTCCTATGAGGTATCCAAGCAATGGGCTCCACTGGGATCTGGGTGTCCTTGCATGTGGTGTAGGGGCTGGAGCAGGAGAATTCTTCTGTATGTGTGGCTCTGCCAAGATCAACATGCAGATGCCTCGTGCTCCAGAATGACAAGGACAAACCCTGTTTCAGCTGTCTGTCTTATAAAGGAGCTGTGCTTGGTGCAGGAGAGATAAGAGGCTTGGAAATCACCACCTTGCTCTGACAGGAGCTTTAAGGAGGAGTGTCTGCTACTTGTCCAGCCAAGCAACATGTGTCTGTATCTACCAGGCCTGGAGTCATAAACTCAGAATATTGTTTAGGTTGGAAAAGTCCTCTAAGATCATCAACTCTAACCATTCTGCCAGAAGTGCCAATCTCACCACTAACCCATGTGCCCAGGTGCCACATCCACACAGCTTTTAACTCCCTCCAGGGATGGGGAGTCCACCGCTGCCCTTTGCAGCCTGTTGTAGAAGTCTCTCTACAACTGAGGAAGAGCTTATAGATGGAGTGGTTGCTTACCATATCACTACTTTTTTTCATGGACAGTGGTGTTTGGTCTGTAGTCTGTGATCCCTGTGTGTTGTAACTGGTCAAGGGGGCAGCCCTTCTACCCTGGGAAATGAAAGCATAGCCATCTGCTAATTGGGAAAGAAGGGAAAAGGGATTAAAGGATGACTTGGTGTGATATAGGCAGTGAGGCTCTGCAGAGCTGTTGCAACCACAAGCCTCTGTGCCCTCTTCCTGGAGCTCTACATGACTTCAAAGCCAGAGGAAGTTGTGCTGAACCTGCTGCTGCATCATGCCTGTATCGCAGCTGCTGTTTTAAATAGCACAGGAGCTGTAGCTTCATCTAGGGGCAAGGCTGAGAACAAGGAGGAGGGAATCAAGTTTCTTGGCATGCTGCTTTTGTGTGTTGCAATGGTACTTCAGCTCCCTGTAGCATGATCCAACAGAATGGACTTGTGTAGTGCCAAAACACTTCTTGTCCAAGGCAGTGGGGTGTGTAATGCTAGTGTGACATCTTGGAAATCTGGGGCTTTTTTTTTTTCCCCCCTATGGGAACTGATGCAGAGTGGCCTTTGCATATGCAGTTTGAGAGATGGGGTGCCAAAGCTTCAACTTGTAGGTCTGAGAGCTGAGAGCACTGTTGCAGCCTGAAAAGAGGAGATTTTTAGATCAGATATTAGGAAGAGATTGACTCTTAGGGTAGTGAGGCCCTGGCACAGGCTACCCACAGAAGCTGTGGCTGCCTCATCCCTGGAAGTGTTCAAGGCCAGGTTGGACAGGGCTTGGAGCAACCTGATCTAGAGGAAGGTGTCTCTACTCATGGCAGAGGTTTGGAACTGGATGATCCTTAAGGTCCCTTCCAACACAAAGTATTCTAACATACAGGAAAAAAAAAGAAATTTGATCTCTATTTTTGTAGGATGATGCAGCAGCCCTGCTGTGTTTTGTGCTGTGGGCTCCCTCAGACTGCATGTGTACTGCCTGGGGAAGATGCTCTGACACATGGCAGTATTGGTACCAGGGAATGGGTTGTTCCGTGCTAGCTAAGACAATTGTAGAGAGTCTCCATGCTGTGCAAACAGAGGAGCAAATGGTTAGGAATATTGCACAGCCTGAAAACAATATGATCACAACTCCTAGAGCATGTCCTGCAGGAATTGGAGATGGCTTGAGGTGTCTCATTTACCCTTTGGCATGTAGGCCAGGGCAGAACGTCTTAAAAGGAGGGATTGTTTCCAGTGGTTACCACCCTTCTGCACATTTTCCCACTTGTAAGGTGGCCAACAGGCGCATTAACTGGTTGGCTCTTTTTTTCAGGCATTTAGTGAACTTGCTTCTGCTATGAGACAGTGATGTTCATGTTCTTTCCCCCTCATACTGGGATGTGAGCCACTAATGTGCTGAGACAGGGCCTGGAAGGAGGCATAGCTGTGGCTACAGGACTGAAGAACTTGGTCGGTTTGGGCAAGAGGTGTGTAAGAATTCCTTAGGAAGGAGTAGAGCAGCAAAAGGCCCAGGCTGCAGCAACCCAAGCCCTATTCCTGCTTGGCTGGCAGGCTTCTTGTGTCTGAGATCAGCCTGTTTATCCTGCTCCCTTTGTTCGGGAGGCTGTTCCTACCAGAGCCTCTGAAATCCAGAAGCACCCATACATGAGCTCTTAGGCTGTTCTCCCTGGTGGGAAGAGAGACAAGAACTGGGGAATATGACTTTTTTTTTGCTTCTCCCATTTTTACTTGAAAATATCAATCTTCAATTGAGCTCTTTTTTCTTTCCTAGCTGGTTAAAACCCACAATCTGCTGACCACCAGGAATTACATTTTTGGCTACCATCCACATGGCATCATGGGCTTGGGTGCCTTTTGCAACTTCAGCACAGAGGCCACAGGTGTCAGCCAGAAATTCCCTGGGATCCGACCGTACCTTGCTACCCTGGCTGGGAACTTCAGGATGCCCATATTGAGGGACTACTTAATGTCTGGTGGTAAGCACAATCATACTGTGCCATTTCTGCTCATGCCCTTGCCTCTGAGCTGTCTTCACCTCTTTCAAGTGACAAGCTGTGTTGGAAGCTCAGGTAGCCACTTCCTGCTGGTAGTATCACCCAAACATTGCTTTCATATAGTTGTCAAGAGGAAGCTATGAATAAATGTGAGAAATCCTGTCTAGTGGAAGGTGTCCCTGTCCATGGCAGAGGGTTGGAATAGGTGGTCTTCAAGGTCCCTTCCAACCAAAACCATTCTGTGATTCTGTGAATATGACTAGTTTGGGCTGCAGGGACTGCTGCTCCTCTGTGTTCATGCTTAACTCTAGGATACTCTTGTCCAAAGGCATAGTAAAGATATCTGACATCTGTAGTTGTAGAAGGTGGAGACATGGAACAAAGTTGTCCAAGTTGTTGTTACAAGGTACAGGAAGAAGTTGCACTGACTGAAAATACTGAGTAACCATGGCCAGCTCAGCTCCTGGTCTCACTACCACATGACTTGTCACACATCTGTGTTTTGTGGTGGTGGTGGATTCTGTCTCCACCCAACTGCACTGCTGGGTGCCTGCCAGGGTAAAGATTCTGAGGTATTTCATGGTTCCAGCTATTCAGAGAGCCCCTTCCCTGAATGTATTCCTATAGATGGATCACACGGATTATGCAGTGATGTAAGTGTGCTGAATTACATTAATAGGTCTGTTTTAATGGAGTCCAGGATTTTAATGCTTGGGGCTTGTAAGTTATGACTGGGCAGAGGAAGCAGATTTTAAAATATCAGTAAAGTGTTCTTGCACAGCCTGAGCTTCCTTTTTGGAGTGAGGATGCCTGTCAATTAGATAGAGATGAGGGAGTAATACAAAGACCATGAATTGAACAATCTAGGAACCTGTTTGCTGTTTCTGTAACTGATTCATCAATAAATGACTTTAAAATAGATATCTTAGTAAGTACCACGCCTGGGAAGATGACAGGAGTAGCTGTACCTGACTCTGACTTGTTAGAATTGACTATTTCTGAGATTACTGTCTTAACTGAGGGAGAGAGAGACTAACTGGATCTGGTGCAGAAAACGTGTTTGTCCCTATGTAGAAAGGGCAGTATCTCAAGCTGGTTTTTATCTTCCTGCACTGATGTTAGTTGCTGTGTGAAGTCCATAATTTGGGAATTCACAGAACAGCACCACATGAGAAGTTGGGATCTGCTTTCCAGTCCGTCACATCTGCAAATTTAGTTGTTGCCTAAGTTTCCATGCAGCCTTTCTATATTTAAAAAAACCATCTTCAATCTGTTCAGTATGACTGGCAGACAAATCTTGTGGCCAGCCAGAGCTGCTTTCTCCTTTTTGGAAGGAAGGTGGGAGTAAACACTAGCAATGTCATTGCTGGCTTGGCTATTCCTGAGTGTTGTGCTTCCTCCGTTCCTAGGATCTAATCAAGACTACAGATGTGATGAAGTTAACCTTCTGAAAGCCATAATTTGTCTTCACTTTTCTATCCTAGAACTTAAGGGTTCTGATAAAAAGGCCTTAACATCACTTGGAAAGTACTGATAATTCCCTCAATCCTTTTCTCTGTGGATGAACCACTTCAGGTGAAATTATAACAAATCCTAACACTGTACCAATACACACAGTTGGTTTACAAGTAGTAAGAATTCTTAATTTTACAGCCTACTAGAGGTTAAGGTATAGCAGGGATCATATAACGCATGAGGAGATTACCAGAAAAACCTGTATACTGTGTGAATGTGCTGAAGAGCAGAATTTATCTATTGCAACTTGTCTCCATGTCTCACTGCACTTTCTGAAGGAACGATTTGGTGCTTTGAGCAGCAGTAATCTCCTCCTTCTAACAAGTGTGAAAGAGCTGAACATAAATCTGTTGCCAGGCCTGTGTAGCCAGCATGAGCCTTGGTGTGGAGAATGGGAGAAGGTTGAAAGTTGGAGCAGTGAGTATAACCTGAGCCTTTCAGAGGAAAAACGATCACACTTGATCTGTTCCAAGTGTGGTCTGCTCTGTTCATATCTGGAGCTGGGATAGGTGATGACCCTGGTGCCCAGATAGATATCAAGGCTAGCAGACTTGTCCTGTCTAAGCCCCCAGGGCCTGTTCATCATTTAGTTCTTGGCTCAAGTAATGGGCAAAAAAAATGGCCATGAGATGTGCAAAATCAGCTTCTAAGATTAAATAGTGTAATAGGGCAATGACCTAAAGTACTCAGATCAGATGTGTTGTGTGATGGGAATGTAAATGCTGGCATCCCACTTCTCCTTGGCTTATTCTGGCCAAAAATGAGAGGCAGGAGCAAGCTCAGACACCAATTGTAGGATAAAAGCAAGAGTTTAAAGAGCAGACAATCAAATTTCTTCACATTTTTAGAGCAATACAGAGGGAATTAAAGATGCTGTCTTGGGGTTTTCATTTCCCTGGAGTGGGGACTGATGCTTTAGGGCAGAGATTGCTTACTAAAGCTGAAGGGAAGTCCTGCTCTTTCCAGTGTGGTATAGTGGGAAGGACCTTTCCAGACACTTTCCTCAGAGTGTGGACTTATGTAAACACACTGTCCCATACATCCTTTCCTTCCCAGGACAGCAAAGGATTGCAAGAGCTTCATGTTATTTCAGATCTGTCTTAAAGGTTTATCCATTTATTCTTTTTGTATCACTAAAGTATGCTCCTGCATCTATTCTACTACCTAATCTTGCTGAGGAATTGGTCAAAATCAGACACTTTTATCCATCAAAATAACATAACTGCTTTCTTTCTCACTAAAGGTAAACCAAATCCTACTGTAAAGTTTACATGGAGGGAGGATGTCTAACACCAATGCCTTTGATATCACTAGGTACAGAAAATCCTTGCTGAAGTCTTTTGATAAAGGGAAATTTTTGAGAGCTGATGTTTGTGGAGTTTATGACGAAGTCTAGTGCTGCCAGGTCTATGAACTGCTAGTTTAGTTAAGGAACAGGTTGCCTGCTAATACTACCCTCTCTGACCACAGGGAGGTTTGACATCTCAACTTGCAGTTGAGCCATAAACTTTGTGCTGTAAGTATGAGGAGATCCTGAAGTCACCAGCCAATCATGTAACGTGACCCTTGTGTCTGTCTCCTTGATCCAGGTATATGTCCTGTGAACCGTGATAGCATAGACTACATCTTGTCGAAGAATGGCAGTGGCAATGCCATCATCATCGTGGTTGGAGGGGCAGCAGAGTCCCTGAACTGCACCCCAGGGAAGAACTCTGTGACACTAAAGAACCGGAAAGGATTTGTGAAACTGGCCCTACGGCATGGGTAAGGGGCAGCCTCAATGCTGGAGCAGTACGGCTACCATGCAGAAGGTGCTTTTATGTGAACAACTTGGGCTAGGTGAAGATGTCCCTGCTCAATGCAGGGGGATAGGACTAGATGGCCTTTAAAGGTCCCCTCCAGTCCAAACCATGCTGTGGTTGGTTCTGTTCCCTTGGAGGGATTCTCCTTTCTGCAGTTTTGCTGTGTTGTGTGGATGTTTGCCCAGAGTGCCAGGCATGAGTGTCCTTTAGCTTCTGCCCCTGAGCAAGGTACAGGGGTTAGGGGGATCCCTGGGACAGCAGGAGGCTTCCAGGGCAAGGAGAGGCAGGTGTCAGTAACCTGCATGGGGTGATGACCTGTGCAGTCCCCCTGATCCCCATGTGTCTGAAAGGAGATGTCCATCAAAAATAGGAGTTGAGTATATATGGAAGCATGTCTAGTGCCTGACTGCACAGTGTTCCACAGGCATATTGTCAGTACAATTCTCTTGTATGCCTTCAGAGTATATCTATTATGTCATGGCAAGTCTGGCTGGCTTACGTCAGTACCTTGTGCTGCAAAAAAACCTTTGGGCAATGTATCAGCAGCTGTGCAACCTGGCAGAACACACAGCAGCAAGTGTGGGGCTCTCCAACTGTGGTCATATGAACACGCATATGACAGTCCAGGGGGTGGGGTCCTGACATCTTTCTGTCTTTCTAGAGCGGACTTGGTTCCCGTCTACTCCTTTGGGGAGAATGAAGTGTACAAGCAGGTGATCTTTGAAGAGGGTTCCTGGGGAAGATGGGTTCAGAAGAAGTTCCAGAAGCACATTGGCTTTGCTCCATGCATCTTTCATGGCCGTGGCCTCTTCTCCTCTACCACCTGGGGGTTGTTACCTTACTCCAAGCCCATCACTACTGTTGGTAAGGTTTTGGTATAAACATGCAGTGTGCCTCTCTAGGTAGCAGAATACTTGAGTCTGTGCTGTACACCTGCTGTAGTTGGAGTCTTGGCTTTCCCTTCTATATAAAACCTTCCAGCAAAACTGAGAATGAGCTAGAAGAGTTTCCAGAGGTTACAAGCCTTCAATCATATTCTGCTTCTAGGCAGTCTTGCAAGAGACCTCTTTCGGGGGGAAGAGGCTGTATCTCTACTTTCTTTGGCCTTGGGTAGCTAAAGTCAGAAGCAACCTGGCCCCCCATGCTCCTGGAACTGGCCAGTGGGTTGCTGTCTGACAGCTGAATCTTGAAGCCAACTCTAAAACTTGGATTTGAGTCTTCCAACCCAAAGCAGCGAGGCTTTGAGGGAGGGGGGACAAAATGGTCAGCTTTGCCTTTGTGGTGCGTATAGGGGAATACATAAGAACTGACTCCTGGCTTCTGTTAATTGAGGAGGGATTTATCACTCTGCTGTAAACAGAAGGGGGATTTCCCAGCCACCTTGGACAGTAGAGGCATTCGTGTAGCTAAAGCAAATCTGGTATTGCTGCAGATGTGATGTGCGTCCTTGTGGTGGGACAGTTATGCTTCAGAGCCTTGTAAAAACTGGGAGGAATCAGGCAAACCTCTGCTATAATGGCAAACTGTGCTGTGCCAGAATGGATGTGCTGAACTACGATAGCTGTGTCCATAGAGGACAAATATCCAGGTTGTGGAAGCATTTAATCTAATGTGGATTTGTCCCTTTTTTTATCAGTTGGAGAGCCCATCACCATCCCTAAAATCAATAATCCATCCCAGAAGGATGTGGACTTCTACCATAGCATTTATGTGGACTCCCTGATCAAACTCTTTGACAAATACAAGAGCAAATTTGGCCTGCCAGAGACTGAGGTCTTGGAAGTCAACTGAAGGCACTGGCTCAGCAGCACCTCCTTCTTTCAGAACCAACAAATCTTTTCCAGGAGTCCATGTTGTCATTGTGTACTTGAAAGCATGTGTGGGTGTATGTATCCTTTAATGCAAGTGTTTAAAGTATTGCTAGACCACTTTTAAAAATAATAAAGGCTTTGCTTTAGAGAAATCCCATTACAAACATCTTTTTATACAAAAAAAGCACAACTCCCCATTGTTGGATTGCGAGGATTTGGATGGGGTAAATGATTGCCTTTGTAGTCTGCTATATAATGCTGTTGGATGACCAGCAATGGATTAGAAACATTCCTACAGATACTGTACCCACTAGCACAAGCTATTTTGGGAGAGTAGGATCCATCTGGTTTTCAACCTAAAAAGCAGCAGGTTGATTTGAGCAGCGTTGCAGTTTTACAGGCATGTTGCACAAGAGCCCTGTTGACACATTCTTATGTAGCACAAGGGTATTTCTGCTTTGGAGAAGCCCATTCTGAAAGTACAGTTGGGCTGCCAACCCCCCTGGTGTGACATCTATGACAGATGATGCAGGAAACCAAGTGGGAAGAATTGGGTGAACCTTGATCCATAGTGTAGTGGATGATTTTGTGGTTGTAATTTCACCAGTGTATTTGAAATGTCAGTTTAGAAGCAGGTATGTCCCATGTGCAGAGGCTTGTAGCTGGAAATATGAGACTTCTTCATAGCCACACTGCTCCAAGGATAAGCTCTAGGAGCAGTGGGATGGTGCATTTGTGTAGCCCTGGTGTTGCAGACCTTCAGGGTAGCCCACAGAGGGAAAATGAAGTGGGACTATTGATGCAAGTGCTTTGGATCCCAGAAGTATTTGGGGAAATCTAGAAGTAACTTCTGGCCAAAGACAGCTTCTAATTACTCCATCCAGTGAATGTAAAGGAGTAGCCTTTGCACACATAGGGTCTAAAGTGACCTACTCTTAAAAGTATTTACAAAATTTTTATGTGGATGTTAACACTGCTTGTAGTGAGATTTCTTCAGAGTACAGTTTATGTATAAACCTGAAACATTGCACTACTTGCATGTCTGACCTGCCTTTTAAACCATTCAGTTGAGTGTGTCTTGAGCTCTAAAATGTGCCTTTCTTCCATGCAAGAGGATGGTACTTCACATTCCTGGAATCTTGCCTCTAAAGACAAATGTTCATCTGTCATATTTGATAGATTATTGTATTACAGAGTATCAATTTTTGTACAAATTTCTAGAAATAAACTTGGGCAAAAATAGTGGGCTGCTTTGGTCCCTTCAGTGTTGCAGGGTGTGTGGCTGGTATTACAGCAATAGTTTGTGTGATTGCAGTTATGCCTTTTTTCCTGTGGGGGAAAAAAAAATGGTTTGTCTCTCCAAAAGCAGACTCACACCAAAATTGCGATCTCTGGAAGTGTGTAGTGGTGGACCTGGAAGAGTTAGATTAAGGGTTGGACTTGATCTTAGAAGTCTTTTCCAACCTTAATGATTCTGTTCTACCATCTGCATTCTCCCTGCATGTGCAGCCAGGATGATTTAAGCAAGTCTTTGTGGTTTAAGATTGGGGTTTTGCCTGGGAGTGAACAAAGAGCTGAGGCAGCCTCCATCTGTGGACCTCCTTTACTGAGCAAATAGAGAAAGCTCAAGCCCTATTGCTGCTTACAGCAAATTACTTTGGGTTTTGTTGCTCCCTAGAACAGAAAATGCTGGATTTCATCCCCGGTCTTCAGGTGAAGAAATCCTTTCAGCCCCCTCCAGTACTTAAAATGGGGCTTTATAAAAAAGAGTGTCTTTTCTATACAGAGTGTTTAGTGATAGGACAAGGGCCAAATAATAACCTCTATAAATAGGCAATAAACCTAATAGAGGAAAGATTTAGATTGGATATTGGGAAGAAATTCTTCCTTGTGAGGGTGGGGAGGCCCTGGCATAAGCTGCCCGAAGAAGCTCTAGCTGCCTCATCCCCAGAAGTGTTCCAGACCAGCAGCCTGGTTTAATGGAAGGTGTCCCTGCCCCATGGCAGGGGAGTTGGAATGAGATGAGCTTTAAGGTCACTTCCAACTCAAACTGCTCTGTGATTATTCTTGTCAGAGCCCCCAGGATTCTACTAGTGGAAGTGCAAGGTGCTCCAGAAATAGCTCACAGTGCTGAAAAGTTCATGTGGGCTCTTCTAGTAACAAGGGAGGGTTTAACCTGTTGTCTTTGGGCTGAAGCTGGCCTGTGAGCCATGGAAGCAATCTATCAGTGCTGGCTGACTTTCACAGCCTGACAGTGCTGTTCTCCAAGGCGAAAGCCAAACTTACTCTTTGCCGTTTTCAGGCTTGGCCAATGGAATTTGAAAGTCTCCTGTTCAGGAAGATAAACCTGGTGTGTTGCCTGGTTCCCCTTTTTCTCACCCCTAGTAGGATTGATTTGTATCTCTGTTTTCTGCTAGCTGACATTAAGGTAATGACAGAAGTTATTTCCAGTGACTTCTCTGGAAATGCGTAGCAAGAGAAGCTCTGCCTAAGCCACTTGTGGCAAGTCACTGGAATCCACCTTGGAGGATTCCATGAACTGGAGGAGGTCAGTTCTTGCAGAGCTTTTTCCAAGCAAGGTTTTAGATTATCAAGTTTTAGATCAAAGCATAGCTGCAGACTGCAAATCCCCCTAACACAGAGCAGGGGAGAGAGTTATTTTAAACAAGGCTTCATTCCTGCAAAAAGGGATATACTAATGAATATCCTGTGATTTTCCATACTGCAAGGTTGGACCAGCTGTACCCAATTCTTGGCTGTGCTGGAAGTACTATTAATTAAAGTCTAACATGAGATTGACACTGAACATTGTTCTTTTGCTATCTAACACCAGTCTATGAAAGGGGAATTTTTGTCTGATCTCAGCTTGTACCCAAGGTACTAGCCCAGGGTGTCTCATACAGTAGTGTGCAGAAGGCCAAACACATCCTGGGCTGATCCCACAGTGTGGGCAGCAGCTCAAGGGAAGTGATCTGGCCCCTTTGCTCATGAGGCCCCACCTGCACTGCTGCCTTTGAGTCCCCAGAAAGACATAGACCTGGCAAGTCCAGAGGAGGCCATGAAGAGGCTCTGAGGGCTGGAGCCCCTCTCTCTGCAGACAGACTGGTAAAGGTGGGGGTGTTCAGCCTGGAAAAGAGAAGGCTCCAGGGAGACCTTAGAGCCCCTGCCAGTGCATAAAGGGGCTCCAAAAGAGCTGGAGAGGGACTTTAGACAAAGGCATGTAGGGACAGAAGAAGGGGGAAATGGCTTTGCCCTGACAGAAGGGCAGGGTTAGATGGAATATTAGGAAGAAATTCTTCCCTGTAAAACAGTGCCACAGGTTGCCTACAGGAACTGTAGCTGCACCATGCCTGGAAGTGTTCAAGGCCAGGTTTGATGGGTCTTGGAGCAACCTGGTCTAGTGGAAGGTGTCTCTGCCTATGGCAGGGGCTTGAAACTGGATGATCTTTAAGGTCCCTTCCACTTCAAACCATTCTGTGATTCTATGAACTTAAGCATTAATAGGAGTTAAAATTATCACCTCTGCCTTTGTGGTGATAAGCATTAGAACAGGCTGCCCAGGGAAGTGGTAGAGTCATGATCCCTAGAAATGTTCTAAAAGTTTGTGGCTGTGACTCTTGGGGACAGTGGGTTAGTGGTGGCCTTGGCAGTACCAGGTTAATGGTTGGACTTGATCTTAGAGGACTTTTCCAACCATGACAATTCTGTGGTTCTATGACTATGCTGTGTGTTGCTGGGACAGTGTCAAGATGGAATTGCTGTGCTTTTGCTGCCTTATCTAGGTCACTCCCCTTGGCTGAGACAGGCTGCTGTCCATGATAGGCCAGCCCTGATAAAACTGTTCTTAGAATCTCTTTTGAGAAATTGGCATCTTTGCTTTCCTGTGGACCTGTCTTGCCTTTAGCTCAGCAACTTCTCCTTCCTCTGCTTTTGTTTAGCATGAAGTATATTTGCACTTGTCTGGTTCTTTAAGATCTTCCTGTCCTCCTAACATTCCTCATTATACCTGCAAGAGTCCTGGTAAATAGGTCTCTCATTACAGGCTGGAAGAAGGGACTTGCCACTTTCACCACTTTTTCCTCATGTGTTTATACATAGTTACTGTCCTATTTTGTCATCTTTGCCTTGAATCCGAGCTCTCCCTCTGGCAAACACAACAAAAGGGTACATGACTCAGTTTATGGAAAAGGCATGGCAGTTGGATGCAGGCCACCTGCAGTGATTTAACCCTTCCTTGACTGCCAGCCATAGAGCATCCTGAGTATGTTACATGAATCCTGGGTTAAGTTTTAAGCCCTTCATGATAAGAAGGACATTGAGGGGCAGGAGTATGTCCACAGAAGGGAATGGAGCTGGGGAAGGGGCTGGAGTGCCAGAAGTGGCTGAAGGAGCTGGGTGGGGCTCAGTATGGAGAAAAGGAGGCTTGGGGGGACTTTCTCACTCTCTACAACTCCCTGACCAGGAGAATGAAGTCAGGTGAGGGTTGGGCTCTGCTCCCAGGGGACAAGGG
Organism: Corvus kubaryi; assembly: GCF_017639235.1. Classification (NCBI taxonomy): domain Eukaryota; kingdom Metazoa; phylum Chordata; class Aves; order Passeriformes; family Corvidae; genus Corvus; species Corvus kubaryi. Next base: position 968,285 of record NW_024581032.1, read on the forward strand.
ACAGGGCAAGAAGAAATGGCCTTAAGTTGCACCAGGGAAGGTTTACATAGTATATTAGGGAAAATTTCTTCACTGAGAGGGCAGTCAGACATTGGAACAGGCTGCCCACGGCAGTGGTAAAGCCTCCATCCCTGGAGGGATTTAACAGATGTGTGGCTGTGGCACTTGGGGACATGGGTTAGTAGTGGGCTTGGTATGGAATGGTTGGACTCAATGTCTTAGGGCGCTTTTCCAACCTTTATGATTCTGTGGGTTTCCTCAGCTGTTTTTTCCCACTCTGTGAAGCAGAGCAGCATTGTTTCCTACAGCACCAGCTATAAAGGTGGGATGTCACCAGCTTGCTTTGAGCCCCTCGTTAATTAACGTAGCTTAAGCAGAATAATGCTGTTTGTAGTGTGTACACGGCTATTTTTTTGATTCAATGTGGAAGCAGAGCTGGGTCTAATGGAAGAGATTAAAAAAAGAAACAGAGAGGACGTGCTGCCCTCATGAGGTGCCTGTCAGTAACTCCATGATAATGAAACAAAGCCCCCAAGCATTTTGGGGAAACGCCAAGTAGCAATGCCAAGAAATACAGACTGGAACGGCCTTCTTTGAGGAGGTGGCAGAGACTAGAAATGGATGCATTACCCTCTGGATAAATATTTTGTCAATTTAGCCCAAGCAGCAGTACCACATAGAATAACAAATGATTTTCTACAGTGCAAATTCTCAAAGCTTCATGCTGTAAAATGATCCCCTTGAAAATGATTCTATCTGGCAACAGCTTAGACAAATGAAGTTTTTCCATTTAAAGAAAAATTCATACTATCACAAAAATAGGCATTTTCTTGCCTGCTTCTGCCAGGTATTCAAGGGACCACATTAGGCAGCTGAAAGGGCAGGAAAAGAAAATGCTAATGTAGGGATTTCTCTATTGTGCTTCGTGGTTATCTTTTCTTTTCTCAGCTGGGGTTTTTGTGGGTGAACATGTTTTAACAGGCTGTAAAAGGCCATAAGATAAGCCTGGTGGGAATTTGAACTCCATTCATGGTCTGATTATTTACTGGTTCCCTGGCTCCTCTTAGATCTGATCCACACTTCTAGCTAATCATACATTGGGAATTTTTTCCCCCAACAGTTTTTAGCTTTGCTCTGTGCTTTCTGCTGTGCTTTGATCAAGGTGACACAGTGCAGGCACAAGCACCTTCCTGCCACATTTGACTGAGCAATTATTAGCCTCTGTGCCAAAATCTCATACTGACATTGAGTGAAATCTTAGCAATGGTTGAATTGGATGATCTGAGAGGTCTTTTCCAACCTAAATGATTCTGTGATTCTATACCTTTATGTAAGTAGGCTGTATAGCACCAGCAACCATAGTACCCGTCCATTTTTCTTCCTTGTCACATCAGAAGGTCTGGATGTCCCAAATTCTTTCTAAATGGATGTACAGATTTCATCAGTGAAGAGTCAGTCAGAACATTATGACCTACAGATGATACCTTATAAGTATCAAAGATCAAAAAAGTCTTGATGGTTTGGTATAATGGCATTCTATTGTCTGGGAGATGCTTATAGCCAATCAAAGTACAAAGTTTTGGTACAAATGCTGTCCTGGGGAGGCTTAACAGCCAGTAGGCTCCGATTCAATGGGTGTACTGATTTTTTGTTTTCTTATGTATATTTAGCTATCATCAATGGATCACCCTGCAGAAACTTTTCATTCAAAGGGCTTTAAAGGTCTCTATAAGTATTCCAAAGAAGGATTTACTTTTCCCATAGATGAAATGCAGTCACTTCTGGAGTGGAAAGCACGACCATGACGCATCAGATTAAGTGATAAAATCACATTACCACCTCTGCAAGATGAAAATGCAGGTGCAGTAAAGGGAGAGTCTTTATTTCAAGCAGAATTCAGAAATAAATTTCCTTCAGGGACTTCTGGTAATGTGTCAGGAGATTATTTCATGACTGTACTTACATGGGAGCTTAGGAATTTCGCATCTTGTTTGGAAGACAGTCCTTGCAGCAGCCTGCAGTCCCAGTGCTTATTCAGTTGTGAACCACTAACCTTTGGCCTTGATCTACCCACTGAAATCAGAAAGCATCTTCTGGTTGATTTACATGGGCTTTTGATGTAGGCCCCAGTAGTAATAACCACTTTTAAGTGGGTGGGTGTGATGGACCCCATGTGCTGTTCTCCTTCATTTAATTGCCATCTCATTTAAAATATATTTAGTTTCATAGAATTACAGAATCATTTAGGTTCTAAAGCCCTTGAGACCACTGAGCCCAACTGTTCCCCCAGCACTACCCAGGCCACCACTAATTCATGTCTCTAAGTGCCACATCCACATCTGTTAAATCCCTCCAGGGGCGGGGGCTGTACCACTGTCCTAGACAAACTGTTCCAGCTGGATGACTATTTCCATGAAAAATTTTTCCCAATATCCAACCTAAACCTCCCCTGACACAACTTGAGGCCACTTCCTCTTGTCCTGTCCCTTATTACCTTCGAGAAGAGCCTGATTCCCATCTGGCTCCACCCTCCTGTCAGGGAGTTGTAGAGAGGGAGAAGGGCCCACCCGAGCCTCCTTTTCTCCAGGCTGAGCCCCCCCCAGCTCCGTCAGCCGCTCCTTGTCACACTTGTGCTCTAGTTCTTTCGCTACTTTCCATATTCCATTCACAATATATATTTAAAACATATGTTTTAATCTGAGAAGGAAGCTTTTTCCATGTAAATAATAGCCCTTCTAAGCACCAGGAGAGTAACAGATATTCTAAGCATCATTTGCCCTCTAAAGCACCAGGAGTCCTCTTCTGTGTCCTGCATGGAAATTATCTAATGGTTATGAGCTGACTTGAAAATGTCTTCTACTGAAAGTGGATCTCCTCTGCACACATAGTGTGACCAGAGCAGCTTGATGGTGTGTCAAAAACACAATGAAGTGTCTCTGTCTGAGGTAGGGTTTATCTATATTGGGACACTCAGGAAACGTACGATAAATTAATTAAATCAGTTTTAATACCCCCACATTTATGCAGCTGATGGTGATGGTAAAGTGCAAACAATAGCCAGTTGCAAATTAATACAGCTCCCCCTGGAGTTTGTTGCATATATTACTATTAATTTAAAACCAAGGGCCTCCCCATTGAAGAGATATGACCTTTACTGTACTTTTCACTGGGAGCTTCGGATACATTGCCTAGGGATGACCAGAACACCTTAGGTATCTGCAAGTGTCTTATAGCAGTTCAAAATAACCTCTGTGAAGGGAGCAAACATATTCAGCTGCAACTAGAAATACAGACCCTAAGAAATACAAACCCAGTCTCTTGTGTTAGTTGCTATTGCTTGAGCATCTTGATCCCTTCCAAGGCAAAGCTAAACAAACTCTTTTAACCCCACATCTGTGGCTGTAAATTACATTATTTAATAAGCATTTGGTGCAGAATTTGTCCTTTTTCCTCTTTAAATAGCTCACAAACTTCAAGTATTTTGCTCTGCATGTGGAATCCTTCTATCAATAAGTGAAGTATGTGGGCTCATTGGAGTGATTTTGCAATGATCTCATACCCAAATAAGAAGTATATTTGACCCAGTCTGTGGCAGAAGTAGGAATTGTTAGCCTAAGGTCATTTGTTCCTTTTCCAAAGGTTCTACCATGACAAAATTTGCAATAAAGTATATTAAATAATATCTGTAATAACTTGTAGGTGGTTGTCTTGGTTTCGAAAGACAAGTGTCTGCTAAGGAAGGCAGAAGCCTCCCTTGAAGTGGCAGATGTAACCCCTTTCCCTCTGAGTTATTATAATTTTGAAAAATCAAGGGCCTTTAGGCAAAGATGTGGGAAATAGGAATAACAGCTCTTTACTATTATATATATATAACCAGTCAAACAAAACAGCAATAACTATGGCAGTAACAGCAAGCACAAACCCAGTCCCAGCCTTCTCGGCTGTCAGGCCCTTTCCCCTCGGGTGCAGTTCCGCTCACAGCCGGCAGGGGCGCTGGCGGCTCCCGGTGGGCAGGGCAGGTGCGATGGTTCCCCCGCGGCTGCAGGGGGCGCTCCGGAGCGAGCTCGGGAAGCACGCGGCACTGGTGCCTTAGGATCCCGGGAAGGGATGGAACAAAGGCTTCACAAACCGCTGGGCAGCCGATCCTGGGCTCTCGGGAACAGCAGGCTGGAACGGCAGGCTGGAACGGCAGGCTGGAGCGGCAGGGACGAGCACAAATCCCGGGTGGCAGACGAGATGTATCCAGATGGGAAAACCCCACAGAGGCCCAGGCAGGCAGGGCGAGCAGGGCTACAGTGTAGCAAAAGCTCGAAGCAGCAGCTGGGCAGGGCAGGGAAAACGTCTTTGGGATCCCGGCGTTGTTTCCAGCAGAAAAAGAAAGAAAAAAAAACGGCCGAGGAACCCGCAGCTCCTTTCTCTGCAGCTCCTCTCTCCAGACGCTCAGAGCGAACTGACCCCACACCCAGGTGTAGACAAAGGAGTAGCCAGGCCCGCCCCACCCCCCTTTTTGTCTTTCTTAAGTACAGCTATTTGTCCCCTAGCAACATGCATATGGGAGAAAATTCCTTTAACAGGAAAAAAACCCTAAAACTAAACTAAAACCCCAACAGTGGTATCTCCCTACCACATGTCATTTTGAAGGACATGAGTCCATGTGTCTCAACTTCATTGCAAAAAGACCACTGATAAAGTAGTGCTTCCAGAAATGGCAATTAAGTATTCAAATATAATTTCTGACAATTCCTCACTAGCATTTCATGCAGCTTTCTCCAGAGGCTTTTCAAAAATACACTTAATTCCACAAGACTCTTTGCCAGATTTTGTTAAAATTGCTTTCTGGAATTTTGTTAGTAGTAATTTTAATTATTTTCTGGCTTTGCTTTCCAAAATAAAAATGTCCAGAGGAAGTGGCTTCTGGTATTCCATAATGTCAAAGTGAGGAGCTGCCAGTATGAATTTCAACAACACATAAACACAAGAGAGAGTCAGTAATCTGGTGATGTCTTTGACTGTTGGATTCACCTGAAGAAAGCTGAAGATCACAGAATCACAGACTGGCTTAGATTGAAAGGCACCTTAAAGCTCATCCTTGTTCCAGCCCCCTGCCATGTGCAAAAACCACTTTCTACTAGTCCAGGTTGCTCCAAGTCCTGTCCAACCTGGCCTTGAACACTTCCAGGGATGGGGCAGCCACAGCTTCTCTGGGCAACCTGTGCCAGGGCCTCACCATACTCACAGGGAAGAATTTCTTTGAAATATCCAGTCTAACCCTGCTTTCTGTCAGTGTGAAGTCATTCCCCCTTGTCCCAGACTCACAGAGTCACAGAATATTCTGAGTTGGAAAGGACCCACTAGGATCATTCTGTCATTTCAGGCCCTTCTCCAAAGTCCCTCTCCAGCTCTCTTGCAGCTCCTTTAGGCACTGGCAGGGGCTCTAAGGTCTCCCCAGCGCCTTTTCTTCTCCAGGCTCCCACATCCATAACCTCCCCATCTGCCCAACCTGAGTGGTGTGGCTACTGTACTTGATGCAGCGACAGGAACTTCATCTTTTATGGTAACACACTGCAGGAACACCCATAGGGACATAATAAAGGTTATGCTGTGATCTTCAAAATGATGCAGACAGATAATGACAGCCTTTTGATGTGGTTAAAAAATTCAAATGCCAGTTTCCTAGGGCATCAGTAAATTACACAGGGTCCTAAGTAATGCCATATACATGGGTGAATTGGACAGTACTGCTCCAGCATTATTGCCGCCAGTGACTGCTCATAATTAGGGACAAAAGAAGCCACTCCCCATCTGAAGCCTACAAATACTCTACTTAAAATAATCCAACAATCCTAATTAATGAACTAATTATTGTAAGCCCTACAATTCAGAGACGATCTGGGTTATTAAATGGCTTTCATCATGTTGAATGGTCATTGTGGTGAACAATACAAGGCAAGGACTAAACCTCTCAAAACTCATGAAAATCAGATGTAAATCTGAAACCTTATCCCTACAAACTTCTCATGTTATAATGCCCTTGGAAATGGTTCTTTTTCATGCTGACATAACAAAACCCAACAATAAGTCTGAATTTTAGAATGAGGCCAAAGCTTGAGCTAGCATGAGCTGGAAAGCTGCTGGGACTTTTTTGCAGCTCTATGAGTTCCACTGTTACAAAATCACTAATAAATCAACATAGGTTTCGGGGTCATGTTTGAATTTTTCTCTTGGCAAAATTTTACTTTTTAGTCCCTGAATTGTGGGTTAGAGCTCTCAGCCTACATCAAGCAGCTTATTAAATGCAATCTCCATACACATAGCAGGTGAACTGCTATGTTAAGTAAGTCATTTGACTTTTCTAAACATCACTATTTCATCACCACATTCTGTTCCTGTGGAAATGAAGAAAATAGGAAAATCCTGCTATGGTAATGACATATGGACTTTAAAATCAGCAAATCTATGTAAATTAGTGTCCTGGTGTTCTCTGGGATAGAGTTCATTTTCTCCCTAGGAGCTGGTATGTGGTTGTGTTTTGGGTTTAGGATGAGAATAATATTGTGTCTTGGTTTGAAAAGACAGGTGTCTGCTAAGGAAGGCAGGAGCCTCTCTTGAAATTAAAAATGCAACCCCTTTGCCTCTAAATGATTATAATTTTGAAATTAGGGGCTTTCAGGCAAAGATATGAGGAATACGAATAACAGTTCTTTATATATATGTATATATAAACAGGCAAACAAACAACAATAACTATGGAAGTAACAGCAAGCAGAATCACAAACCCAGTGCCAGCCTCTCTGTTGGGCCCTTTCCCCTTCAGTGCAGTTATGGTTGCAGCTGGGAGGGGCGCTGGCGGCTCCCGGCCGGGCAAGGTGGGTGCGATGATTCCCCCACGGCTGCAGGGGGCGCTCCGGAGCGAGCTCGGGGAACACACGGCACTGGTGGCTTGGCCAAGACAGGGAGGGATGGAAGGAAGGTTTCACAAATCCCCTGGGGCAGCCAGTCCCGGTGTCCGGCCAGACCCTTGGGATAGCAGGCTGGAACAGCAGGGACGAGCACAAATCCCAGGTGGCAGATGAGATGTATGGAACTCCAGAGCTGCAGTGGGAACCCTGGGAGGTCTGGGCAGGCAGGGCGTGCGGGGCTACGATGTAGCGAAGGCTCAAAGCAGTGACAGGGGCAGGGCAGCCGCAGCCCGGCTCCCAGCGGGGCAGGGAAAGGTGGGCTTGGGAATCCCGGGTTTCTCCCTGAGGCACCCAAGCAGATAGTGAACAGGTCCCTCTTTTAGTAAGGTGGGGTGTTAGGGTCCTGGTGCAACAGCCACTCCACTGAGGAGGCTCCACTCACAGTAGACGGAAGGCAGCCGAAAGCAGAAGCCCGTAGCAGACGGAATCCCTCCACAACGATGGCAGCGTCTCTCTGTCCCAACACTGGGAACACCAGCCCACCCGGGGTGCATCCAACCCCCAGGTGAAAGAGAGTAGCCAGTTCTACCCCTCCCTCTGTGGCCACGTGTTTTGTTTTTCTTAAGCACACAGTAATTTGTTGCCCTGGCAACATATCTGGGAAAAATTCTTTAAGAGAAAAAGAAAACTCCTAAAAAAAAAAAGAGAACTCCTAAAAACCCCATGTTGGTAACATACTTTTTATAGGTGGAAAAAGTGAAGAAGTGGGGGAAAATCAGTCACAGAAACACCATGTCTCATCTGACATGAGATTTTAGTTTTTTTAAAAAATTATGTTTTGGTTTTTTTAATATTTTGGGCAAAGAAGCATTGGCATCTTCACACTGTGTTCATATGTTATTTTTAGTGGTTTATCTCAGGAAAAACTATTCTTACAGCTGTGATCTTCTCTGATTTTCTATCTAATTCTAAGCTAGAATTAGTTTTGCTGTCTGGAGGAAACATATCTAGAGTCTCAAAGGCAGAAAGCATTCTCAAAATTTCTTGACATTTAGATAATTTCGTCATTCTGAATGCATTTTTCACACCTTGGGCAAAGAAACTCCATAGATATCATCCCAAAAATCAAGCTTCGGTCGTCCAAGGTGAAGATGGAAAGCTCAAAAGGAAGAAGCATGAGTCTTGTAATGAACCAGAAACCAGGAGATGAATCAAACAAATACAATAGGTCCAAAATTACTATGTTTGAACTTCCTGATCTCAACACGTCTCAGGAGTCTGGGTGCTTGAAAATAGAACACTTGGCTATAAAAAATACTGAAATAGAAGATTTTTTTTTCACCAGAAGGAAGAAATGGAGATGCACTTGTTTCCAGAAGATCTTCCATAAAAGGCCACTGGGTTTAATCAATTTTCCTGATCAGAGACAGCAACATCCAGAACTCACACACAATGCTAGGCTCAACAATGTCCAAAACTTAAGCTTGTATTGAATGAGGCATTGAATTTATTTGATGCCTACATGTAGAATCAAACAATTTGGGAAAAAAAGTCCGTATAGATGTGTTACTATGGGGTAAACCAGGGAATCACCCTGCAGAAAAGTTTAGCATCTCCATTTCAACTTGGAAGCACTTTGGAGAAAAGCAGACCATGGTGAGGAGCTGCAAAGAAAGGAGCAGGATGGAAGAGGATGACTTTATCCCATGAGGATGGCCATTAAACCCCAGAAAACTTGACTTTCTGTGGGGTATGCCCAGCCCCTGCCCTGGAGGGATCTCTGCTGAGATAAGAGATTTCGTAATCGCCCAGCAGGACTCCCTGAAAAGGCAACCACTTCTTTGGTCACGGCGAGAAAAGACAGACCCACAATCCTTTAGGAGACCTTGTGCAGATCCCTTGTAACCCATTGGCCTTCACCCATCCCCTGTATCCCTATAAAAGCTAAGCCCTCTGCCCCTGTGGGAGAGAGTTCTCGTCCCTGGCTTTCCCCTTCACCGGAGTATGGACCAACAATAAAGCTACCTTCCATGTGGAACCAGCCACACGAGCCTCTCGTCTCTCTCTCTGGTCTGGTTTGGCCTGGAGGCTGCCCTGCAGAGCTGAGCTGGAATCACGAGCTGACAGTCACTAAAGAGCTGACAGCCTCTGCAAGGGCCCTCCTGGCCAGCAGCTGAGGGAAGACACCAGGCCTCGGGAAGGTGATTCCTTTCGGAACCATCTCTCGGGACCGGTCACCTCTTCCTGGGTCAGAGCCACCGACCCCACCACCAGCTGTAATAACTTTCCATTCCAGTTTTCATTTTACTTCCCCCTTTTAACAAGTTCACTTTTGAATACCCAAGACCAAAATAAGTGCTGAAGACAATGCTGTTACAACACCACTCCACATCATAGATATTACAAACCCAGGAGCACTGCAGGTGAATGAAGGCTTACTGGGCTTCCAACAGGATGGGTTCCATGGTGTGGGAAGTGCATGGTGATGAGGACATGAGGACAGGAGGACTGGAGGAGAGGAGGAGAAGAGGAGAGAAGGACAGGGTTTTCCAGCACAGCACAGCACAGCACACTCAACTCTTCCAGAGCTGCCCGGCCCAGTGGGAGCAGGAATTTCCAGTGCTGCGACATGCACTAGGGACAGGCATTCCCAGTGCTGCTGCAGGGGTCGCAGGACTGGTGTTCCTGGCAGTGCAGGGACAGGTGTTTTGGCTCAGTCCCTGACAGTCCCTGGCAGTGCCATGGGGATGAACGTCTCCAGCACGACCACCTATGCCAGGCAGGTGCTGCAGAGTGCTGTTGGGATGGATGGCTCTGGTGGGGCACAGGGACAGGACTGGTGCTCTGAGAGCTGTGTGGTACATGGGGATGGTGCTGTTCCAGATGGGCATGGTCCCTCTGCTCAGGATGGATGTTGCCTGGTTGGGATGGGATGGAGGTAGGTGTAGATACAAAAATGCTGCTAGCAAGGATTTTCTTGCTGTTTTCTAAGTCCGTGAGAGACTTTTCTCTCTCACAGAAGAGGTAGCAGAGTTATGTAAACAACCAAACACCTGCAGCCTTGAAAAGTCTTGTTTATGGTATAGTAGGAAAATATTTTGACAATGGATGTTTTAGGATTTTAGCCAATCACCCCAAGGGGTGGCTGATCGTTGTCCAATTAGACTATGAAGAAAAAAGTCTATAAAAGAGTTTGTAAAATAATTAAATAAATCCATCTTGCTGCACAATTCCTGCCTGCTGGATCTTCCCTCCTCCTCCTCCTCCTCCACAGCTGCGGGACATGGTGATATACCCTAGGGCCTAGGACTGCGGTAATTGGTAGGTGCTGAGGGAATGGTTGCATTGGGCTTTGGTGTGTGTGGGCATCATGGTTGGTATGATGTGGGATGAGTTGGCCTGATGTGGGATGGCTTGGCATGGAATGGACTGGGTCTGTGTGATGTGAGATGGGTTGGTCTGATGTTGGGTTGGTTGGCACAATGTGGGGCAGGTTGGTCTGTTGTTGGGCCGGTTGGAGTGACATGAGGCAGGTTGGGGTTATATGAGGCAGGTGGATGTGCTGTGGAGAAGGTTGGTGTGATGTTAGGCAAGTGGATGTGATGTAGGGCAGGTTCATAGAATCACAGAATCATGGAATAAGCTAAGTTGGAAGGGACTCATCAGGATCATCTTGTCCAATTCCTGGCCCTGTGCAGGACACCACAACAATCCCACCATGTGCCTGAGAGCATTGTTTAAACACTTCTTGAGCTCTGTCAGATTTGGTGCTGTGACCACTTTTCCTGGGGAGCCTGTTCTAGTGCCTAACCACCCTCTGGATGAATAACCTTTTTCTAATATCCAACTGAAACCTCCCCCAACTCAGCTTCAGGCCATTCCTTCAGGTCCTGTCACTGGTCACAAGAGTTAAGAGATTGGTATATGCCCCTCTGCTTCTCCTCCTGAGGATACTGAAGACCTCCGAAGTCTACACTCATTGTTCAGCCTCTTCTCCAGGCTGAACAAAAGAAGTTACCTCAGTCGCTCCTTATAAGGCTCTCCAGACCCTTCGCCGTCCTCATGGCACTCCTTTGGACGCTCTGTAATAGCCTAAGGTCTTTTTTATATTGACATAAGATAGATGGATGTGACATGGGGCAGGCTGGCCTGTTGTGGGGCAGGTGTCACATGGGGTAGGTGGATATGATGTGGGGCAGGTCAGAGTGATGTGGACGGGATGGCGTGGATGACGCTACTGCCGATCCACAGTGTCGGGCCCAACCCCGCAGCCCCTCCGGTTGCCGCGGCGACCACCCCTCCCCCCCCCCCCCCCCCTTCTCCTCCCCTGAACTATTTCCGTCCCACCACGTGATGACAACAGCGCCGCACACGTGATGGAGGGCGCTCTGTCAATCAAACTGAACCTCTTCCAATCACTGCCCGCTTCTTCGGGCACCGTCCCGCCTTCCGGAAGCGGGCGCTCTAATCGGCGCCGGCGCTCGTTCCAGCGGTTTGACAGGACCAGCGAAGAGGGGCGTTGATTGGCGTCACATTGAGCCAGTCGTAACTCCAGAAGGTGGGTGGCTCCCGCCCCTGAGGCCCGAGGACCAATGGGCGTGCGGAAGGCGGTGCTTCGCCCACCCCCGGCACTGCGGTAATATGGCTCCGTAGCGGCTGGCCGGGTCGGCGTTGCTGCCGCCATTAACCCTTGCGCGTCCGGCGGCCTCGGGGGAGTGGAGCTGGGACCCTACGTGAGGATGAGCTCGGCTGCCGGTCCTGCCGCATTACCGCCGGGCTCCGCCGCCCGCGCCCTGCATGTGGAGCTGCCTTCGCAGCAGGTACGGCGGGGCCTCGGGGCGGCGCTCGGAGGGGGATGAGATGGAGGAGGGTGTCCTGAGGTGAATCAGGGGTGTCCCCTGAAGTGTGGGGTGTTCTGAGGTGAAGGGGGTGTGCTCTCTTAGGTGTGGGATGCCCTGAGGTGTACACAGGGGCTTGCTCACTGACATGTGGGTTGTTCTGGGCTGAAGGGAGATGTTTCCTGAACTGAGGAGTGCTCCCTGAGGTGTATAGGGGTTCCTCTCTCGCGTGAATGGGGGTGCTCCCTGAGGTGTGGGGTGCCCTGAGGTAAAGGGGTGAACAGGTACTCCATGACGTGTCAAATGGGGCTTCTCCGAGGTCTGGGGGTATCTGAGGCAGAGTCCCAAGCTGAGGCAAGGGGGAGTTTGAGCACTTTTCTCTTAGGCTGGTAGGAAGGCGAGAGGAAGCATGGGGCTAGGGGTCTGTGCCTGTCTCCTGGGGGATTCAGGTGGTGTTTCCTCTCCCAGGAAACTATTTCTGTGCCTACAAAGGATCTGGGGCAGATTAAAGGTGAGAGTTGCAACAGGAATAACACCCTGAAAATCGGTGTTAAACTAGGGCACCTCGTGAGGCCGGAGCAGCTCCTCTTGGCGGGGTGAGGAGCGAGTGTGGCTATAACATGCGATGTATTCTGAAAAGTGGTGAAATGTTCCCTCCCCATTACATCCTTCCGTTGCCTAACTCTCTTTTTCCTGTTTGCTGATAATTGGCTTTTGGTTTACTGGGCATCAGTCCCACGTTTTAATTTTGGAGAGCATTAGGAGGAAGGTTAAGCGAGGAAGCCTAGTTTCTGCCTGAGCATTTAGCAATCCCTATCAAACTGACTCTCTGCCCTTTCCCTTCTTGCATGTGCTGACTGTGCAGGTTGATTGTACAGGAGCTGGAGCAGGAGTGGTGAAGGAGGCAATAATTAGCAAAGTTTTGCTTTTCTTTAGAAATACTGTAAGATGTGAGTCGTGTTTTGGCTCATTGACTCGGTACAGTCGATGTTATTATGAGGTAGACACAGGATCTGTGTTACTTGAGCTACATATTACCAGGTGGGAATATAAAGAGTTCCTAGAGAAAACATCAACAGATGTTAACTTGAAGTGGAGCTATAACTTCTCTTTTGTTAAACATGTTTTAGCAGAGATCCACTTAGGGGCAAAGACAGGGAATGGAGGTGGCTGTTGGCCACCCAACCCTAATTTGTGAGCAAGTACTTATTCTGAAATGTGGGCCTGCTCTATGTTAATGAACATAAACACTGTTCTGTATGAACAGGAAACAGGGGATTGTCCATGAGATCAAGTATGGCCTTCTCCCTGCTGAATTTTTGGTTTTATTCTTTCTCAGGCTTGTGCAAGGACCAAGTGAATGCTGCAGGGAGAAGCCTGACGTATTAGTCGTTGGACTTCATTTGTGAAAGTGAGACCAAAACACAGGCTTTTTCTCCTAGGAGCAGAAACTTTTGTAGGAGTTCAGAGGAGCAGAAACTGAGTCATCAGTTATAGGATATTCCAGTTGAGTAAATATTTATCGAGGATGCTTATGTGTTAATTGTAGCAAGTGTAAGGCTGTGATAGAGACTGAGGTATTGTTCTGCTGTGCGCTCTACTAACACAAGGATCGTATGCTGAGGGATCTGTGTACTGTGTCGATACTTGGAATCAAATTGAGAGGCTCAGCTGAACACACTGATAGCAAATCACCCTCTTTCTCTGTATTATCTGAGCTCAAAAGTCTGAACTTACTGAACTGCAAGATGCCTTGAAGGCGCTCAGCACACTGGAGCTATTTTCCTGCAAAATTATGAAAAAGAAAAGTCATTCCCAGTCTGTTGTACCACCTCTGTAATGCCATAGTCTGACTGATCCAAGCTATGTGGTGCTATGTAAGGTAAGGTAATGGTTTGCTACGTGCGAGCACAGAAATCAAATTGGTGATTTTTTTTAGTAGGCAGTTTTCTCTAGAACACCCAGTGCTACATTTTTTTCACTATAAGGATTGAGAGCAGGATGGTCTGAATCCTGGCTCTAAGTCTCTCTAAAGACAAATTCTCAAGTGTGAACTTGAGGTGAGTGCTTTTAATGACTGAAGTGACTTTTAAAGGGCAGAAGTACTGAAGGTTTAATTTGGTTTTAGTCTAGCTCTAATTGTTCCAGTAACATTCACATTGATTAGAAAACAACGTTCCTACTACTGACGCTTTTGCAGGAGTGAAAAGTCAAGTATAAAACCTTTTGCTACTGTGACCACACTTGTGGCAAAACTGACCTCTTCTTTAATTTGTTTGCGGGGCAGGATGACCAGGGCAAAGAATGCCTTTTGCTGTTGTATTCTGCATTTTAAGAGAAAGAAATAGAGGATATGGCTGTAAGGAGATGCATCTGATTAAGTATAAAATTCCCATTTGAATCCCTTAGTAATTGTGACAGGATGTTCTCTTTTGCTGTAAGAGTGAGCACAACAGAACTGAAAATGTGAAATAATTGCACTTTAGGAGCAGAGATTTTTTAGTAATATATCTTCTCACCTGCTCGATGCAAGAAAACTGGGAGTGTCATGATAATTTAAGGATTTCTGAATGCTTAAAACAAACAGTTCAATCCTGTTATTGTAAGCAGTTCAAAGCAACGGAGGGGTTGGGGGACCCACAACTTTCAGACTCATATATCCTCAGTGGAAGGGACTGAACAGAAAAATGCAGCCTGAATGTAGAGAGGCAGTCATACCACAGTCAAATGATCTGTTGAATGTTACTGTGCTAATTGCTGGCCAAAACAGATTTCACGTGTGGTTGTCTAGTGACAGGAAAGCACATAGTCATGGACTCCAGAACCAGTTCCTGGGAAGGGGGCATGTGAGGGAGGGAGATATATCTGCTGAGTATGGATGTGGTGGTAAGGAGGGAAGGGGTAAATTGTGCCATTGTGCACAGCCATGAATGGTGTCAGACCAGGTGACCCAATATGTTCTGTATCTTTCAGTTCACAAACATCTCTTGACTGATAGTGACAGTTTCTGTGGAGAGATGCAGCAATGAGGTTTCACCTACAGGTGTCAGAAGTGTATGTTTAGGGTAGAGCAAAACAGAGCAACTGTTAGTGTAACTTCTCAAGGACACTCTGTAGCTGCCATTAACTTTAAGGCTGGGATTCCTAAATATCCAGTTGGAGTTTTATGCACTTCTAAGAGTTCAAGAGCAGTGCTTAGCATACATACATGGCTGCTGTGGCTTCTATACTAGCTTAACTCTGGGAGCATCTCTGCCCTCTGGATTTAACTGTCCAACCAATTCCTTACCCATCTTGCAGTCCACTTGTTGAATCCATCACTCCAGTCTGGAGAGAAGGATGTTGTAGGGGACCACGTCAAAGGCTTTACAGAAGTCCAGATAAATGACATCTGTAACTCTTCCCTTGTCCACTGCTGTAGTCACCCCATCATAGAAGGCCATTGGGTCGGTCAGGCAGGACTTTGCTTTGGTGAAGCCGTGCTGGCTGTCGAATCACCTCCCTGTCTTCCATGTGCCTTAGCACAGCTTCTCGGAGGATCTGTTCTCATCTTCCCAGGCACAGAGGTGAGGCTGACATGGTGGTAGTTCCCAGGATCCTCCTGTCATTTTTAAAGATGGCTACTATGTTTCTCCTTTTCCAATCACCTGGGACTTCACCTGACTGCCATGACTTTTCCAATATTATGGAGAGTGGCTTGGCAACTAAATCAGCCAGTTCCCTCAAGACTCTGTGATGCATCTCATTGGGTCCCATAGACCCAGGCACATTCAGGTTCCTCAGGTGGTCACGAACTTGATTTTACAGTGTGAGGGGCTTTGTTCCACCAGTCCCCAGCCATCCATTCAAAAGGTGCAAGGAAGAGAGGTTGTCATTGAAGACTGAGACAAAAAAGTTGTCGAGTACCTCAGCCTTCTCCTCATCTGTTGTTACCAGTTTTCCAGCATTATTTATCAGGGGGTAACATGTTCTTTGGCCTTCTTTTTCTGGGTAGCATACATGTAGAAGCCCTTCTTTTGCGTCCCCTGCCAGGTTCAGTTTGAGATTTCACTTGGTTTCTTTCTTTAAAGATGTGTATCACGCATACACAACATTTTGGGCAACATGGCAGAAGGGGATGATTCAAAGTGTGCTGGCAAATGTGTTTGACGGGTCTCGTGTAGGAGAAGGGAAGAAAGTTACTGTATGGGTCCAGGGCTGCACATGAATGAGACTTTGAACTAAAACAGTGAGAAAATAGTATCTTTTAAAACAATATTACTCTTGTTATATATTCTCCTGAATAATATGAAAAAAAAGACTGACTCGTAAATATTTTACTTCCTCTTTCCTACAAAATATGGAGGGGGGGGAGGCAGGGGAGAAATCAGAATAGTGGATGGAAAGTGTTGTATTGGAATATTACTTTCATTTCTCTTTGACACACACTGTCTTTAAATGCTGAGTGGGAGGGAAGTGCTGCTCTAGTGAAAACACCACAGTGTGAGTTGTGACCTGGTGATCTTAGTTGTATCCATACCCAGCTGTGTCAGTGTTTAGTGTTTGTTAGAGACAAATTAGGAGGAGTAGTTGTTAAAGGCTCTGGAAAATTGTAATTTTAGCCCAGAAGGCTGGCTGGTAACCTGGGGCTGGAATTTTGCTATCGGCAGTGTACTACCTGTATTCCCTAAGGGATGCAGGTGTGTTTTGCAGACCAGATGGTCTGTTAGTAAGTTAGAGAGAGACAGTCCTGTCCGAAAGCCATACTAAATCAGTCTTCATGCTTTATCTGGGATGTTTGGGGTGGGTTAGGGAATGCTCTTAACTGAGCAACTTGTTAGCTAAAGACCGAAGTATCATTTATGAAAGGAAGTTGACTTATTTGTCCTTGATTTGTCATCCAGCAACAAGATAAGCATTATTATGCTTCAGGTTATTAATCATCCAATGCTGTTTGCTTGTGCAACCTAGAGCATTCTTAAGTGCTTCTTTAAGGTCAAAATTGCCTTTGCTTTGATTTTGTTGATGCTCTTGGCTCCGTAAGGCTCTGTTTACTTTTGGGTCCTTCCTTCTGAGTATCATCTTGATATTCCCAGGTTATTCCCACAGCTAATGTGGACTAATGCTCCCTTCCCCAAGGTTACGTTAAGAGGCTTAAGGGACTTCTCACCTGCTGCAGTGTGTTATTAATGAGGTGCAACTTGCACCCTGATGTTCTCTTTTCTATCCGGTGGGTTAGTTTCCATGCTGTGTCAAAGAAGCAGTTACAGTTTCAGTCTTTCATCTTGGGACTAAATACTTACTTAGACAAACTCAGAGAAAAACATCAATAAGGAAAGATGCTATTTCTAGCTATCCCTTCTAAAAGGTCTTGGTTGAAGATGGAAAGACTGTCAAGTTCCCTATTATTTGCATCTTATGTAAACACCTAGCAAGAAGAGTTTTGTCTGGCCAGTGGGCAGTACTTGTAAGATTTTCTTAACCATAGTTTAGAGCAATTATTTTAGGGTGTGCTGACAGTTGTTACTCTTTGGAGCTATGGTATTTGCCAGCTTGTTGGATGTGTCACTCTCGATGTTATAGTGACCATAACCAAACACAGCTGTTGAAACAACATACTTCATTTGCCCAAGACCCTGCATAGGCTTATGATTTTGCTTTTGAACCTTTCCTCCTAACATTAAGTTAATTCTGTGTTTTGAGTCTTGTTTTGCCACACCTAACCAGCCATCCTGTTTGTGTCTTCTGTACCTGCCCCTACGATATGTTTTAAATAACAGGCTTTTACAGTCTTTCTGCAGAGATTAGCACAAATTCTGGATATGGAAAAAAGGATTAGGATGCAGAATATTAGTGAGGTGTGTGAACATTATGATCACTGCTTACATCAATTTTAATCTTAGTTGTTTTATTCATTTTGGGGTCTAGAATAAGTGGTAGATTTTCTATGTGTGATTATGGGGTACAAAGAGAAGATTTCTTGTGCCTACGGAACAGTTATCAGCTGTTTACATAATTTCATGGGGGTAGAAGTTGAGTTCTGAGTTGCTCCTCAGTGTAAATGCAATTACTTAGTGAGGAAGGAGTTTAGAGGGTTATCTAGTAGGACAGGGTACAGGGGAGGATAGGCCAAAGAACACAGCTGTCTTTCAAGAGTAGTACATAGTCTTAAATTTTTTTCAGTTATAATATAGTTATCTGCTCTAATTATTTTCTGATGCTACTGTTGTTTTAATTAATATTAAAGGAGAAGATCATGCCATAGACTTAACATACTTTGTTAGATCTAACACTGACTTCAGACATTGCATTCTTTAAATCCATACTGACCTTGCAAAGGACTGTTTTGCGTTCAGATAGCTGGAAAAAATTATACTTCTGTCAAGTATTGAGATATTCCTTATTCTTCCTGTTTCACTTTCTCCTTGTGTGAATTAGGGAAGACTTGATGTCTTTTGAACATCTTCCATTTGCTGACTGTTCCTGGTGAAGCTCTCAGTACAGTACAGAAGGAGGAGTAGCTATGGCATGGGGTATGGATGATTAGAAACCTGTATTGACCCTTGATGTGTTCAGGTGAAAGCTTCATAGCTGTTTTCCTTCTTAAGTGAAACTTTCAAAAGTTTTTCAGCTGCCCAGAAACATAGGAACTGTATGGAACTGAACATAGGAACATAGGAACTGAAAGGAACTGTAAACTAAAATTCACAATTGTGCATCTTGGAAAACTTTGAGCCCATATTGATGAAATAACTTTCACTTTTCTTGTGGCCATTTAGTCTGGGTAAATGACTCTGCACAGGTTCAGTGTATCTCGTTCCTTGCATAAGATCTTTGGGAATGTGAGGTATGTGATGTATGTGAGTGTATTGCACCTTCACAGGATAAAAAGTGCAGTTGTGTTCCTACAGTGCATCTTTGAACTGGTGTTGTCCTCAGATCTGATTCCTAGTAGAAATAGTTTTTTAAAGGCAGTTGCAAGAAAGTAGCTAAATCTTAAAAAGGGAAATGAGTTCCTGGATGGCTGTTGATGACTTGACATGAGGAAATTGAGATATGAAGGAATCACAGTTATAAGGAGAACCACAAGTGATTCATTGAACTAATTATGGCTGCATAGCTTTGAGGCACTTGCTGTCTTCAAGTGTGTGCTGGAAGGACATTAAACAGAATTCCAAAATCCTCCTTATGGTGTGTCCCACAAAATTGCATACTAAATGCTTCTGCTTTGCATCAGAAGTAGCTCTGAAAGCCCATTTGATTCTCTTGATTCTGAAGTGTGGAAAACTGTTACATGGCAAACCTTACAAATCTTCCTAGCAAGTGTGTAAATTGGAGTACAAGTATTTTCTTGCCCTTCCTGTGGTTTTTAAGTAACCATACATCTGAGTAGTGCCTAAACTTCCCATGTGCATTTCTTGGATATTAAAAGCTTTATATTCTGCAGCAGAGTTGACCCAAACCTTCTGTGTGGTATGCTCCACTTAAAAAAAAAAAAGGTATCAAATTGGAAAATGAGGCAGCTTGAAAACTTACATAAAATTAAGTAAGAATTCTTGTCTACTATTTGACTTCCAAGAGATTGGATCATGTGATTGCTTCTTAATATTCAAACTGGCATGGAAAGGTGAAAGCAAATAGTGAAAATCTGAGGAAGTTGGAAGGTGCAATAATTAGGTGTAGAGCAGTGCTGTGATAATAAATAATGCTCATATTGGCCAAATGTAGATAACATTTTGATAACTTTTTTTTTGTTTCAGGATTGGAGGTTTTATGCTTTTTAAGAAAAAAAAAAATGACCCTCCTCAACCTGGCTGGTATGAGATACAAAGCACACAGCGCCCTCTGTTTAAATATGACTTAATTCTGACAAATACTCAGACATCTAAATAGCTGACATTGCAAACTCAGGTCTGTTCAGTCCAAGAACACTGGATTTGCTGTAGTAACGTTTATGTTGCTAACTAATCTTTGCCTCCTGCTTTAGTGCTAAAATAGTTGGAAGGATTTTGCTTACATTCTTCCAGAGCTTCTGTGGGTCATAAAGCAAGGAACCGAGCTACAAAATTCATGTGAAAGCCAGATAAAAACAAAGTGTGTACTATCTTATACAGAGGTCAGAGCTGATCCTGATCTGAGAAAAGAATTCAGGGAATTTACTCCTTGACAGAACTGTCAGGGCACCAGTCTGAAAACAGAGATGGTGCCCAGAGATGAAGACTGTCTTGGTGTGTCTTGATTAGAAAGTATTTGGTAAGTAGGGTGCTCCATTAAACGCTAAGGAAGGAGACCTGGTGCTGAAATTTTAGCCACTGTTGATAGTTCTGTGTTCTGGAAATACAGATTACTGCAATTATGCTTTTCAGCTCATCAGGCCTCTGAGAAAGCCCTGAGTGGTGATGTAATTTATGTGAACTTCTATTTTGCTTGTACAAGATGATTTCCCAGCCTTCTTAATTCTAGTTTTACTGTTGTATTTACATTTCAGGCAAAAGTAAGTTTATTTTTTTTTTAACCCCCCCGCCATTCTTTTTGAATTAGAAATGTTTTCTTGAACCTGTGTGATGCTTTACACTTTACATGGGTTGTATGGAAAGTCATCAGGAATGGGTGAGTGGGGCAGCCTTTTTCAAATCCAGTCAGATGTATAAAACTTTCTTCCTGGGAAATTGTATTTAAGCTTTATTCTGGAAAACGTAGTCCTATTTACTAAGTTCTTAAAAAATCTGCCTGTTCTAATATAATTTCTGAAACTTGGTCATGGCCATGAGTGCAGTGGCCCCACTGTCACTTTCTTAGTAACATCTGGAAGTTTTCAGCCAAACCCTCCATTCACAGAGGGGGCTCTTTGATGGCATATTGGATGGTTCTTGCTGGAAGAAACCAAACTGCCTGCCTTGCTTAAGTTCAGATACTCTCTTGACACCTTTGCAAATTTATTTAACATGTCAAAGGGCCTGCTGAGAGTAGAATTCATGAACAGCTTTGCTAAAAGAGCTAAAGAGGGAAGACCATGCTGCTGGGAGAAGGCAGATGTGGGACAAAGAGAAGACGGACGTCCCCCTTCTCCCAGCTGTGAGCCACTAGATCATCTCAGCTGCTGACAGCATGAGAGGCTCCATGTGGTAAGAATGGGCTTTGCTGTTGCTCATATTAATGACCTGAGCTTCACAATTGATACCCGCAGCCAGAGCTAGAGTCAGTGTGATGGCTGAGTACCAGAAATAGAAAATAGTGTTTTGCTGTGTTCTCATCCAGCTGGGATATACTGACATTATTTTTTTTCCCCCAGGGTTATCAGATTCTTGTAAGGGAATAATAAAGTGGTTAAGATGGAAGAAGAGTCAGAACTCTCTGTGCTTGCTTTTGCTACCCATTATGTGACCTTGAACAAATAATTATGAAATTCCATGAATACTTGAGGCTG
Organism: Corvus kubaryi; assembly: GCF_017639235.1. Lineage (NCBI taxonomy): Eukaryota > Metazoa > Chordata > Aves > Passeriformes > Corvidae > Corvus > Corvus kubaryi. Next base: position 989,428 of record NW_024581032.1, read on the forward strand.
TTGTAGGTAATCCTGTTCTCCTTGTGCTTCCATGAACAGTTCAGACCTTGTGTTAACAACAATGCACTTCTCTCTCATTTGACTTACTCCCTTTTCTTACCTCCCTGCTGTGCCATCTCTGCTATGATTTTTATCAATTATACCAGATTATTAGACAAAAAACAGTGAGTAGCTTTATCACTTCTGTTTCTCAGGCCTGGAGGAAAGCAAAGAGCGGCATCTGGATCAGCTTAAGCCATAAAGAAACTGAAAGTGTTGAAGTCTGCCTGCTCTGTCCTCTTCTGTGGTGGGCACATCTGTGTAGCTGTAGGGGGCTGAATTAGAGGAACTCACCCAGATGTTGAACTACCTTTTGGTTCTGGCAGCTTTACCTTGGTTCAATTTTCTGACACTCACCATAAGACTGCATAAAACACATTATGCAGGATGGGAGTAAGTGTCAGGATGCATTCTGACAATGAAGTGAAGGTGGCACAAGTCAAGGTGGCATTCTAGGCAGAGGTAGTGAAAGATTATGGTATCTTAGTGTTGAGGGAACTAAAGCATGAAGGGACCAGACAGTTTCAGTCCTTTAGACCTCACAAGACTTGGTAGACTGTCTGGAATCATCTGATGGAAAAGCCATCTTAACAAGGTTGATGATGAAAATACTTGATTCTGGAGCAGTCTGACTTGTTTATGGCCTGTGGTAGATCTGGAGGTGTTCCCAGAAAGTCACTGAATGGGAACACTAGATATATTACACAACTGCAAATAGCTCCTCAGAATGATGAAAACTTGAGTGCTTTTCTTTCTCTGAGTTTTGAGAGAAGCTGGCAATCGCTGAGCAGGGATGGTCTTGCTGCACTCCACAGCAGCTCTATTAAGATGCTGTTGTAGAATTCCAGGAAGCTACTTTTCTGCCTCTGCAGGCATGAGGGATGAAACCTGATGGTAGGTTCTGCTCTTCAGATCTCTCCTACAGCTTTCCTGATCAGACTCTACATATCTTTGGGACAGCTCTCTGCTTATAACCTGTGCTATCTTTACATGCAGCAGTGTTTATAAAATACAAGCTACACGGGATTTCTCCTAATGGAAAATTAGTGGATCTCTTCTCCTGGTTTGCAGTCATTTATCTTCAAGATAGAAGGAAGCACTAATTTCTTTCATGTGAGTCAACGCACAGTTGCTATATAGCAGTTGCTTTTAATCAAATGCAACTTAGAATGGCAATTAAAGCAAATGATAACAAGGCCTGCTATGTAATTTCACTGTTCCATTGGCTTTCTTGGGAATTGCAAAGGTCTAGGACAATTGTAACCAAAATAACTTGTGTCACAAAACCCCTAGAATGAACTGTTAGACCTGCTGTACTACCGTGCTAAGCACTGATCCAGATATGCCACTGTTAAGGCTGCGTGTGCTGAATTGAGAGCTCTTGGAAAGGTTAAATAACCTTTTCCATAGTGTTAGTTCTGTAAAAATAACATTTTTGCTGTAGGATATCTCATTAAGATGCTTGCTTGTAGATGCCTGCCTGAGGTCTTCAGTCCTGTATTGCTGGTAGCCTGTAAACTCTTTGAGGAGGTAGTGGTGAAAATTAGCTATACTTATTGCATAATTGGCTTTTTTTTTAATGAAAGCAGATCCTGCACTGTCATCCTGCACTTATGCTGGCCTTTTTGAAGTTAAGTGGCTCAGGAGGCTGCCGAGGCACTAAAGATTGTTTTTTAGCACTTGTATTTTGATTTTTTTAAGCTGGGCTTTTTGGAATGTTCTGGCTGCAGACCATCTTATCCTAGGGGAATCCTCCCTCATCATGATTTCTTGACACTTTTATAGAAAGAGTAAAATAGCTGAAACTTGTCACTAAAGAAAAGGGACCACGTTTTAGCACTTCACCTAAAAGGAGAAGGAAATGAAAGAATTGTGGGTTATTTGCATCTATGGTATTCAACATAGAGTGTGCTGGTTTATTCTTTAAAATTAGTTGCTTTTGCATTTTGAAATGCTCTGGTACCTCATTGTGAACTGCCTTCCCCTTGGCTCGTGGCAGTGCCAGGCTCTGTTGCTCCACAGACACTTTAAGCTGGTGGTTTCATGTCAGCAGTTCTTTGCCTTTGGCATCTTGTTGCTGCACTGTTCTCTCCTTGGTCTGCACAGCTGCTTGTCCAGCCACATGGTGAACCATATTGAGAAACTGAGCTGGTGAAACTAACCCAGGGAAAGGGAAAGGTGGTTAGTTTCCATCCAGACTGGTTCCCAGATATGATTCTGTGAGCAGCTGCACAAGTGCTTATTTAGGGTGGAACGAGTAAGAAAGGGTGATGCAGGGCTGGCAGTATTTGGCTGTTGCCAGTGCTAGCTGAGCTGCAACACAATGGGGTTTTCATTTTGTGTATTCCAACATCTCCAGCAGAAAATTATATGAAACGCATAGGAGGTAACACTAGAGATTTAAAACTTCCCTTAAAATAATATTTACTTTGTCACAAAACAAAGCCCTTGATGAGGAATTCTAGAACCTATTTCAGTTGTCTTTGGGTATGTCTTTGTAGCTGACAGTCTCCCAGTTGAAGCTAATTATCTTTGATCAGGAGAGATTAATTAACTCTGAATGTTGCCTCCGTAGAGTTTTGATGAAATCTGAATAATTCAGTATAATATCAGCGAACATAGTGGGCAAACTGGAAGTGTATTTTCAGGATTCAAGTCCCTCTGTCATCATGACCTCACACTAAAGAATGTGAATGATAAAATTGTCTATGTCTTTGGAAATTTGTTCCCTATCGGCCAGGCTAAATGGACAAGTAATGGCATAGGAGAAGGAGAGTGCTGGCTAAGCTGGAGATTCAAGTAGACATCCATTACCTGTTGCACATTGTCTCGGTTTGACAAAATTAGGAGGAAACGTCCTCAGATGAACGTATCCTCTAATGGAAGGCAGGTTTCGGCAACGCCTCCCCCACAGGTTTCAAAGGAGTTCCTTGGAGGAAAGTGGAAAGAAAACTCTGTTTATTTAACAAGCAGGGTGCACGCAGGCACGAGAAGAAAATGAAAAATGTTAGATAATAAAACCTCTCGCTGTGGAAAAGACCTGGTAGATTCAGAGTCCTTTCTGCAGATGTGGCTCTGCTCTCTCCGGAGTTGGGGTGCGGCGTGGGCCCTCTCCGGGCCTCGGTGTGGGACCTCCCGGTGTTGGTGTTCCGGACCGGAGCAAAGCTGAACAGTTCTAGGAGTAAAAGAAGAAGCCTCAGTCCCCGGAAAACTTCTTACTTCAGCTAATGGACGAGAAGCTAGCTAAAAAGCAAAGGAATGCAACTGTCTTCCCTGCTGCAGAGCTGAGAGCTGGGGAGAGAGCGTGGGAGCTATCTGTGTTCTTTGAACACAGCCGCCGAAGGAATTTCACTGCCTTCCACCCCCTCCCCCCGATCTGGCTTAAAGGCACAGCCCGACGATAGGGACTGCAGTATCATACAGTCACCCCAGGACACACACTGAGTTCTGAACTGTGTTGTGGTCTCATAGCTCCAAATTTAATGATCCTCTTCCAATGGGTTTGGGAGAAGTGAGACTTTAACCTAAACTCCAGATCCTGAAGTCACAAACCATGGAGATAAGGACTCACATCTTGTTCAGAGGTGCAGGTGTAGGTTAGGACACTCGGCAGTTTTTTTTTTTTTTTTCCCAAACCTCATTGGCCTCGTGTACTGTGAGTGGCAAGAAACTTGTTCGACTTTGCTTGAGAGCTAATCAAGGAAACATACTACTTAAAGCAGGCACGCAAATTAGTTAGCAGTCCTTAAGAGAGCTGGAGAAAGTTGCCCTCTTTGTTAGTGTGCTATGTGGGCTGTTCTTTGTAAGGGATTAAAGGAAAAAAAAAAGATACCAAAAATGAAGGGAATGAGCATGGTAGTTGATTTCTGTGCTATTGAAATTAATAAAAGAGAGATGGCACATAAAATTCTTGAATCATTTTTATAGGTAGCAAAATGCATGTTCAAAGACGTTTCTTAAGGAGCGTTTCAGTTGCACATAAACACAGCCAGCAAAGCTAGCCAGCTTTGAGATTAGATGTGAAAAAATGTTCAAGGTCCATGTGGCTTCTTTTAAGTGAGGCTTAATCCTTCTGTTGACATTTTTAATACCAGTTTCTAAGAAAATAAGACCATGTAGTCCCATAGAACGTTTTGTGTTGGATGTTTTTTTTTGTTTTTAATTTTGTAAGTCATGTGTATACTAGAGATACCTGGGCATCCTATCTCTCTGTTTTTAGTCTAAATCATAAATAGACTTTGAGTGGAATGAATCCATCAGTGATTTTTAGGCTGTCACACGAACAGAAATGTAATATTCCTCATACCTTTCCATGAAGGAAAACTAATATCTTGCTGAAGTGGTGTTAAGTGATATAAAGTGTCATACTGTGATTCTAAAACAGATGATGGCCTTTTACTCTTGTTTAAAGCCTTTTAAGACAAGCTGCAAACAGGAAAATTGTCTTTTGGTTTCAAAAGCATTTAAAATGTGCTTTTGGTCAATCTGCTTTTAAGGTGGATTCAGACTTACAAGTGAAGAAGCTTTTGGGAAAAAAATGGTGTAAGATAAACTCTGAGGTAAAAGCATGCACTAAACTAGTTGTTTGAGTCTTGTTGGTGGATTTTGGTGATCCACAAAGTATGTGGAGCCATTTGTCAACATCCCCATGGTATTGGGTGAGACACTGCTGAGTTGAAAGATTGATTGGGAAAATAGGACACTGAAGGAGTTGGTGAGAACTTTATGTATTTGAAGTGGCAGTTCGCTGAGTGCTATATTCATGGGAGGCTGTTTGAAGCATGGGTCTTCGAAGTTACGTTAGAAACAAAAGCTAAGCAGCGATTTAAGAGTGACACTCTTGCAAAATTGCTTTTTGCAATTAAAACTAGTTAAATTTTATGTGAAGTTAATAATGTAAAATATTTGTCAAAGATTAAGGGTGTGGTGTGCCTTGAAGCTAAGACTTTATGCACAGCTATTAAAGCTGTTTGGCACAGAGAGGTGAGAGAGAGAGATTGATTTGATCTGATGATTTTCATTCAAGGTGCAGTATTGTAGTAAACCAAGATAATGTTGGAGTTGGATGAAATCACTTAAACTAAATGTTTTAGTGACATATCCTACTGTCTTAATTCCAAGAGAAAAGGACTTTCTCATCATAGCAGATGGTAACTGACAGTTAAAATCTCAAATTTCACTGTGCCCTTAATTTTCCCTGAAAATCTTGATATGTCTTCCTGATGTATTTTATTTAAGGTTGTTAGAGCAATTTCCAGGATTATTGTGAAATCAGGAAGCTTTGTTCAGCCAGTTCCTAATGGCTCTGGATTAGGTGGTGGTTTATGGTTGAGCTCTTTGTCCACTAATGCTTGTTGAAAATAGCTTTGGCTGGGAAGTGTTTCCAGTGCGATGATGCAGAACATCTGGGTGATGCTGCTGCTGTGTTTGAAGCTGATAGTGTCACATATTTGCTTGAAACTGCTCGAAGAGTTTGGGTAATTAGACGTGGGATAAAAATGACATACAGGACATGAGTAAGAATAGCTTCTCTTGAATATCAGTGTTGCTTAATCCAAGCTTGTAGGTGCTTGTTGCTTGTCCTGTGGCTTTGCTGAATCCTGGCTGTTGACACTTGCTGTCTGACAGAGAAAATGTAGTGTTTGGTGGGATACTTTTTTCACAACAGTGCTTTGTGAATCATTAAAATGCTTTGGGAAAAAAAAGAGAAAGGGTTTGTGTTCAATCTAAGAAAGTTCTTTGACTCTGTTTTTCTTATTTTTAGCGTCGGCTTCGTCATCTTCGGAATATTGCTGCACGTAACATCATCAATAAGAATGGTTATCGCCTCTTGGATACGTACTTCACTCTTCACTTGTGTGGTAACACCAAGATCTACAAAGGTAAACCAGGCTTGCTGTCAACCTTTTTGCTAGCTAATCTTTGAAATCTTTGAATTCTTATGATAGAAATTCTCTCTTTTTTCTTTCCCCTCCCCCTTGACAACTTGCTGCCATTAATTACATCACCTTTGCTAACACTGGAAAAGAGCTCTTTAGTTTCCTCAACTTCATAAAAGCTTTCAGTGTTAGCAGCCATGGAAGCAAAAGAGATGGCAGGTTTGGTAGTCTCTTAAATCAGCCTGTTTTTGTCATTGCTCTTCCCCCAGTGATGATGTAAGAAATTGGGAACTTCCAAGGGCACATAAAAGTGAAAGCTTTTGGAACTTTAGTTGTCTTTTTTGGGGAAGAGTATCCAACCCTGTACATGCCAGTTGTTTTACAGAATATACATCAGCACACAATGTTATCAAAGTTTTCAAAAAATAGAATTGTCAGCCAATGACACGAAGCATCCAGGCATCTGTTCTAGTTTGGATAACTGTGTTCAAGCATTAGATCTCATCTCTTTCTTGCTTTGCTTTCCCACTACAGTATATAGCTCTTCATTGTGGAGAGATGTTATTAAAAAATACGTTTTTATTCTCCTTTTGGTGTGATCGGAGATGAATGTTGGTTTTCTCCTAATTTTTATTTTCATCTGGCACAATGCCAAATCTGGTATCTTGCTTTGTTTATTTTTTTTAGAAGGATAAGAATACAAAACTTTAGCTTGCTGCCTGGGCTTTGTTGTGGTGGTTGGTTGAACCTGTCACTTATGACTGTTTCTGTGGTGTTCAGTGTTAGGGACTGTTTTGCCCTTCATCAAAGCTTTATCCTTGGTCTCCAGTGGGCTGGGATATTGTACAAAATCTGTATTCCTGCCTCTAGAGCTGTCTGTCTAAAGTCTTTAAGCTCTTGCTTTGGCTGGGAAAGCCAAGCATCAGGAGTTGCTTATTCATACATCAGCAGTTGCTTATTCCCATTTAAATACAGGGTTGTTGGCACCTCTGTCAGGTAACTTGACTGTTCCCTCTCTGAGCACCTGGAACAGGTCACCCTCGCTCTACAAGAAAGCTCTGTAATTAATTTGTCCAAGCTTCTGTGTTCCAGGAAGATGGTGTGTGGCAAACCAGTTACTTTGCAAATGTCATCCAAATACTATTAAGTACCATGGCATGTTCTTTCCACAGAAATCGAAGCCTCAGTAAACTTTGAGAATTATCATGGGTATAAAGACGAAATGCTACATTTAAATAATGACTTGTAATAACTAAGTGTGAAAGAGTAATTTTAGTCAAAAGCATGACTACATTTCAAAGTCTTTCTCATGAATCAGTTACTAAAAAACTGGACCCACTAACGTTTGTCTTTCTTGAGTGTTAGTTATTTTAACTTTTTCTGTTTCAAATACTAAGATTTGTATCAGTATTTAAGGTAATCTAAAGGTGCTTTTTTACTTATTTTCCTTTAGAATTTTATAAGAGTGAGGTGATCAAGAATTCTCTGGTAAGTTCATTTAATGTGGAAAAACTTTGTTTTAAAAATTATATTTTCTGCAGTATATTGATTTCTCCACTGAATGACAACTGTTTAATGTGTCTTTCCACTGTTCAGTTCTGTTAGGAGCATTGTGTTCTTCTCCTCGTTTTCAGATTCTTTTCATGAGGGTTAGAATAGGAAGCTACTGAGTAGTAGAAATGCTGATTTCTATTAGCATCTTTGTGTTGTGTAGGAAAACAGCAAGGAACATGTACCTGCCATATATATACATAAGTTCTTTGAAGAACTAATAGCTGTAAGAAACTGAAGTTTGAAAACATTAGGTTTTCCAAATTTTTCAGTTTAGATTAGTGAAGGGGCCAGAACTGAACAGTTTATTACAAATGAGGAAGGGTAGTAGTAGGATGGGAGTAGGATGTTGCAAATGTTGGCTAAGGGAGTTTGAAAACCTGCTGAAGACTTTTTAATGCCTGCATTAACAAGGTAGAACTGCTCCATTTATAGCACCCTGGATAAATGCTTTGAAACCCTCCTGAATGGAAGAAAAGCTGTCTGCATACTCAAGACTGCTAACTTCTCCAATTTCTCTCTTAAGTTGATAGGATTTTTAGTTCTCTCTATTCTAAATCAGGAAAAGGAAAAACAAAAAGGGAAACTAACTACAGAACATAAGCGATGGAATAACAAAAATCTAAATAAAAGATGTCTTGAGGACATCCGTATATCACCTATGGGTATTTTAATGACCTGGTATTCTTGTGCCTGAATAGCTATGAAATATCCTTTCTTGTTAGGAGAACTTGATTAATGCATTTCTTCTGTAATACTTACTGGTAACTTTGCCTCTCCCTTCTTTTCAGAGGCATCTTATTCCAAATTGGCTCATCCCAGTTCAGGGATGCTTGGCCATTTCCAAGCTGCTTAAGTGCTAGAAGGGAAGGCAAGTTCTTTCATGGGGTGGTCGGTTCCTACTTTTTGTTTTGGAGGAGCTACTGTTTCTGTGTTCAGCAGAGGAGGGAGAGAAATATATATAAAAGCACTTTCCCATTTCTGCTTTTGGACACCCTGTTGTCTCTTGGCACTAGTAATGTTGGATTGACTTGGTTTTCTTACAGCTTGGGTCAGTTCTTTGGATGTTGTTAGAGATGAGTGGAAATTCTTGGAACGTTGTGTTTGCAAATCCAAGTTCTGATGGAATTTGCAGTTTAGCTTAATGTGTGCTGCTTCTGAAAAGCTCTGGGTGCAAGTCTGATCTCGTGGAATAAAGATGAGCTTTTAGTGACAGCATTTGAGGATTGAGCATCAGTCAAGGAGGAGTAGAATGTGAACAAATATGTCAGCAAATTGTGCAAATTTAATTATTGGGGAATAGATCAGCATTTAACTTTGGCAATACAAGCTATACACTGGTTTTCAGAAGCTGAATTATAACTGTGAAAGGAATGTTACTTCCGTTTTGAAAGTTCCTGATTTGGTTAAACTGAATTAGTAATTTCTGAAGTAAATTCTTTGATGTCTTGTAATGGAAGGAAGCAAAACCCATTCACAGTTTCTGAAGTACTTTACAGCATGTACCTTTTAACTGAGGAATTCTCTCTAGCAAACAGTGTAAGGAAGCAGCAGAGATTGCTGGCTTCAACTCTTTGTGAACCTTGAAATGGCTGTTGTTCCTCATTCTTAAGATTTTTTAAAATCTTTGAGGGGGGCTTTGCTACTTTTTGAATTGTCAATGTTTGGACTAGTGTCAGCCTGTTTAAATTGTATTTATCCTTCTTTGAATACTCAGAATCCAACATGGAGGAGTCTGGACTTTGGAATAATGCCTGATCGTCTTGATACCTCTGTCTCTTGTTTTGTTGTGAGGATCTGGGGTGGCAAGAAGGAGCACTTCCAGCTTTTGATTGAATGGAAGGTCAATCTAGATGGGTTAAAGTACTTGGGCCAGCAGGTAACGTGAAAACATTTTTTCTCAGCTTTCTTCTTAAGGAAACAAAACGTCTGGATTAATTAATGTGTAGTATGCTAAGAAAGGAAATGAGTCTTCAAAGGTTGTATTTTAAAGTTTGATTACAGATATCATGTTAGTTTACATCAGAGCTTTAAATCATAAAATCATGCAGTGGTTGGGGTTGGAAGAGACCTTAAAGATCATCCAGTTCCACCCCCCTACCATGGGTAGGGACACCTTCTGCTAGCCCACCCAACGTGGCCCACTTCCAGGCATGGGGCAGTCACAGCTTCTCTGGGCAGCCTGTGCCCTCACCATCCTCACAGCCAAGAATTTCTTCCCAATATTCTATTTAACCCTACCCTTTGGCAGTGAGAAGTCATTCCCCCTTGTCCAAAGTCCCTCTCCAGCTCTCTTGGAGCCCCTTGAGCCAGTGGCAGGGGCTCTAAGGTCTCCCTGGAGCCTTCTGTTCTCCAGACTGAGTTCTCGAGTCTTACCTCTGTTAAGTTTCCCGCTCTCTTAGTTATTTTTGTCACCTGTAAATACAATAATAGGAAAGACGCTCCAGCTAGTGTTTCTGATTTCAAAGTAGAATGGCTGAACATAGTAACTGTTGTTAAAGTGTGAAGCAAACAGGTTTTCCATGGTTAAATTCAGTTTTCTCTTGAGATTTTATGTACTTCTAGAATTACAGGTGATGAAAAAACTGCTTTAGACTCTTGGAACAATTTTTGTTCATTTGGTGTGAAAATGTGCAGTAAGCTGGCTGTAAACTGATTTGTTTTCTTCCTTCCCTACAGATCCATGCAAGAAACCCAAATGAGATTATTTTTGGTCTCAATGATGGTTATTATGGAGCTTCATTTGAACAGAAGGTAAAGGTGTCTTGTATTTGTTCTGGCTTGTTGGTACTGGTGACAAACTGAAAGTCAATCAGTGAGCTTGATTTTTCACATTTGGATGCTCAGAACATTAAAATGCATTGTTTTGAGAAGAAATATTTTTTTGGCATGACAGATAAGAACTAATATCTTGCCTTGGTTACATGGATATCTGTGGTGTTTTGAAATGACTTAGGGTGTAGCATTTAAGGTCCAAAAATCCTTTGGTTACTGAAAATAAGCTTTGACTATATTCTTTGAGGCAGCCATTTCATTCAAACATAGGACATACTGAAAATGATGTTGTTGTTAAGACTCATTTTCATGGCAAATATAAAACCACAAAGTTTTGGTTATCAGCCTGAAGCCTAGAGTTTGTAGGTCTTTACTGGGAAGCTGTTTATTTGCTCATGCTGCACCTGTTTTACTCCATGGGTTTTTTCCCTCAAGTATCCACTACAGTATTTGTGCCTGTCCAGCCAGTATTGCCTATGATTATTGCCTCATTGATGATGAAAAGATTTAAACTTACCTGTTGTAAATACTGCATCTGACAGGTTTTTTTAATCCCAAATTGTTGCTGGCAGTGCTGTGGTACAGATAAGTTGTGTTAAGGAGTCCCTGGTTGGAGAGGAGATGACTCCTTGACACACAGCTGCACTTTCTGCATTCAGTTTTCCTGAAGCAGGATGCAATTGTAGTTCTTCAGGATTTCGGTACTGACAGCCTGGGCCTGAATTCGAAGATGGGGACATTATCTTCTTTTTCTGATTGTTGTCAGGACTTGTTCCCTAGCTCATAAGGTTTAAAGGTACTTCTTGGTTTTGGTTATAGAATCATATAATAGAATCGTTTGGGTTGGAAGGGATGTTCAGGACCATCTCATTCCAGCCCCCTGCCATGGACAGCGACACCTCCCACTAGACCTGTTTGCTCCAAGCTTCATCCAACCTGGCCTTGAACACTTCCAGGGATGGGGCAGCCACAGCTTCTCTGGGCAACCTGTGCCAGGGCCTCACCATACTCACAGGGAAGAATTTCTTTGAAATATCCAGTCTAACCCTGCTTTCTGTCAGTGTGAAGTCATTCCCCCTTGTCCCAGACTCACAGAGTCACAGAATATTCTGAGTTGGAAAGGACCCACTAGGATCATTCTGTCATTTCAGGCCCTTCTCCAAAGTCCCTCTCCAGCTCTCTTGCAGCTCCTTTAGGCACTGGCAGGGGCTCTAAGGTCTCCCCAGAGCCTTCTCTTCTCCAGGCTGAACACTCCCAGTTCTCCCAGCCTGTCTCCAGAGCAGAGGGGCTTCAGCCCTCAGAGCATCTCCATGGCCTCCTCTGAACTTGCTCCAGTAACTCCATGTCCTTCTGATGTTGGAGATCGCAGGATGCAGCACTGCAGGTTGGGTCTCTCACCGTGCAGGTTCCTCATTCTGTATCTCTGTTGCAAATACAGTCATAGCCTGTCAGGTAGAGGAGCAAAGTAGGAATCTCTGGTAGCATTACTGGTGGACAAATTCTAAGTAATGCAGGCAATTGTAGTATAGTAATTGTCTTACCTGAATAAAAGAACCATAGCCAGAGCCTCTTTCTTGTTACTGTCACTGATTCTTCACTTTTTATTCTAGAGATGTCATAAAACTTTTAAATTCTATATCCTTGATAATATATAGGTATTAGGAGTTTTTACCTTTCTTCCTCTCTTCTGTCCAGCAGCAACTTGGCTGTTGCTGAGATGTTGAAAAAAAATGTTATCTTTGAGTCATGTTCTTACTCAAGTTGCAAGTTTTTTACTGCCGTGGATACTAAAAAGGTTGGGTTTCAAAGGTTTCAAAACCCTTTGTGTGTGCCTTCTGAGAGCACTGAAGGGTACTCTTTCTTTACTATAGATGTCTGACAGTAACTCTTCCAGTGTTTACAGCTTCTCTTCTCAGTATAAATACAAAAGTGTGCTGCCAATATAGCTGCTTTGTTCTTGATCACATTTGACTTTCACATAATTGTACCTCCAACTTCTGGACTTGAACAAGTTTATTATTATTTTGCAGCAGTAAGTTTGCTGGAATATTTCAGCAGGGTTCTGCTACTTTCATCAGAACCATGTCCAATGTATTTTCCTGTTTCCTTTCTGGCACTGGACCACTGAAGCACTTGTTCCTCTCTGTTTCACCCTCTCTACTAATCATACACTGAACCTTTACTTGGCGTTGCTTGAACTGGACCAATGTTTAAATAAGATAGATGTGCGCTTCAGGAATTTATTCTGAAGCTGTTAACCTGGATTTAAAGTGTTCCTTATCCTTGAGCAGCTTTCTGAATCTGATTTTGTCTGAGGCTTCATGTTTGTGTGTAAAACCACTATTCACCAAGATTCAACATAATCAATTCTGGATGCTATAGTAGCTTTCCTAAAGCCAGGTTTCTCTTCCTCTGGTTTCCTCAATGCCTTCCTGACTTACAGATTGCCTTTCAACCATTTTATGTTTGCTGCTTCCAACTGATAGAACTCACCCTTGTTCTTGCAGTGATACCTTTTCAGAAAGTACATTGAGGGAAGCAAGTTCTAGTTAATGACTAGCTTTCTGTTGTCTCCTTAAAGAAGTAAAAGCAGAATTAGTCAATACAGCTCTCTGTAGCTCAAAATAATTTGAGTATTGTCAGAGGCATGGGGAAAAGAAAAATAAGGTGTATTTTTTTAGGGATGCTGAATTGTGGCTTTCATTTCCTTTCATCAAGAAGAAAAGACCCTCATCTTTGGAAAGCTGTATCTCTCTCTTTTTTTCGTCTGTGGTCTCCATCAATGTAGGTAGAGTCTTTCCCCACATATGCATGTTCTTTAAGTATTTTTTAGCAGCTAGATCCTGGCCACTCTGCACAAGCAAAGCCTTTTTGTGTGTTTACAAGTATATGTGCCTATATCTAGTAAACATGGCAGAGAAAATGACATAGTGCTCTTTTGGAGGGTAAACTTCCTAACAGCTAAGTCTGAAACCCTTACATTACATGTTCTATAAATTTCCTCAGGGTAGAACAGTTTGCATACACCACTTGGTGCCTGACTCTTTGGAAAATTCCTTTCAACACTGTAGCACAGGGGAAAAAGAAAAGGCTGAAACAGATTGCTGCTGCAAATTCTTTCACTTCTAAAACCAGTTATTCTAGGTCAGTCTTCTTTTTCTCTGAAAAATGTTGCACTTTGCTTTCTGAAGGCAGTGTTTGTTGAAACACCATCAACTTCATGCTGTTAAATCCTAGAATGGTTTGGGTTGGAAGGGACCTTAGAGCTCATCTAGTTTTACCCCCCTGCCATGGGCAGGGATACCTTCCACTAGATCAGGTTGCTCTAAGCCCCATCCTACCTGGCCTTGAACATTTCCAGAGACAGGGCATGATGATGCTGGTACCTTGTGCATTTTCAGTTTTCCACCATCCTAGTTCTTTCAGACATTAAGATGTTTTTATTTTGGTATTTTTTTATGGAAGGCTGTCTGGATTTCAGAATTTAGCATCCAGTATCTTGGGAATGGAAATGAGGAGCTGAGAGAGCTGCTGGGATGGTGTCCCTGTAGCAGTGTGATGTGCTACATAGCATGTAGAACTCAGGATTATTTAGGTGGAACCATATTTTTGGTGGAAAGGAATGTCTGCTGTATGGCCTATGGTTAACACAGTTGTGTCAGGAGATGTTGATGTTTAGCTCTGAATTTCAACATCATCTATATGGAGACAGACTCCTGTTGGGGCAAGAAAGAATCTGTAGGCAGGGATTGTGGTACTCAGAATCCATCTCTATCTGTTGCAAAGCTGGCTGATCACAGGTACCAGGCGGGCTGCTTTATACACTAAAATAAGTGCCTTTTTTCCTGCAATCCATAATCTTTCTGACAGTGCTGCTGGGTGGCTTGACCTGCTTAAAATTTACTTTATCATGTAAAGGAACACTTCCGAGTTTGTGGCTTTTCTAGGAATTTGTGTGACTGTGCCTGATATGGAAAAGCTCAATATATGGCATTTGAATCATAAGGCATCGGTGTTCGTCTGTTTCTCTTTTGATCCCTCTTGTGCGGAATGGACACTTTGGTCTCTTAAAAGAACAACTTTGTGTTATTCTTACTTTGTAACTTCCAGAAACTTGTTCACGTTTCTCAAAACTAAGATTACTTTGATCTTTTAATGTGTTACAGCATGGATAAAGGATAGAGCTTTATCTCGTGGTCATGTAATTCTCTGGCACGTGACTGATTGGGCTCTCAGGTCTGAAGCTGAAGAATGGCAGTGCTGTCAGTTGCAGTTTTCAAGTGTTTCTGTTCATAAAATTCAGTTATGGATTAAAGTTCAAGAAAACACACTGTGTGTCTAGAACACAGATAAACTGATAGGTCTTTTATACCTTTTATAGGTAAGTGGTATTGTTTCTACTTACCATAGATAAAACATGTATAAAGACAGATTTAAAATACACTAAATGCAAGATCATTTATTCTACTAAAAGTGCACGCTCTTAGTCAAGATGGATTTTTTAAAATTATTTTTTAAATAATAATTCTTCCTTGTCTTAAGGATCACTCAGATACTCTGAAGAACAGTCTTCTCCAGGTGGATCAGAACTGTGTTCGTAACTCTTATGATGTCTTCTCTTTGCTTAGGTAAGGTTTTTGATAATATTTTGTAAAAGCTATTGTAACTTTTCTAGTGTGTGTGTGTGTGTGCGTGGAAGGGATCTTTCCAAATATTAAAAAACCTCAACATTCTGGTGTGGAATGTGCAAAGAAGATACCAAGGTTTTGCCAATTTACTTGCATAGTGAGGAGCTGGGGTGTGGTGTATGTGTGTTCTGTGGATGTCACTGGGCTTCTTACATGTGGATTCTTGAGTGCTCCGAACTAGGACTGGCTGTGGAGCTGGCCCATGGACATGCCTTGTGAATGTCAAAATCATGGAGCTTCTTTGTTGGAAAGTTTCTGTGGAAAGCCCCTTCTCTGTTCTCAACAGCAATAAAATTTGTTTAAATACAAGAGAACATATGTCGAGACCCAGTTATTCCAACACAGATGTGGTCTAAGAAAGGTACTGTGGTTTTTTGCTTTTGGGTGGCTACTTAAATGTCTGTGGTGATAAAAAACATGAAGTGTTAGTATTCAGTTAAGCAAGATGTCCTTTTTCAGATCTGCTTTAATGATGATATTAAAGCAGAATATTAGTTACTAGAAAATATTAGTTATGAAAAAGTATAATTGTTGTCCACCACTGTCAGTAGGTTGGTCTTGAGGAATCTTTGTATAAATTGCATTTTACAAGACAGGTTAATAACTTCAGGTCTGCAATAAAGGCAGTAGATGTGCTATGAAGGAAACCCTTGAGTAGGAGATGTTTAATATGCTGTCAAAAGTCTATGTAAAAATACATTTGACTTTTTGTATCAGTTGTACAAGTTAAATCCATTTGATCGTGTTGACAGTAGGTGTCAGTGTTGCCTGTCTGAAGAGAGGAAAAGTTAACTTAGGTTGCCTATTCAGATTTCCGTATTTAAGCTCTCTTAAAATTTGAGTGTGCTGTTTCTTGAGCCTGTAAAGCATATTTAAACTGAAGGCTACTTTCTAAATGTTTGTTTTCCGTGCTTTTAGTGGGAAACAACCGGGGGGGTGTTAGAAAGTTCTGATTACATTCTGGCACAGTCCATTAGAAGAGAGCTCTTGTACTAACTAACATTAAGTATACCCTGAATACTTTATTCATGAGTGTTTTTCACATTTTGTGTGCACATCTATGTAGTATGAAGCACGTTCCAGAAAAAAACCTCACTATTCTACTAACTGGTCATTAACTTGACCAGCTGGACCCCTGTCTAGCCCTGTGTGATTGATCTGTAATCCTTCTTCTGAACATGCCTGACTGGTTTTCCTCAAGCTTACAAGAAATGAAGATGTCAGCTGTGATAAAATTCATTTTGCTGAGTGCCTACCAGTGCTGTTTTGAACCCTGACTACTGGAGCTTCTCTCAGTTTGGGGGGATGGAAGAGTCCAGGCTCAGTCTCTCACAGTGCCTAAGCATGCTGTTGGGTTTAGTTTCTGATAAGCTCTGTCTCTGAGCTGAGACATCCTCCTTTTTTATTTTGTCCCAAAAGAACAGTGTTTTCCAGGCCTCAGAACCAGGCCTGCTGCTGATTGTATTTCAGTGGATTCTGCATGCCATATCAAGGGGGTTACATTGCATTGTGTAGTTCCAGCAGAAGTTAAAACTTGTAATTTGTGACTCTACCTAGGTGTCATTTTTGTCTGATTTCATTGTAGCTGGGAAAGTTTGTCAGGAACTAAGGCAGAGTCCTCTTGTGTAGTTTAGAATCCTTTCTATTCCCTCTCACATTAACTCTGCTTTTTTACAGGTGAATTTTCTATACTGCTGCTTACCTTTGATATCAAGCTGAAAAGCCTGGTGTTTGTTTTAAAATAATCTCTTGTCCCTTTTTGTCACGTGTGAGGAATGAGACAACTCTTGGTTCTTAATTAAAATAATTAAGAACAATTTATTAAAAGAACAATCAGAAAAAAAAATTCCAAGTACAAAATAATTATAAAGCCAAAAAAACCCAAAAACCGGGTCTGCAGTGATTAGAGACCTTGTTGGCTGAACCGGCTCAGAAGTCCCAAGGCAGAGACCTTACAATGCTGTGGAGACTTCAGCTACCCCAAAGTCTGAATGGTTAAATTGCCTCTTTGAAAGAGGTAGAGGCCTGTGCTCCTACCACCAGGCTTCACCAGCAGCTAATCTGAGGTGAAAATGGCCCCTCCGAGCTGGTGGCCAGCAGTTTTACAAAGTCTGGGTCCTGCCCATGACCGTCCGCTGTCCAGCCTCCATGGTCCTGGATGATTGGTGGTGTCTTGAGGTGAGGTAATCTCAGTCTGCCAATGGCTCGCTGCTGTCTAAGGGAAAGATGTCATCGGCTCCAAGGGCGGGAAAAGTCCTCATTAAAATTCCAGGTTGCCATGGTGCTGAGCTGCCGACCAATGGCCAGGCTCTAAAAATAACTCCCTGTCAGTTAGAAGGTCTCCTTCTTGGCAAAGCTCAAAACTCACTTAAAACTTAGAAAGGTTAAGAACACTTGGTAAAAGGTCTAAAATTGGGTTATAAATATTTCAGAGAACTCTTAAAAACAGGGTAATTAACTTGGACACATACAGGAATTAAGACATTGTGGGTTTTTACAATTTTTAGGGACTAAAGAGGGGAACAAACTTACGGAACTTAATATTAACAAAGGATTTTTAACGAGGAATTATGTAAAACGCTCTTGAACCAACTAATCAGGGGAATAACTTTGGAACTTAATAGCTCTCAACTGGGTTGATGGGTAATTTGAATAAACAATAATTAAACAATTAACAATTAAAAGTTGAAAACACTTAATATGCAAAGGCCAACACTCCATTTCATATATGACATCATGTGTCCTTTGTCTCCTACCAAGTAATTTGGTTTGCCACCTCCTCCAGGAGTCCATGCTTGAATAACCAGCCCATGAACTCCTTCCAAAGATAGTTCATATGAGTGTGTTCCTCTTTGAACAGAAGAGAGAGATGGGCATAATTTGAGTTGTGATTCATTAGACAGAATGTACTTTGGGAAGAAATGAGTTTCTGTCTTCCTTCTTCTGTCCATTGGCTGTAAAGAGAATATTGAGGTGTCCACACCATAAAGATTTGCATCTGGTCACATAAATGCCATGTTTTGAAGAGTTTCTCATGATATTTGTGTGTAGCAAAAATTCATAAGCTGCACATGTGGTTTCCTAATATTTTCACAATAAATATGAATATGAAGAACAGCTTGTACTGGCTTTATTTAAACTTCTACAAAAGGAAGCAAACCCTGGTGACAGTGGGATCTGAGTCCCAGTTGTTGTGGTGGTACTGTGCTGCCAGATGTGGCAAAGCCACTGATAGCCAAAATGGAGAGAACTGGTTCTAGCTCATCCCCTAACTCTTGACTGCGCTATGAGAACTTCTGTGGTTGATCTCTGTTTCAAAACTACATCAAAAGAAGTGATGTAGTTTTTATCCTCAGAAGTGAATAGATAAAATTCTGAAGCTTGTGAATAGACCTTAATGGAAAGTGTATGCTTGGCTCAAATTATGTTGATTAAAAAAATTAATTGGGAATGAGAGTGTGTGAACAGTAGAAATTTTTTGTGCAGCGGATTAAAATATTGCTTGTGTGTTCAGATGCTGAATTACATGGATTTACAAGTTAATTAAGCAGGAGGAAAAGGTTAAACATTCAGGCAACTCCTCTTTACACAAAGGAGGTCTCAGCACCTCTTGCAGCTCATGACTTTCTTTGTTCTGGGACAGGGAAAAGATCTTCAGGCAAACATGATGCCGCTTGTAAGTTGTTTGTGCCATGTGGAAGTGACGGATGTTCTTCCAGCCATTTGCTTTAAAAGGGCTAACAAACAAAAATTCACCACATCAACTGGATAGCTCAAATTTTGAGGGTTTTGTCCCTTGTCATATTTCTGGAAAAGAGATCATTTAAAGACTTTCTAAACATTATGTTGCTGGTAGTAATAGTTATAAAGTAACATGTTTTACCTTTCACACAGCACTTGGGATGGGCCAGATTCATCTGAGGTCATGTTCTGGACATGTCTCAATAATCAAGTTCCCAGCACGTTTGCAGCACTAATGAGAATAGGTTTATATTTAGTGTTCTCTTGGTTTTCTATCCTTCCTTTTCTTAAAGCTTTGAAAAATAGATACCTATTATTAAGTGGTGTTGGGAAGATGAGATATCACTAAAGAAAGGGCTTAAAATGCTATGTATTAAAATTCTACTTCAATTTCTAAATACAAGAATTATAGTGTATTCTGCAACAGCTTTTTGTGTTGCTGTGACACTTAGAGAGCAATTGGCCTGTGCCTCTAAATGTGTGAATGCCTGAAATCCTCCCATATTCTGCCTGGAGACAAAAAGTGCTCTAAGAACTAGTGAAAGTCTGCCCCACTGAAGTTTTACTTCCTGTAGTTTTTATTACTCTATTCAGAACTGCCATCTCTGTGGCTTAACTGTTCTTCAGCAGATGGCATGGTGTGTTTATGGTATTTAGCCAGCCAGTTAGTGCAGATTGAAAACATTTTGCTTGTGTTTTTGTTTAAAAAAGTGTTCTTTAACAACAAAACCAACAACAAAATCTGATACTGTCACAATTTGAGTGCTGGGATGGGTAAAAAGACCAGCTCCAGGTAGCTGCTTAATATTGTTAGTGTCTAATCTGGCAGAATTTGATTTTAATATTTCTGGTATTAGTTAATGGGGCAGAGGTATGCTTCAAGTGACAGGCTTTGCTTCAGGGTTTGCCATCTGTAATATAGGTGTTCATTTAAAGAAGAGTGCGGTGTCTTGTCACTGAAGAGATATTATTTAAGAATACAAATGTTGGTAGTGTTTGTCTGTGATCCGAAACTGAGATATTCATAAAATCACCTTTGAGTGACCCAAGGCTAAAACATATTGACATGATATAAAATCAGCTTTTTGTTTAGCTCTGCTTACTTTAGGAAAGATGTTTTTAAATAGTTATTTTGCTTTTATTTAAACTCTTCCATCTTTATTAGCAGTTTTATTGAATAAAAAGAAGTTGATCTTTGAAAATAGAAATGAAGACAAAATATATGGTCAATGTAGGCTGCCGTGGAGCTTAAAAACTTATTAGTGGCTCCTCAGAGTAGTTTCTCTGAGACTAGAGTCACTGAGATTGCGTATGCCAAATGTAGTAACTGCCTTTGTGCAGCTATTTTTAGCAGATAGAAATTATGCTGAAAGTGAAGCTGTTTTTCATAAGCTCGGAGGAGGGAATAGTGCAGTGCACAAGGGCCTCGTGGGCTTAAGCTGCTCAGTGCTAAGGTGTATCTCAGGTACATTGACTTGTCTTCTGTAAACCGGTCCATCTTGATCAGTGTCCTGTCTGACAGGAGCTCAGCCAGACTTTGCTATTGATTTATTGATTTTTTGCTATAATTGATTTAAGTAGCAGTTCCAAACTTTAGGCTTCCAGTTGTTTAGTGGGGTTAAAAGGAGGTAAAGCAGGAAGAAGACATGCTCTCATCACCGGCTATCTGACTTCAGAGAGTTGCAGAGCATCTGATAAATGCAGAGGCGAGCCATGCAAAGCTGTACTGCCTTTTGAACTTCCCTGAAGTTCCTCTATTTCCATCTTCATCTCCATGAAAGAAGTGAACCCAATGGAGCTAGGCACTAGATGGGACTACATGGAAATGAGTTGCTTTTGCTACCCTATTCTTTTTGGCATGCTGGTAGCTGCATAGAGATAAGGGCAGGCAGAAAAGACTGTAGGGACTACTGGTGGGTTCGGTCGGACCGGGCGTAGACGGACGGAGACGAGAGATCTCTATAGGCAGATCTTGGGACATGCGGTTTATTGCAAAGGGCGTGGGTATAGGGGCACTGCTCAGAGCTGCAGCTGGCAGCTCTGAGCAGGCCCAAGAGAGCAAGAGAGTAAGCGAGTAAGTAAGGAGAGAGAGAGAGAGAGAGAGTGTAAGAGTGTGCGAAGAGTAAGAGAGGAATGGAATGGAATGGAATGGAATGGAATGGAATGGAGAGTGGTGAAGTCCTGGTTACAATACAATAAATCATCTCCTGTACTGAATATTCTAATTGTCACTAACCAATCTAATACAAGATACAAATCCTATAGCATTTACATACAGCCTATAAGAGTTCTTATATTACCATAGAGTGTTACATCTTAACTTCTAAAAACTACTCTTTGGACCCCTTCTGCTGAGCTAGTAGGGTCTGCTCTGACCCTTGGACCTGCCTGCAAGCAGAGGGTATTGTTCAATCAAGAGGGGATTACCTTCAGTCGGCCATACCATTGTTTTCCAGTTGTTCAGTAACTAAGACTTGGTATTTCAAAAGTGGCTTTCATTTCGATGTTGCCTGTAGTTTTCATATTCCCAAAGTCTTTTGTCAGGCAATCATATTTATAGGGCTTTCCTGTTTCATCTTCCCCAACATAAGACCTAGTTAGTTAAATTTCAAAATATGCACTGATAATTAAGTCTCCTGTTTCTAGCTTTTCCCTTTGCTATCCTTTACTCAGAGAAGGGTCCCAAGTCATAGCTGTGACCAAAACCTCTCTAAATACAGTTAGGGATGTTCATGCGGTGGAACAGTCACATACCATCCTTTTATAGAATGTGAATGGGTCAGGAAAGGTGATCACTAATAAATAACCCAATGCTCTTGCAGTGCCTTGCTCTAGCTTTTTCTATGAGATCCTAGCAATCAAATTGCAGACTTTTGGACTTCAGTGTTGATACTGCTGCTGCCATCATCCTCTCCCAGTAGATGTGGAAATGCATCATCTTAACTGTGGAATAAGTTGTAGGATTCCTCTTACCTGCTCTTGAATCACAAAGTTCCTCTGCTAAAACATCCCTTTGCTAGTGATAAGCATTGGGAGGTTTTTTTTGTGATGGCCAAGTTTGATGTTTCTAAACAGGAAGATTTGCACCTGGAAGACTTAGCACTTTGTACCCAATAAGCAGCCAGGACCAGGCAGGCATCCCCCCTTGGCTTTGGACAGGCAAATCCAGGTGGTCTAAGGCCAGGATGAATTAATAAGAGCTGGAATCAGACCTCTAGAGTGCCTCTGTATGCTTAATTAAGCCGTCCTGAAATGGATGAACAGTTTAACAAGTGTCATCCTTCTTGGCCTGAAAACTTTGTGGGTTGGAATTGTGCTGTGGTGGCTTCCTGAGAAGCAGCGATGGAGATGAAAACTGGGGTCTGATTTTTCTCTGTTTTGACAGGTTCCTTAGGGATTTTTATTAGTGGCATCAGACTTCCAGACAAATACATTCCCAGGCATTTTACTCTGTGGTGCTGAGCTGTATGGGAACTGAGGCTATTCAGTCATTAGAACACTCAACTTACAAGCCTGCCTTTTGCCAAAATCTGTAGCAGAGAGTGGCGTGGGTCATGGCAAGTTGAAACAGTCCATGAAGCATAAGAACAGTAGGTGTTTTTTTGTATGTTAACTGCTGGGTTAGTAGTCTGCTGCTGCTCTGATCTTCAATTTTCCTAATATATCATATGGTATAAACCACCCTTGCAGTGGCACATTTTTAGCATAGGTATATTGCTAGTTTTTGGTCAAATTTGGTTTCAAAGCACTTCTGAGAGGAATTACACAAAGCTTTGCAGGACTTCAAAAGTAGCTTTATTCTGCCTCTTTATTTGTGCCAATATGTAAAAGATGGTGTCAATGAAGCAATACTGAGAAGTCAGAACCCAGTCCTGCTCCTTTTTCTGGCTCTATGAAATTAATGAAAAACAGCACGTTGTAGAATCATAGAATAGTTTGGGTTCAGAGGGACCCTTTAAAGATCATCCAGTTCCATGGCAGACCAGGTTGCTCCAAGCCCCATCCACTCTGGCCTTGAACACTTCCAGGGAGGGGGCATCTACTACCATCTTAAGCAACCTGTGCCAGTGTTTCACCATTCTCATTGTAGAAAATGTCTTCCTTATCTTTAGTCTAAATAGCCAAGTGTCACTGAAGGAGAGTCTAAGTAATTTACTGATGGATATCTGAAAGTTTCTAAGAAGGAAGATTTTGTGAACATCAGGACTGTTTATTTTTGTTACATCTTTGTCATGGATTTGGCCATGAGAATGGTGCTGTGAGTTGCTTTCTCTTCAGCCTGGGCAAAGATTTTGGTGAATGCAATCATGTCTCTAAAATCCTCAGAACTATCCAACCACAACAGGGAAAGTCAAGGCAGCATTTTGACTGAGAACAAATAAAAGGGATTAAAGATCTTGCCCTGGGGAAAACGCTCCAATAAATTTGCTAATTAAAGCAGGGAAGGGTGGGGAATGTATGGAAATCTGAGAAGCTGCAGAACACTCCTGAGAGCATTATGACCATCCTTGTCAAGTGGGAGTTTTGACTACTATAGCTGCAGAATTCCACTTCTCTTGGAAGAAAACTCAGATTTGAATTTGGGGGTGGCTTCCAGGAGAAAGTGCAGCAGTATGAAGCTTTGAAACATGAATCACCTAATATTGGCTAGTGTTCCACCTCCTTCTTCCTCCACTGCGTAAGCCTGTACTCTGCGGTCACAAGCACTTTATCAGTTGTGTGACCTTGAGTGGAAGAACACAATCAAGTGGAGAGCAAGTGGTCTCTTTCTGGCGGGGGGCGTTAAACGCATTCAGTCTGAATTTGTGCATCTTTCTTTTCAGTTGTTTAGTGAATCCCAGTCTTAGGCTTGCTCACTGTCTCAGAGTGAGAATTGAAACTTCTATGAAGATTTGTTAGGAAAAGGCTCTTGAATTCTGCTGGTGATACTGTCCACCTGGCAGAGTTGTCTTCACATGTTTATGCACTTTGGAAATTTGATTTGCATCTAATTTACCTTTTTTACTAACTACAGTGTCTTGAATATGATTCTGTGTGCCCTGGCAGCAAGGTTTCTGTAATCACAAACTGAGAAAGAACAAAAAGAAGCTTCCTCTGTAATTGGCCACATTGATTTTTGAATTAAAAAAATCAACCCATTAATCCATCCATTTAACTAGAGTTAAATCTGTGAACTGGAATAAGAGAACTAGAGACAATCTCACATTTTGTCGCTTCATTTCTCAAAAAAATTGACTGAGTTTTACTTTAAGGCTCTCCTCTTCCATTCATGCCCTGTGAGTATTGAAGGTGATCTATACCTAGCTAGCTTCCTTAAATATTCCTTGAACTGGAGGCTGGAACTTGCCCTGCTGCCCATTTAATAAAAGTGTTTTTTTGTTTTCTTTGTCTCCAAATAGCTCGAAGCATTCACTGTTGCAGTCCTCAAATCCACATGGACTTGATTATTTTAAAACTTGAGTCTTAAATATGTAATGCTTACATGTAAGTGATTTACATGTAGGATTCAGAATTGTTTGAAAGAATGATGGAAAATTATCTGTGCTGTAACAGCACTGTCTTGTGTGAGTTTCTTACAGCATTGGGTCTTGTAGAGGCTTAATGTCATAAATGTCTAAGTCAGACTTGCATTTTATTTCTTCTTATTCCCTACTGTCTTTTCTTGCCCTACATCTGCTTTTGACAAATTGTAGGTATAGGTTTCCGAAGAAATTGGAAAGGGAGTATATGATTATAAATTGGAATTTTTTTCTTGTGGGAAAGCAGATGTAGCAAATCATGGTTTAAGGGGTTATGGAAAAAATGTTATAGCTGGCTGGCACTCTCCAGAATCTGAATTTGTGGACTGATATAAAGTAGTGTGCCTTCCAGTTTCTGAATTTAATAGGAAAGTCTTTAATTTTTTTTTTTTCTTTAATAATAGGTTTGGGTACTTTACTTCCAGGACCCTACATGTCACTTACTGCCAGAAGTGTTCCATTCTATTTTCTAAATCCCATGTAGTAATTCTCAGTTTAAATGTAGTCTTGCTGTAAACAAAGGTTGTTCTGGCAAGTAAGACAAGAGGCATTCTCTTGTGAGAAGGAGCTGCAGTATGTGACTGCTATAATTAATTGATGTATTTATGGCTAAAAGTTCTGTACATGAAAAATCCAGATGTGTCTGATAGAAGAAAATAGATATTTGGAGTGGATGGTAGAACTGCAAAATCATATATCAACTGTCTGATAAAGCTGAGACTCTTTCATTAATGTAAATATAAGCATATGTTATCTTAATGTTGGGGGTTAAGATTTTTCCTTTTGTTTCTTTCTCTCATAGAATTTTGTCCCATGTGTTGCTACGAGACAATAATGACTGCTACTTAATAGAGACAAAAGATGTAGCCAAGGAGGAGGGGAAGGGCAGCAGGTTGTACTATTGTAGCTGAGGGGGCATCTTGGGAAGGGCAGAGATACTGTGAGATTTTGGCTGGGGGGTTCGGGGCCAGGCTCGGCTTCTCTCTCTCACTTTCGGGGTTGGAGGCAGGACAGCCAGGTGGTCTGCGGTCACAGCCTGGAGGGTTTGCTGCCACTACGGAGCATTGTCCTTCCACTGAGTCTCCTGCTGTGCGTGAGCCTTTGCTCATTAGAGCAGCTGTTGAACTGGGAACTTATTAACACCCAATCTGACTGGAAAGGACCCTAACCATCTATTCAGGGGAAAACCTGGGAGCCCGACCCTCTTCCTATTCCCGGACAGCATTTCTCCTCAGCTGCCTGCAGCAGCCATGCTCCACTGCTTTTTGCTGCTGCCTTGGGCTTTTTCGCTACACTCTAACCCAGCACCCCGTGTCCCACTGACCCCCGTGGCTCCTGCTGAGACTGGAGTTTTCTGTTACATTTTGTGTGCCACCCCGCGGGGTGTGCCTGCTGCTGCCATCCCAGCCACCACTCCGAGGTTTCTGCTGCAGTCCATTTTTGCCATCCAGCTTGCCTGCCATTACCATGCAACTGAGCTCGCACCACAGCGCCCCCTGCAGGCGCGGGGAACCATCACACCCACCCTGCCTGGCCGGGAGCCAACAGCGCCCCTGCTGGCTGTAAGCGGAACTGCACCGAAGGGGAAAGGGCCCGACAGCCGAGAGAGGCTGGCACTGGGTTCCTGGTTCTGTTGGTTGTTGCTGGCATAGTTATTGTTGTTTGTTTGCCTTGTTTTATATATATATATATGTAAAAGTAAAGAACTATTATTCCTTTTCTCATATCTTTGCCTGAAAGCCCCTTAATTTTAAGGTTATAATAATTTGGAGGGAAGGGGGTCACATTTTTCTATTCCAAGGGAGGTTCCTGCCTTCCTTGACAAACACCTGTCTTTCAAACCAAGACACTTAATAGGCACAACTCTCACTACACTCCAGCTTTCAGTTTTTTAGAGATTGCAGCCAGGAATGAATTTGCTATACAAACTAGTAAATCACTGGACTAATGCACGAGCAAGAGAGACCAGAATACTGCAGCGTGTCTTAAAGGAAAGTGCTCCAGCTGAACCTGAAGACTCACTGCAGGCTTGAAGAGAGTGAATCTGTTGTTACAGCACATTCCCAAGTTGTAAAGTCACGTTGGACTGCTGCACTGTTCAGTCCTGGGAAATAAGGAAGACTGATTGGTGTTGCATACAAGACAAGAACATTATGGCAAAGAAATCCTGTAACGATGAAGAAGTCCAAAACTTGGTAACCTTTTCCCCCCCACCCCCCTCCAAGCCAGTACCAAAGTTGGATTGATTGGTGGAACACTGTATGCTAGAATGGTTTCAAATCTTACAGCCAAGGTAGAAAGTAGGTTGTAGACCTTTTTTTTGGGAGGGTGGTGGTTTTTGGGGAAACCAATTTGAATTCAGACTTGAAAAGCCTTGAGGAAATAACCTAAATAGCCTGTATTTCAGGAACCTGGGATCTAGAAAGTGAAGAGGAGAGATGTTGAAATTTTATGTGCTGGGCCTTTGTAGATCAAGTAGGGATGCAGCTTTGTTGGACTTAGCTTATAATACATGGATTATGCTTTTAAAGTATCCAGCTGTCTTCTGAACTGTCAAAGGAAGGGAGAGTGTTTTGTGTCTTCTTTATCTCCCCCATCTCAGAAAGCAGGTGCTATGGGAATGGAAGTAGAACAGCAGCATTGTGGATCTCCACCTCCAGTCAGTCTTAGGATGCTCAGGAATTTTAATGTCTGCTTTGTTTTCCGGTTCTTTCCCAGGCAGCAGCATGGAACTAGTCTGATGTTGGACAACTGCACAGCAGCTCTCAGGGCCCCAAGCAACAGCAGTAAATCTGTCACACTTCACGTTCCAATTGCTCTGCTTCTGGCTGACCGTGGCTGTGAGCTGCTGCACACAATGGATGACAACACTGTTGGCTAAACTATCCCTTTAAAAAGTCTGGACTTTCTGCTGTAACTGGCTTGGCTTTCCCAGTTGCTGGAGGAAATTTGGTAGCAGGCCAGTGGCCTCTTCACGCCCTCAACTACCTTTTAAAGTGCTACGGAAGTGCTAATTTTAGTAAAATATATTAAAAAATAAAGTCTTGAGCAATGTAGGAAGAATCCCACGTTTGCTGATGGCACATAGGTGATACCATCAGTTAACTCATTGTTAGCAGTTACTAAACCAAGCAGGACTGTGCTCAAAGCACAGCTTGTGCTGATATTAAGCTGTAGCATTGGACCTGCATTTAGCCTAGAAATGGAAACAAGATGTGATCAGTTAGGGTTGAAGTTTCTCTCTGTTCATTTTGTATAAGTTTTAATCCAGATTTATTGCCTCAGCTTGCTGATCTCCATTGGTGCAATCATAATTGCTTCCACCAAAGTCTGCTTGTGCAGAAGTGATGGACAAAATTTCCGTGTTGGCATTCTTATAGCTTAGTTTGTGTTCCCCTTGTTGGATGACCAAAGATTTCCACGTGCGGACTTTTTTTTTGGCTGAGAAAAAGATTTCTGTTAATAGTCGCTGCTTTTGTGACATGAAGTCCCTAAAATTTAAATCTTGGAAGATTTAACTTTGGATGTGATCATTACCATTTTAAAGTTCTTAGAACAACAGTGGATGTACTGGGATTGAGTCAACCAGTATCAGTCATTTTTCTGTCTTGAAGTGTAAATGGCCCTATTTGGCATCAAGGCAGCAAAGTTTAACTGTGCAAGAAATGAGGGGATGATGCTTGGCTTAAAAAGAAATCAATTTCTTATTAAAACCAGATTTTATTGCTGAGTTATTTTGTATAGCAGTTTTTATATGTTAGGAATATGTATTTAGATACTTGTTCAATTGGGTGAATCAATATTCCATTGTATGTATTGTTTAGAGAAGTCAGTCTCAGTAGATGTTTGTTCCTTATCCTTTGGGCATGGGTAGGAGAACTTAGTTACTACACAGTTTGTAGATTGTTAATGGGTATTGATCAAATCACTGTGAGGAATTCACATGGCAAATGACCTTTCTAACAATTTCTCCGTTATGTAAATACTCTTTCAATGACTAGATCACCTTCCAGGAGGTTTTGCTGCCTAAATGGAGTGTTGTGAAAACTTGCAAGACTTTCTTTTAATCACCTAATGGACTAAATCGAGAATATTCTTCCAGTGTTAAATTACATAAAGAGGAAGGGGAAATGTCACTCAGTTATTACTCTTTACCTAAGAGTTTTATCTTGGCTTTCTTATGTGTAGAAAGAAAACATGCCAGACTTTCAGAAAGAGACAAGTTGGAAAGTGGAAGTAGAAAACTTAGATCCTGTTGGATGACGTGACAGCAGAGCTCTGAGTGATGTTCAGGATGGTCAGGAAACCTTGGCTTTGACCTGCGTAGCAATGTGTTCCATAGCCAACAGCCTCAGGATGCATTCATGAAGGTGGGAGGTGTAAGAAGTAGTTCCCAGTAGGATCAGGGTTTCCAGGAGATCTCAGTTCTTCATTAGGTGTGTTAGACCAAGCCCATGGGTGATGCAGTACTCTTGGTCTCAGCAGTCTTAGCCCCCTCCCACCCCCTCAGCAGCCAGCAGAAATGTGTTGCTTGATATGGGGTAGGGTATAGCTGCCCCTGACCAGCTCTGTGTCTGCTGGTGCTATGAGCAATTTCAGAAACTCTAAAGAAATCACTTTGATTTTTGTTTTAAATTATGCTATTACTGGTGTTCAGGAGAAGCAACCGTATGAAGGAACTAAAGGCATCTGGTGACTTAAATGTATTCATTTAGAGTTACAACATGTAAAAGTCCTAAATCACAAGATCTTGTTTATTAATATTACTAGCACTGTTTGTTTCCATGTATAACTCCTCTCTTTTTCTAATAAATACATTAATTTCTACTCCATGTTAATTTTAAGAAAGATGTTCATGTCTCTCTTAGACCTGGTTCTGCCATCTTTTTTCTCTGCCTGTTTTTTTTTTTTTCCAATAAATATGGCAAATAATTGGTTTTCTCTCTTCACCCTGAAGCCAGTGCTAACAATCAGTAACATATCATCATCTTTTCATGCTTCAAACGTGATTCAGTTAAGAAACCTCTATTTTTGCTACAGAAGGGCCCATAGCATAGTGGGAGATAGTGAAGAATGTTTCATGTTCTTGGCTGGGGTAGCTGTGTGTTAGCTAAAGGATACTTGCACTTTTTCTAAAGCTGGCCTGTGTTAACAATGCTTGTGTGTATCTATTTTCATGTTAATGGTGATTTAACCAAATGAGATACCTGTAATTGCATGCTCTCTCACCTGCAGCCTGATCAGCATCGGTTGAATTGAAAAATTGAAGAGGAGATTTTGATATTTGATTGAATTTAAAGACTTGGTGGTTTTCTTCATAAACTATGCAAGTTATCACAGAATGATTTGGGGTTTTGGGACCTTAAAGCTCATCCGGTTCCAACCCCCTGCCATGGGCAGGGGCACCTTGCACTAGAACAGGTTGCTCCAAGTCCTGTCCAATGGAGCCTTGAACACTTCCAGGGATGAGGCAGCCACAGCTTCTCTGGGCAACCTGTGCTAAGGCCTCACCACCCTCACAGGGAGGATTTTCTTCTCAATATCCAGTCTAAACCTGCCTTCTTTATGCTTCCTCATTTGATGTTTTGAAATGGAAGCTGATAGTCCGAGTCTGCATTCCTGCTGCTGGTTTTGAGCTGTTTGCACATGTGGGGAACCTTTATCACAGCTGTAACTTCTCCTTGCAGGCTCCACAGAGCTCAGTGTGCAATTAAACAGACTCAGGTAACTGTTCAGAAAATAGGAAGGGAGATTGAAGAAAAGCTGAGATGTACATCTACAAGGAATGAACTGGTATGTTTGATTTATTAAAACCTTATTGTATGGGCTTTCTGAAGCATCTGACTGATCTCTTGACCATAAGCTTGGGGTTTTTTTTAACACTTGAAATCTTCCTTTACACCTGTCATTTCAAATGGAAACTTATCTGAGAGCTGTGTAAGGTCATGAATTTGAGTTGTGTGTGTTACTTGGATTGCTAAATTGGTTATCCTGTTTTTACCTTTATTTTGTACAATCATGCTATCAAAGCGTAAACTTTGCCCAGTGCACGAAAGAGGTCTTTCAGCGAAAACAGACTTCTAATGATTTATATGAAACTTCTAATGATTTATATGAAACTTCTAATGATTTATATGAAACTGTGGTGGATTTAGAGTGAGGTGAGTCTACTGACTGTATCTTCTTGCACCCTGACTCCCTTTGGATGAACAGAATTCATGCAAATGCTGTTACTCAAGTGACATATTCGTTTTAAGCAGAAATTGTACTAGATCTTACAATGGCTTTTGACAATTTGTTTTGCCTGCTCTCCTCCTTTTTCCAGAGAAGTCTGTTGGCATTAGTTTCTGCTTTCTGTTCAGGAAAGCTGATCTTGGTTCAAAGCAATGAGTTGACAGAACAGGAGTGGTTTGTGGTGACTTCATTATGTTGGTACTCACTGGTATGTGTCTGGTGCCTTGTACAGGGAAGGGCACATTTGCAGTGTGAAGTTAATTTATTGCTGTAAAGCAGATTCTGGGTCGAGAGTACTCAGCTAAGTTCCAAAAGTGTTGAACTAGTTCAAGGATTTGACAAAATGGAAAAAATGGGAACTTATTTACCCACTGTAATTACAGTGGTTACCCTGTAGATAAAGAGGTGAAGAAGTCACCTTCCGTAAGGGGCAATATAAAATCTCCTGTGAGTCATTCCAGCCCGGAGCTTCTTTGCCTTCTGCTGGTATTTTGACTGTTTAACCATCGTCTTGTCAGTTACGGATATCCTTGTCCCTCCTTGCAAAGGCTTTTCATTTTTAAATATCTGAGAGCAAAACTGTATCATACAATCGTAGTATGTTTTTGGTTGGAAGGGACCTTAAAGATCATCCAGTTCCAACCACCTGCCATAGGCAGGGATACCTTCCGTTAGACTAGGCTGCTCCAAGCTCTGTCCAACCTGGCCTTGAGTACTTCCGGGCATGGGGCAGCCACAGGTTCTGTGGGCAACCTGTGCCAGGGCCTCAGCACCCTCACAGCCAAGAATTTCGTTCCCAGTATCCCATCTAACCCCATCTTCTGGCAGTTTGAAGCCATTCCCCCTTGTCCTGGCATTTCGGGCCCTTGTCCAAACTCCCTCTCCGGCTTTCTTGGACCACTGGCAGGGGCTCTGAGGTCTCCCTGGAGCCTTTTCTGTTCTCCAGGCTGAACACTCTCTCAGCTATTTCTTTGTATCCTCTTATTCTCATCATCTTGAAGCTGGGAATTGAATCTAACAGTGCAGCTTGAACATCTCCAGCCTTTTTCCAGCTCCTGCCTCCACTTTGTATAGACTTCTTTCTGCTCACCTTCCCTCTTGGTGGTGAGCCCTTTGCTAGGGAATGAATGCTCATCCTGCTGCTAGTGCTCTGCTGTCAATTTTTATGTCCTGCTGAAGCACCTCCCTTAATTTTTGCTCTGGGCTCAAGAGAGGAGATGCATCCCACAGGAGGAACAAGCACTGTGGCACACAGCTGAGTTGCTTTCCTTCCAAAGCAGCAAAATGATTAAAGTCTTTGGGAATCCGTTTCCTGTGGTAATCTATGAACTCAGTTCTTAGTCAGGCAGGTGCTAGTCTTGTCCTGTTTTTTCCTTCCCTCCTATCACCTTTTTATGAAACTGCTTCTGTGCCGAGAAACTTTTTTTTTTTTTTTTAAATCTGTATTTCTTCCCACAGAAAAAGGAGAGTGAATGTTTACAGTTGAAGATCTTGGTGCTACGTAATGAACTGGAGAGACAGAAGAAGGCCCTTGGTCAAGAAGTAGCCTTGTTGCATAAGCAAAAAAGTACTTTGCTTGACAGAGGTAAGTGTAGAAACCTTAGCCTAGTTTTTGACCAAAATGAAAGTGCTGGTTTCTCTTCTATTTTTATTGTCTGGCTCTAATGTGCTTGTGTTTTTTCTTCATCTGAAATTTGCAGCCAGGTGTAATTTCTTCCCTCTCTCTGTTATACTGAGTTTTAGACAGTGATTTCTGGTATCTTGTCTCTAAATAACTTCTTACTATGACACCTCTCCAAAGCAATCTTAAATCTGTGTTTAACTGACATTTTATGAGAAAATCAGAACTACAGTATAGTACAGTAAACATTGCCATGATAAAGGGACTTCATAATGTCATGAGAGAAGTTTCTGTACCTGTGATTTTGATTCCATTTTAAGTGTTAGAAGACAAAAATCCCTCGTAATATTTTGATATGTAAGTGACAGATGAAATGCTCAGTTATCTTCGTATCATCCTTTACCAGGCAAGTCTCCTATAGTGAAATGCTGTATCACTGCCTCTTTGGAGGTCACCAACTACATACGTGTCTGATCTTACTGCAGGATTTTTTGTTTTCAGTACTTAGCTGAGTCTAAGAATGATGGTTTTTACCATGTACTTTATTCTGGCTATGCAAGTATTAAGACCGTATAACTGGATTACTGCACTGTGTGATTGTGAGAGGAATAGGTATTAAAGGAGGATGAAATCTGATGGGTTGTATTTGGCTGGTGAATGGTGTGTAGTGCATGAAGACAGGTGCTCCTCCTGTGCTGGCATTCTCTAGCTTGGGACCATAATATGGAAAATGGGCTGGTAAGAATAAATGGAGGATTATTGCCAGCATTCTGTCAGTATCTACTTTTTAAACTTTGGATAACTAAGAAAATACTTTATTTTTCTTTTTCCTGATTCCTCGTGTTGCTTAGAAAATGCATTTGGGACCGAATACCAGAAACTTGAAGAGCATAATGAATCTCTCCATGAATTAAGAAAGGAATGCACTGCTAAGAGGTAAAAAGACTTATGTTTGTTCTGTAACTGGAAAAAAAAGACAGGGTTGAGAGTAGGCCATTGAAAATGGGACTTCTGGCACCAAATTCTTCCTCATGTTGCCCTGAAACTTTTGTTAAGACATCCCTGCTACAATTTGTAGATATCTAAAGTGATAATTACCAGTGGCAAGCCTAGAAGAGAAGAAACAGATGCTTGGTTGTATGTGTAGACTCTGATAGGACTTTTAGGTCTGTTTTAGTGTAACACAGTTTTGTAACCCCTGATTCTTGCAGTCAAAATATGTCTATAATGTATGGTACACCTGAAAACAAAAATGAGTTTTGTGTGCAGTATTATTTTTTTGGGTGGATTTACCTAACTTTTTGGAGGATAGGAACTGATCATTGGAAAGCTGCAGAAGGGATATGACAACTTAATACCTTTCTATGGAGCCTTTGAAGAAAATGATGATTTTGGAATCTCTTTCCCCAAAGAGAACAGTTTTTGAAGACAAATGCCCAGCAGGCTGTTCGATGCAAGCAGTTGCTGTCGGAGCTATCCTACATCTACCCTATTGATTTGGTATGTTTTCAACATCCTAACAATCTGCTCGATGTGAAATGGAGTTCCTATTTATTATACTGCAAGCAAATGTCATGCTTTGTTTGTGATAGAATCTTCTCTTTGCTCATCCTGTTTATTTCAGCTTTTTCTTACATTTGGCCCTTAGATTACAAACTTTACAGGGAGGCAACTTATGCCAGCACCTCTTACACAGTCTCCTCTATAAAAATAGAATAACTATAATTTAATGGATGTTTTCCATTTTGTGTACAATTACATAAAGTAACCCTGATAGTAGGCTAGCTGAGTGCACAGAAACGTGTTAAAATGTTGAGCTTCAAAATCTTTTATATAACAAATTAATATGAAGCTCCTCACCCTTTAAAAATTTGCATTTATTTTCTGAACTATGTGAGATGTGGATTAAAATACTGTGTCAGTCACTCTAAGTTTAGTTGAATATTTAGGGTTTTTTTATTTTTATTTTATTGTTTGTTAGCTTTGTTGTTGTGTTTCATGCAGGTTTTTGTGTTCTGGATGTTATTGTTCAGTCTCACTTTCCACTGTTGATTTTAAATTTACAGAATAACCAAAAGGATTACTTTGTTTGTGGAGTCAAGCTTCCTAATTCTGAAGACTTTCAAGGTAGCCGCATATGCTTAATGTAGTTGTTACATTTAATGCTGCTGCTAAACTTTGTAAAATTAAGAAAACTGGTAGCAATAGCTTGGAGTCCAAATTTTTGACCAGAAAGATCTAGACTAGAAGAAAACTTAGGAATCATTTATTGCTACTTCCTAGCTAAAGCAAAGGAGGTTTCTGTTGACTCTTAGTAAAGCACGTCTGTGTTCTAAGACTCCATATTGAAACACTGGAGCAGGTTACGTAGAGAGGCAGGGGAGTCTCCATCCTTGGGGATGCTCAGAACCCAGATGGATACAGTCCTGGGTAACCTGTTGTGGGCAAACTGCTCTAACCCGGAGGTGAGGACTGTGCCATTCCCAGAGGTGCCTTCCAAACTCAGTGATTCTGGGAAATATTAGTGTCTGACCTAAAATTCCATTGGAGCTGCCTTTAGTCCATAAATCTTGGCGGGGCAACAGGCATGAAGCCCCATTTGGTTTGCTGTAGTTGCTGGTGAACTTGCCAAATAAATACCTTGCAAAAAAAGACTTTGAACCTATCTGACGGTATGGAGTACATTGCAAGTGACCTTCTACTTTAACTGTCAACCCTCATCCTACTGCAGAAGCAAATATATCCTGTGCCTGCCTGTATAAAAGTTGCACAGGTAACTGCATGCATTCATCTACAAGTGTTTGACGTGAACTGGAAATTCATTAAAATCCCCTTGAGGATTTCTTGCCCCCAGTACTTGTTCACTCTGGTTTCTTGAGCGAAAACCTCCATTAATTGTCTAACTCTTTAAAACCACCCCATAGTAATTAACTTGTACTAATAATATGTATATCGGATGCTAGAATATTGGAGGAGTAATCTTTAAAACAAATTAATTTGTCAGTAGGACAAAAATCAGTCTATTGCTTTGTTTCCCGGATTGCACTAAATGTGGTAATGAACTCAGTTTGCTAACTCTCAAGGAATCAGTGGTGTGCCATCTTCTGGCCCATTTTCAGTTTCCTGGTATTAATTCATTGCAAAAGAATTACTAATTCTTTCTCCAAGTCTCTAGAAATATTGTATTTTGAGGAAGAAGTACTAAGCATTCAATTTAGTGAAATAGGCAGTTAAATTTGAAACCCAGCTGTCTGGCATGGGTCTTATCTCAGACTCAGTAGATACTATTTTTTAAAAAATCAGGCGTCTGAAGGATAAAAAAAAAAAAATCCCTAAAAAGCCAGTTTTGCTGCGAATTTTGAAGCTTTTTTACAAAATCCATTTTGAAAGAGGTGTAACTTAAATATGTATAGCATGATAGGCTCTGTCATGAGCTCAGTAGGGTTGTTGAATATCATTATAAGCTTTCTTGAAGGTCCTCTGTTTCGCTGGTTTCATGGATACATCAGAAGGGATGAGTATTATGCTGTTTGTATCCCTTAAAAAGAATTAAAAATAAAGAAAAGAGAAAGGAAAAGCCTTTATATAGCCAAAAGATGTAGTTTGAATCGCAAGACCTATGTGTATTCCTGGCAGGTGAAGCTTAAGGTTGAAACCTTAAATATCAAATTGAAAATGTTACTTTAAAACAATGGGTTAATCTTAAGTTTTTCCAATTATTGGCAGAGAACAGAGTTCATAGCTTGGGGTTGGTGTCTCTCTAACTGATCTCACTCGTGAATAAAGTTAAGGAAAATGCAGATTTGCCCTGATCCCACGCAGACGTGTCAAATCCATCTAGAGAAATGCAGAAAGCTTAATACTTGAACTTTTGTCTTGGGAATTTTGTTTTGCTTTTCCCATCTCTTCTTTACTCTCCCCCATCCAGGCAGTGTAGCTTTGAAAGTAAAATTTGCAGAACAAGCCATCACTCATTTTCTGTGCCTGGTCACAAGAGGCAAACACAACACAGTGAAGTGCAAACACTTGCAAAGCCCTCCAAAATGACTCCAGGCCTCCTGTTCTTGAGTTCTGACTTCTGAGAGCTGCATTAATTGTCATTCTCTGAGCAATAAAGATGAATATTAGGTTTCAGTGAATACAATTAATAATGGAATCTTTTCATCGTTGACAGCAAAAGATGATGGAAGCATTGCTGTTGCCCTGGGCTATACCGCTCACCTGGTTTCCATGATATCCTTCTTCTTACAAGTGCCACTCAGGTATCCTATAATTCACAAGGGCTCCCGGTCTACAATCAAAGATAATATCAATGACAAACTGACGGAGAAAGAGCGAGAGTGAGTATGTTATAAACACACTGATGTACTTTGTTCAAAACAAGAAATCAACACCAAAAAAACCCACCTTAAACAGTTTTGGGTAGTCTGAGGTGATATGGAATTTGAAGTTACTGTTTTCAGTAGCCGTGGAACAGTCATTGAGTTTCTCTTGTTGGAATTCTGGAATGCAATAGAGTAACTCAGCTTTGTTATTCTGGGTCTGTTGGCACATATATGGGTTTAATTTGGTATCCAGTAATGCTAGAAAAACTTAAATAGTGTTTTTTAGTGTTTCATGAGTTTTGGCTTCTGTTTGGAAAACTTGCCTTCCGTGTTTTGCTACTGGCTATGGGAATGAACTGCAGATACCAAGTGTAGCCTCACTGGAGAGCTGCTGCTAGTGCTGGAGTAGTGGTTGATAAATGGGAGAAAACAAATAGCTTTCTTTTAACACAGAATTTTTTAATCAATTGAAAAAGCACAGTAACCTGCTGCCTACTATAAATCAACTGAATATTCAGTATAGAGCTTTTCATTTGTTCTGTAATCATTGTCTTTGAACATGTAGCTACACTGTTATTGTTTTCCTTCTAGGAAACTATCTTGCTGTCTTTAAATTCACTCCCTGAATGTCTTCTGCGTTCTGGAACTTTGCCTATTTTCCCGCTGTCTTTGCACCTGTGTGCTCTAATATGAAATTAGTGGCAATTATTGGTTAAGGTTCACTTTGTTGCCTGAAGCCACTGAACTCCCAGGAACTGAACACTGACCATCGGTGGAAGGCCAACTGCTCCATTCAGTGGCACTGGCACAGTTTGCCCAGAGAGTTTATGGACTACCCATCCCTGGAAGTGTTCAAGGTCGGGTTGGATGGGGCTTGGAGCAACCTGGTCTAGTTGATGGTGTCCCTGCCCCGGCAGGGGCTTGTGTTGAAATGAGCTTGAAGACCCTTAACAACTCAAACCATTCTGGGATACTTGCGATCCTGTATGTTTATAGGTGGCTGCAGTCAGGCTTGCAGCGCCAATAACTTCGTTTTTCCACAAAAGTTTGAAAAAGGAGCAAAGGCAATGACTGAGGAGAAATGAACTTTTGGAAAGTAGTTGACTCTCTTGACAGGAAGCTGTGAAAAGGCAAATTCTTCTCTTTGGAAATATGCAGTCAAAAGTATTACAACATTTTAACTAATTCCTCATAATCCAAATCAAGATGAAAGGGTTTTATTGTGCCTAGTTGACAGGATTGGGATGCTTGAAAGTGTCTGATTTCTCTTTGAAGGTTAGTGACTTTTGGCAGGACAGGCAAGGTAATTTGCCTTAAAATTTAAACTTGCTGAGGTCTTCCTGTTTTGACACCATAAAATACAACTATGAATCTTAACCAGTAATTGCCACTAATTCTGTAATTATGTCTTGTAAAGTAGTTTTGATACCATTTTAATAACTTATCCAAACACACTTCCTAGGTACCTTAATAGAACATTGACCTGTTTTGCTTCAGTGTAGTTCTTGAAGCAGATGGTCATACTCCTGCCTGTACATCACTTTGAAAAGAGTTGCAAATTTCAGAGTAGTAGAGGTCCTTGTGTGTGGCTGTATAAAGATTAATTCAATTTCCTGTTCTCTCAGACAGATTGGAAAGTTTAGTCCTTCATGCTACAGCCTTCCAAGCTCTTGTGACTTAATACTTGAGTTCACAACAGATTCCTGAAAAGGAGAAAATTTAGCTAAATATTATAATCCCTGTTGGGCTATTTACCTGTGTTGTGCAAGATTTTTTCAGGATTAGCTCCTGCTGGAGATCTTACCTTCCCAGCTATTGGAGAAACAATCCTATCAACCCCAAGGTCTTACGTCAGCTGCCTTAAATTGCAGTTTTCTTTCTGATAGATCATTTTTCTCCCTTGCTCCTTATTATGTTGAGCACAGCAGTTAAACATGCATTATTAAATTTCTTTATTTCAGTCACCTGTCCTTTAGCAGCTTTTCAAACTCCAACATAAATTGTTGAGTAATTGCAGTGAGGTAATCTCTATATTTGATCTTTACTATAACACATAGCGTCCTCATTATTGATTAGGTTAAATATTTTACTTGGCTTTTTTTTATTGCAGGGTGTTGGAGGTTAGGATTTTTCTTGTTTTTTTTTTTTTCTCTCAGGAAATTTTTCTCCCATTTATTGCCTAAGAGATGGGAACGATGGATACTTAAGAGAGACAAAAGATGTGGCCAGAATGGGGGAGGGGTTGCAATTTGCTACTATCTCTTAGCTGGGGGTTTTTCTCTTGGGAAATGCACAGATACCCTGAGAATTGGCTGGGGGTCAGGGGCTGGGCTCAGCTCTCTCACTCTCTCTCTCAGGATTGGAGTGGAGACACCTGTGGTTTTGGTGTTGGACTGCTGCTGCCTGGGGGATTCGTTGCCTCTGCGGAGTTTTTTGTCCTTCACTGCTTCTCCTTTCTGGGGGTGAGCCTCTGCTCGAAAGAGCAGCTGTTGAAGTGGAACCTTTTCAACACCCGGCCTCACTGGGAAGTGCAGCCTGACCCCTCTCTGGAAGGAGTGTCTCCTGGCTGCTTGCGGAAGCCTGGCTTCCGCTGCCCTGCCCTGATGTTTTCTGCCAGTGCTTCGGGCTTTCTGCTACACTTTTTACTCTACAATTGGTATCCACCCGGACCCCTGTGGCTGCTGTCACTGCTTCGGAGTTTTTGCTACACTTTGTTTTGCCGCCCCGGGTGCGCTTGTCTCTGCTGTTCAGCCTGCTGCTCTGAGGTTCCTGCTATGTGAAAAGCTACAATCCATTTTGCCATCCAGAGTGGCCCTGTGACTGGCTCTTTCCCAGGAGTTTGCAAAGGGAGCCCCTTTTCTCTCTCTCCCCCGGGCTGAGGCGCCCTTAACCATGTGGAGAGGTGGCCCAGCTCGCGCCACAGCGCCCCCTGCAGGCGCGGGGAACCATCGCGCCCACCCTGCCCAGCTGGGAGCCACCAGCGCCCCCTGCCGGCTGTGAGCGGAACTGCACCGAGGAGGAAAGGGCCCGACAGCTGAGAGAGGCTGGCACTGGGCTCCTGGTTCTGTTTGTGGTTGCTGCCGGTGGTGCTGTTTGTTTGTCTTGTTATACATATATATTCTAGTAAAGAACCGTTATTCCTTTTCCTGTATCTTTACCTGAAAGCTCCTTAATTTTGAAGTTACAATAATTTGGAGGGAAGGGGTTCATATTTTCCATCCCAGGAAGGTTCTCGCCTTCCTTGGCAGACGCCCGTCCTTAAAACCAAGACACAGGGTTTCTCCAAGATCCTTATTAGGAGTTTCCAGAAATTGTTCGTTGGGGTTTCACTTGAGCAAATTCATAAGTACAGGTGTTTGTTTTTAAAGTTATACTGTATAAAGGTGTTAACTACACTTTCAAGTTTCTCTACCAACTTTTCTAAGTCCTCCTGTTGAGCTGGTTAAATATTTTGAGAGCTTTCACAAGGTAAGTAACTTCTGGGAAGTGCTTCATTTGATTCAGATTGGTTTACTTGCATGATCCAGGTCACTTCTATGAGGACCTTGAGAATTTTCAATTTTTTCTGCTACAATAACTGTTATATTGGGACTTTGAAGTAGGAGGCTGTGGTGAGAATTTAGCACTTGTCTGACCACAGTACTGAATGTAGAATGAAGTATAGAGTGACTGCCAGTAGCATATAGTATATGGTCAGCCTTGTAGTTGTAGGGATATTAGTGTTTATAATTTGTTCGATAGCTGTTCCCCTTTTGTATTCCAAAACCTAATTTTGGTACTACCAAAATGCTCTT
Organism: Corvus kubaryi; assembly: GCF_017639235.1. Lineage (NCBI taxonomy): Eukaryota > Metazoa > Chordata > Aves > Passeriformes > Corvidae > Corvus > Corvus kubaryi. The sequence goes on from NW_024581032.1 coordinate 1,029,594, forward strand.
AAGTTTTCTCCCATGATGTCTATTTTCATGACTTTTTGAATTACCACACTAAGGCAAGAATCTAATTTTTACTAAATTTCTCATTAATTCACTTCTTCCCTGGTCCCTTTTAGCATCTCCAGAGTGCATGCAATATGTAGGAAATAAGAATTCTCTGAAGTTCTGGAGTCTGAAAGATTTCAAAGCAATGAGTGCACTTTGAGTTGGTTTGCAGAAGATGCCGTGTTTGGCAGGAGTGTTGACCTGCTGGAGGGGGCAGGAAGTCTCTGTTGAGGGATCTGGACAGGCTGCATTGGTAGGACAAGGCCAGTTGTATGAGGTTCAAGAAGGCCAAGGGTTGTATCCTGCCCTTGGGTCACCACAACCCCATGGAACGCTGCAGTCTTGGGGCAGAGTGGCTGGAAAGCTGGGGAGGGCCCTGGGGGTGCTGATCGACAGTGGCTGAACATGAGCCCAGGTGTCCCCAGGTGGTCAAGAGGCCAATGGCACATGGCCTATACCAGCAGTGGTGTGGCATCAGGCCCAGGGCAGTGGCTGTCCCCCTGTGCCAGGCACTGGTGAGGCACCTCCGATCCTGAGTCTCTCCCAACAAGAATGACATTGAGGAGCTGGAACATGCCCAGAGAAGGGGACAGAGATGGGGAAGGGTCTGGAGCACCAGGAGAGGCTGAAGGAGCTGGCTAAGCTCAGGCTGGAGAAAAGGAGGTGCGGAGGGGACCTTTTCACTCTCTACAACTCCACAGGAGGGTGCAGCCAGGTGGGGGTTTCTGTTCCCAGGTAACAAATGACAGAATGAGAGGAAACAGCCTCAAATTGTGCCAGAGAAGTTTTAGGTTGGATATTAGGAAACATTTCTTCTTTGAAAATGTTGTCCAGCCCTGGTACAGTCTGGTACAGGGGTAGAGTCAACATCCCTGGAAGGATTTAAAAGCCATGTGGATGTGGCACTTGAACATAGGTTAGTAGTGGCCTTGGCAGTGCTGGACGAGGGGTTGGGTTTGGGATGTTCTTAGAGATCTAAGAACCTTAATGATTCTATGATTCTATTGATATGTAACTCCCAAATTTAAGCTACTTAGACAGCAACATGTTTCTCTCTTCAGTGATGAACAAGCATGTTTGCAGAATAAATCACCTAAATTCTTTGGCACTGTTCTGGTGGAACTGAAACCTAACACTTCATCACATGCTCAGCAACATAGTGAGAATGCTGAGATGAAACTATTTCTGATATGTTCTGGTACTGTGTCTCTCAAGCCCTGTATTTAATGCTTCTGTTAGTCTGCTCCCGGATTTTTAATAAAGAATGGCTCCCAGTTTAGGGCAAAATAGGGATTGTTATGTCTGGAGTGAGACATACTTTGTGACATTCTCTGTGTTGGTGTTGCTGCTCATGTTATGGTATTTTTTAATATAAACAGCTTGGAAATATATATGTATCCCTCTAAGAAAAAAAAAAAAGTTTTTTTAAGTTTAATCACCTCTCAGGTATGCTTTGCATATCTGGACAAGTGAAATGCACATTCAGACCAGTTATTTATGTTGAACTTTTGCACTGTCATTCCTACTATGTCTCTTAAAAGATTTTCAAGGACTCTTAACTTCCCTGCTAGGTAACTTGGAACTGGAAGCCGTTTCAAGAAATAGTTTTACTAACATTATTTCTCTGTAATAATAGTACAGAGAAATCAAATAGTACACACAATCTGACTGATGCTACAACTTCTTCCCACCAAAATGTGTTAAGGGAGGACTAGTAGTAGCAGTAGTATGAAAGTGGCCACCTCAGTGTCATACTTCAGGTTGGGGAAAAAAATGAAAGGGAAGAAAATGGTATCAATGCCTAAAAAGGTTTTATACTTAAAAGGTAGCAAGAACATTGTCATTTGCAAGCATATCTACTGGAGCACTTAAAGACATTGCAGAGTTGTCTGATCTCCAGGAAGGGCTATTTTTTTTGTCATATGTTTAAATATTGAACTTGTTGCTATTCAATGTTATAAAGGTCAAAAGTAAATATAAAATTTAAAGGTAATGAAACAGGACCTGGACTGTCATGGAAGAAACCTGATCTAGTCTGGCGCATTTTTTGCAGGAATATTTGACATTAGTTGATCTGAGGTAAGAGTAAACAACTGCAAAGGTTTCCTTGGCATTTTGTAGTTTATAGAAAGATTTTTTTTTTTCTTTCACTCTGCCTGACAAATACAGACAGCAAAGGCCAAATGGTTCAAACAGCTACCATGCAAGTCTTGGGCATATGCATTGAGGCATCTGACATCTTTGCAGTTGTTTTATTACTTTGATGTACCTCAGGAACCAAAAGTTGTATGAAATGATATAAGGGGGAGTGAAATTGAGGATGCTACCTTGGGTTACTTGTCCTGTCTAAATGCCTTCTGTTGTCATTAAAATAAGAAACATCTGTCTGTTGCAATACTGGGTCCTCATAGAAAACAGGATCAAAATACAGCTGAATAATAATAGTAACTAAAGGGGATAGGTTTGTTCCTGAAGTAATTTCCTGGAAAGTATTTCTATGATGTGGAGTTATACCTCAAATTTGTCTTTTTCTGCAGCTCAGCTTGATCATTATTGAGCACCTCAAGCATGCCAGAAAATTGCAGTGATTAGTCAGTTTTTGTCTTGATGTTTGATTTCTCTAGGTGCTGATACTTTAAAGGCTAGTTTGATTTCATTGCTGTAGCCCTTGTGGGAAGGGCAAATGTATAAATAAAAAAAACCAGGTCACCCTGCACTGGGATGGTGCAGACTTGTTGCAACTGAAGAGTGTATCAAGCATGAACCACAGGTGCCCTTCTTGGGTCTTCAGAGTGGTTCTGGATTCCTTAAGGTTGCAAAGCGTTGAGTAAGTTTATCCTAACACAGCTAAAGTTGATGTACAAGGTCTGCAGCACCTTTCCGTGTGGGGAATGTTGATGTATCTCCACAGTTTATTGACTGAACCTTGAACTCAAACCTTAACAGACTGGATTACTCCAGTTTAGGGTGCTTTTCATTAGTTTAGGGAAACAAATTCCAGAGAAGGAGAAATTCAGGTTAAGTAAGTCAAGCAGGAAATATTTTGAATCTGCACATACTCAAGCAGTTATTTTTGGTACAATGGTGTGTTTTAGACCTACTCATTTGCACTGCTCAGGAAAACTGGTTTGTTGTGTGTGGTTCACACAGTGTTAAACTATGAAAACTGAGTTACTGACAGTGGAAGTTCTGATGTAAGAAATTTCAGGCGTCTGAATAAAGCAAAGATACAGGACTCCTTGCCAGTTCTGCTCCAAAACTGCCTCCAAATTATCTTTCTCAATGCATTATCTTTAATGTCTTTTAAGTGTGGCAAGGTGGATTTGTGAATAAGTGGAGATAAGTGTTGCTGAACTGGCCTATGGATAATTTTGGTGCATTTGCAATCCACTTGTTAAATGAGCATAATTATAATAACAACCATGACAGTGATCCTCCTTATTGTGTCCTTACTCCAGTTTGGAAGAATGGGAAAATCAAGATTTCAGCTGCAGTAGACTTAGTACAACACCACTAAAGTGGTTATTGCTCTGTGCCTGGTAATAGATAAGTTACTTGCAAACAAAGCAGTCTGAAAAATCACAACACAAGCATGTGAAGAATTAACTTTTCACCGATGTTAAGATTTTCCAGCTCAGTTGAGAAGTCTTTAATCATATTTGGTATTTCGGCTGAGATAATGAAATGGCAGCTTTGGGAAGAAATCTTGGCAAACTTAGATGGAGGGAGATGGTTGCTTGAGAACTCTAATAGCTGTCAAAGAAAAGTTGATTCTTTGGGGTAGATTGAGTATGTGTTAAGGGTTTAGCGTATTGCTTAAAGAATGCTTTTTGCCATGAACTTATCTTGAACTGTATTTTTACATTCTACAATTCTTGAGGATATTTAGCCAGAATCCTGGCTTATTTGATTCTTGATTAGCAAAATAATGCTTTTGCCTTCATTGAGTCAGCAGATATTGCTGTGTATAGATTAAGAATTAGATCAGGTGTTGTTTAATAAATTTAGATACTGTTAACACTGTTTCTGGGAACTAGAAGTTTTTACATGCTCCTGGCCAGTCTGAGAAAGCAGATTTTGTTTACTGCAGTAGATGAGACCACTGACCCCAGACATCTGAGACCAGCTGAGAAATGTTTCTGTGAAGACATACTAGTCTTAATTTACTCCCATTGGAACACTATGCTCCTGTTGAGATTTTTTTTTTTTTTTCAAAACATTGCTTCATTTTTTTAAATAAGCAGGGACTTGAAGAGTCTTCTAGTTAAAAGTGATCCTTCAGTGGCAGTGAGATTTAAAGTTCTGACAGCAAGGTTGTCTGCTCTGTCCTTAGAGATAGTCCATGTGTTCTGACATCCATTGTGACTTGCATGGTGCAAGCCTCAAATCCAAGCTGAAATATGTCATGGGAATGCCCAATTTACAAAAAGCCATCAGTGTCACTGGCTCCATGGATTCTTTTCTGCGGTTTTGAGGTGTTAGAAATGATTTGCTGAAGCAATAGAATGATACCCTCTTGTACAAAGTGGTGACTGTCTTTTCAGGAACTGCCTGACTTTCATAATCTGGGTCTTTGTTTTTATTTTCTCTCCAAAGTCTGTACATATTGGAGCTATCGTGCATTCCCCAGGAGCAATGTCACAGCAGTTAAACTTGTCACAGAAAGATGCTTCTGCTTTTGATTATCATCATCTAAACTGTTCAGAAAAGCATTTTGAAAATACATTTCATAAACTAATGTTTTCTTTTCCTAGTAAACTAATTATCTATGTATTGTACAAAGCTTGAATGGGGATATGCTTTTTCCTCATGGCAGTCTGTATTTTTGTCATCAAATTTGTTTTAAAAGTGTAGCTTTTTCTGTTAAGTAGGAACTCAAAACCATATAGTATTTGAATTTTCTTATGATTTGTAACTCATAATGTTAACAGATGTCTTAATCTGTAATTACAGATTGTAATCCTTGTAATCCTTGTAATCCTTTTCTCTGCCTTTTAATTTAATTTTGGGTCTTCTGTGGAAGATCTGTGCAGTCTCTGCTCTGAAGCTGATAGAGCTGTGGTGCAGCTTATCTGAGAAGGAAACAGATTTTAAAGCTATGCAGCCAAAGCTTCTTGCGCCTTGATCTTCAGGTGGAGTGCTAAGATGTTGGGAATGCTGGATATTTTGGTGCTTGTGGCTCTTGAGCAGCCTATTTGTCCTGGTATTTGATTTGAGGTGTCCTGGGGAATTGTGATTTCAAGTGAGCTGTCTGGACAGCGGTGGTCCTTCTCACTTAAAAGGCTTTCAGGGTTTAATTTCTCCTGGTTCAGAGAAGCCCCAGGACTTAAAAATAACACAAGCTTACTCCTCTGGATACGACATTCCATTAGAATGAGCAAACAGGATGTGGTGAGATTGGAGGAAAAATACTAGTTCTTTCCTCCCCTGCCTGCCCCCCTTGCAGACCCCAGAAGGAGGTGAGGCTGAAATAACTCAAACTTCAGTAAATATTTAAACCTTTTTTTGTACACTCCTCATACTTCAGACATATCAAGCAAGAACTTGTGACTTTTTTATGCCATTATCTTATCTGGCTTGTGCTGCTTAGTCCTATCCTGGTGTCTTGGTTTGAAAGACAGGTGCCTGTGAAGGAAGGCAGGAGCCTCCCTTGGAATGGAAAATGTAACCCCCTTCCCTCCAAATTATTATAATTTTGAAATTAAGGGGCTTTCAGGCAAAGATATGGGAAATAGGAATAACAGTTCTTTGCTAGTATATATAACAAGGCAAACAAAAAACAATAACTATGCCAGTAATAACAAACAGAACCAGGAACCCAGTGCCAGCCTCTCTCGGCTGTCGGACCCTTTCCCTCTCGGTGCAGTTCCGCTCACAGCCGGCAGGGGCGCTGTTGGCTCCCGGCCAGGCAGGGTGGGTGTGATGGTTCCCCGCGCCTGCAGGGGGCGCTGTGGCGCAAGCTCGGGGAGCACACAGTAATGGCGGCTTGGCTGAGCCAGGAAGGGATGGAAGAAAGGCTTCACAAACCCTTTGGGGCAGCCGATCCTGGAACCCCAGCAGGACCCTCGGAAACAGCAAGCTGGAATGGCAGGAATGAGCACAAAATCCCGGGTGGTAGATGAGATGTATCAAACTCCACAGCTGTAGTGGGAGCCACCGGACCTCTCGGGAGGCAGGGAGTGCAGAGCTACAGTGTAGCAAAGATTCTGTGCAGTGGCAAAAGAATGGTGGGGGTGGGGCAGTGGTGGCCCAGCTTCCAACAGGGCAGGGAAAGGCAGGCTCAGGATCCTGGGGTTTTTCCTCTGAGGCACTGAAGCAGATGGTGAAAAGTCCCTCTTTTAGTGAGGTAGGGTGTTAACAAGCTCCCAGTGCAATAGCCTGTCCCACGAGCAGAGTTCCAGTCACGGTAGAAGAAAGGCAGCAGAAGGCAGAAGCCCGTGGTGATGATGAATTCTCCCCACAGTGACTGCAGCCTCTCTCCCCTCCAAATGCTGAGAGAGCAAGAGAGCTACGGGTTGCACTCAACCTCATTTTCCCAGTCCAAATCTTGCAACATCTCTGCCTTCCACAAGGAACCCCAGGTAAAAGAGAGTAGCCAGCTGCACCCCTCCACTGAGCTGTGGCCATATCTTTTGTCTCTCTGAAGTATCCAGTCATTGTCTCCTAGCAACATGTATGGGGGAAAATTCCTTAAGAGAAAAAAAAATCAAAAGGAGAACTCCTACAACTCCCAACACCTTGTGTAGAGTCTTGTATAGTATCCATGGTCTTAAGCTTGAAACTCATTTTTTCCTTAACTAACCCATTTTTAATAGTGTTGTGTGAGGCACATTTGTTCCCCTAGATCTCATAGATGACTCTGGTATGACGCCAGTGACTTACAGTCACAAATATTACATCAGTTCTTTATCTGTAAAATAGTGAATAACTGGGTTTCAGCTGCATTCTGCCAAGTCTGCTCTGCAGCCACCTCCCTGCAGTCATTCTGCTTACTGTCCTTGAAAATGAGAAGTGGAAGAAAAAGCGAGGTTGAGTTTGTTATCTGACAAATTTGATGCATTTGGGAAGGAAGTATCAAAGATAGTGTAAATATGGTGATGTGAAAATGCAGTGGTGTCAGCTTCATTTAATCTTTGAACTAAGATTCTGATTGGCAGTTAAATACTGGGTAATGTCTTGATGTACAAATGGACAGCAGTGATGATTGGTGTGCTCATGATTTGGGATTGGAACCAGCACTGCTTAACTTCTTAGTCAATGACATGGACAGTGAGATGGAGTTTGCCAATGACACCAAGCTGTGTGGTTCTAGAAGGAAGGGATGGCATGCAGAGGAGCCTGGACAGGCTGAAGAGGTGGGCCTGTGCCAGCTTTGTGAAGTTCAGTCAGGCCAAGTGCAAGGTGCTGCACTGGGATTGTAGCAATCCCAAGCACAAGTTCAGGCTGGGTAGATAATGGATTGAGAGCAGCCCTGAGGAGAAGGAAAGTGGGTAGATGAGAAGCTGAACATACCCTGTCCATATGCGCTGGCACCCAGAAGCCCTCATGTGCTGGGCCGATATCATGGCATGGGCAGCAGTGGAGTGGGAAATTCTGCTCCTGTGTCTCACTCTGGTGAGACCCCACCTGCAGAGTTGCCTCCAGCTCTGGGGTCCAGCATCAGAAGGATGTGGAGCTGCTGGAGTGAATCCAGAGGAGGCCACAGAGGTGCTCCAAGGGCTGGAGCCCCTCTGCTCTGGAGGCAGCCTCAAGAACAGAAGTCTCCAAGGAGACCTGACAGCCCCTTCCAGTGGATAAAGGGGCTCCAGGAGAGCTACAGAGGGATTTTGGACAAGGGCCTGGAGTGACAGGACAAGAGAGAATGGCTTCCCACTGCCAGAGGGCAGGGTTAGATGGGATATTGGGAAGAAATTCTTCCCTGTTGTAGTGGTTTGGTCCAAAATACTCATTACTGTTTACCTGACACTGTACCGTGCCGTAAATCAAGTCCCTCCTGATGGGAGAGAATTTGCTAAAAGTCCTTGCAAGGAGTTTTGAAGATAAGCCGAGACTTTTCCTTTAGTTTCAATGTTTCCAGATAGTTGTTTATTAAGTCTTATCAGAGGAACAGAGCCACTAGCGTGACCCAGGTACAGCATAGAAGACAGAAAAGCAGGAGTGAGTGCTAAGTATCAAGATTTACACAGCCTTTTAAAGATATTTTAACCAATAGTTACTAAAAACCTACATTATTTTCACTTTCCTACCAATTATTCAGTAACACGGCTAGGAACTGCGGAATTTTCTATCCAATCATTCCAAACTACTTTTACTGCAGAACATGGAGTAGTAGTAGAAGAAGAAGGTTTAGAGAACAACAACAATCCTCCATTTTGATATTTTTTACTCTTATCTATGTACTACAAAGAGAAGCCCAAAACCTCTAAAATTTTCACCCTGTGACAATCTTACATAGTAATCTATCGCCTAATTCACACCACTGTATTTTCTAGTTCTTGTCTGACTGTTGGTCATTTTTTCCAAGGTTTGAAGCTAAAACAGTGTTGTTCAGGGGGGTAAGAACCCTTAAAAACAGGCAGAGAAATACTCTTGGCACTCTGGGTTCCTACATTTACCTTCTGTGAGATAAGAATTAGGAGAAATGCAAATCAGGCACCAAACTTAAAAGAATATAAAGAAGTTTATTAACAGACCTGAAAGAAGAAAAAAAATTATACTACACCTTCAGAGCACTTCTCCTTCCCCCACCTTTCTCCCTTCTCCCAGTGGCAATGTAAAAAGACAACCTTTGAGATGTTAAGTCTGTTTACCACTTCCATAATAACCTTGTTCAGTCCATTTAGGAAGAGGAATCTCTCTTGACCGTGCTATGAAAACATCATCACAACAAGACAGCCGCCCAGGTTGGTTCTCTGCTCGCATGCAAGTCCCTTCCCCGACTTGCAGCTTTTCCCACAACTGCTTTTGAGGGTCCACTCTTGAAATTACTGGGGTAAAATTTTAAGGTTGAGCCGTTCAGAAACAAAAGTTCTCTTCACCCATCTCTGGGAGCATTTCATCTCTAAGAAAAGAGGCCCTTCTCCTTCCCCAGGAGCAAAGGGTCTTCCTCATCTTCATCTTTAGGACTATCTCTGGGAGCATCTCTAGGAACTGAGGTTTTCTCCTTTCCCATTTGGAGCAAAAGTCCTCATCTGGTCCATCTCTCCCTGTTCAAACTTCTCATGAAATTACAGCTGCGTCAGCATCTGCCTATCTCAGCGCAGGTGCTTTTGCTAACAAGCATGAATTGAACACTCCACCCCCCATATCTTCATGAAATTACAATGGGTACTCTGACATATCATAGCTTCACAACAGAATTTCAGCTTTAAGCATCTCCTCTTTCTCTTCCCTCAGGTTTTCGGCTCTTCACAGCACTAAAAGGGTTAATGTCACCTAGGCCTTGCAGCTGGAATGAAGCTTATTGCTGTTGGTCACATGCTCTTTGCTGGACAGTGGTGCAGCTTCAGCTGAATCTTGGCCACAGTGGAGGGGGGGGAAGCCGAGCCGCTCTGGCTGCCCACAGCAGGGCTGTGGGGGGGTTTCTGCGGGTGGAGCAGGGCCCATCGGCTCCAGGATGGCTGTGGCCTGGCCTGAGCAGGGCCTGGGCCGGGCCCTCTGGCCCCCGCACGGGGCCCGCAGCCACCTGTCCCAGCACTGGAAATGAGTCAGAGCTGGGGGGGGGGAGGGGAGGGGATTCCTATTCTTAAGTGTGGATCACAGAGGCGGTCGCAACTTTAAGTGGCTCAAAGAATTGTCCATATTCAAGCTGGCCAGCTGATAGGTTCTGTCAGGTCACAGGAAGCTGTAAGCACCCCTTTGCAAGAACATCACTTCTGGGACTGTGCTTGCTAACCCATGACACCTGTGAGGGTGGTGAGGCCCTGGCAGAGGTTGCCCAGAGAACCTGTGGCTGCCCCATCCCTGGAAGTCTGCAGGGGCAGGTTGGATAGGGCTTGAAGCAACCAGGTCTAGTGAGAAGTGTCCCTGCCCATGGCAGGGGGTTGGAACTAGGTGGGTTTTAAGGTACCTTCCAACACAAACCATTTTGTGATAATTAAAGCGTATGTGTCCTAATTTAGCTTATAAAGCTGCAGATATTACTGGTTCTTAAAGTTCTGAACCATTTGGAAAGTTAAGGCTATGTAACATGATTCCAAACTAGGTTTGGAATTTTACTTAGATTTGCCAAATGAGATGTAATATGATACTTAAATTGTTCCACATTTCAGCCTGTGCAAGACAGTTGGATGTGATGTGTAAAAACCATTATTTTACTGACTTCTTCCCTTAAGAGCTTTCTGAAGTAGAGATTAAACTTTGAGACTTTAATATAATTTGGGATATGGCAGAGGTCTGAACAGAAGAGAGAATAAAAGATCTAAAACATATGGTGGATTGTCGAAGTAGAAGCAGGTGAAAGCAGTTAAAAATGAAGCAATTTCATAAGCTTTAAAAATAGTTTGTATTAAAGACAGGTGGTTATAGACAATAAAAGTGGGCCACCAGTATGTTGGTACATATGTGATATTTCTGGATGCAGAGTTCATAAATCACAGAACACAACAGTAAATGTATTTGGACTTGAATTCGTAAAAGATACTTGAGGTCTGAAGTAAACGTATGGAATAAGGATTCTTTCAACTTTTCCTAACATTTACCATCTGCCTGAACCAGGAATCCTGTAGTGATTTACTTGCGTGTTCATCAAGCACTGAAGTGGCTATGTAAACCAGCTACAGATGAGCTAAGGATATGAAATTAAATGAGATCTTGACGGCTGATGAGTACTTGTTGAGGGCCAGCTGGGAAAGGTAGGACAGTGAAGAGTTTTTAGTGGTTAGAGCAGAATACTTTGCACAATTTATATGAGTTGTAAGAATGGTCTAATGCTTAAAACTCCACAAGTAGTCTAATCATAGTTTTAGCTTTGTGTGCGGGTTCTCGATCCCCCCATGTCCTCCCTGGATGGGGGAGAAAGTCCTTGTCAGGAGTAAGAGACAAACGGGTCTTTTGGATCTTCTTGGTCTTCAGATTGTTTATTATATCTTATCAGCAATTTACATGCTGCTGACATAGCATGAAGCAGAGAAAGTACCAAAAGACACGATACTGGAAATTCAAGGCCCTTTTAAAGGTAAATCACCCAATTGTCACCAAGAATGTACATTATTTTTACTTTTCTACCAATGCCTAATGAACTATCTATTCACGTAGCCCTGTACTGCAGCATTTCCTAACCAATCATTCTGTGCTACCAACACTGCAGAAAATGGAGTAGGTGAAGAAGAAGGAAGAGACCTGAAAAATGACAGGAGTCCTCCATCTTGTCTTCATCTACTAACCATACTAATAAACCTAAAACTCTAAATTTTTCACCCTGTAACAAACTATGTGTTATACTACCACCTAACTCACACCGTTGTAGATTCTAATTCATTCCAAAGCCTTGGCAGCCCTCTCCATGGACGAAGGTTAAAAACTGTTTCCCTGGGGGGATGGGCCCCTCAGGACAGGCAGAGAAACATTCCCTGCACTCTGGGTTCCAACAGCTTTGAAACAGGCCTTTGGTTTTCCAGAATCAGTATCTGTGGGCAACTTTAAAAGATCTCTGTCGCTGTTGAGGCGGTCACGACACATACAGACACACCAACTGCTCTGGGCAAAAGCTTACCCTTAATACTACGTAGCCTCTTTTATACAGTTTCTTAGCTGTTTACATAGTTTTAAAGCACAACAAACTTGATTCAACCAATCACCACACACCACTATGTGAACACAGGATAGTCTTGCAGCATGTTTTCCTACCTCTAATTCAGCTATGCCTCTTTCCCACAGTCCTTCTCTAACCAAAGTAACAGGCCTGAGCTGTGATTTTACAAAAGCAACAAGGCCTTCATTTTATAAGGTTTTACCTATATGCCACAGATCTCTTTTTCTGTAGTCAGTTTTCTGGTTTTTAAATGCATCAGTACTAGTGAGCAGTTTTGGTTGAAGACGCTGTATTAGGAAATTGTTGCCTGTGCTCTTACAAAACCAGGGGTTTAGTCCATTCAAAAGTCAGTAAGAGATGGGTTGCAACCCCTTCTTTTGTTAAGAAATCATTAATACTCCTTATAAGGGAAAAAAACCTCATCAGAATGGATTATAGATATGAACTGCAGGCATCACACCTCAAAATGTAAACTTGAAAATGAAAAATCCTTGCAAGAGGCTTTTCTTCATCATCTGCCCCTGAAATTTCTTGGTTTTACTTTCAGCAGCACATGAGCACAGTCTCCTTTTTTACATCTTGAATCATGAAAAAGACTTAACAGTGGAAGATGACTTAAACAACCTTCCTACCCCAAGGAAGGATGATAAAGTTTATTTAGAGGAAGGTTTTACCATAGCTGAGTGTACAGGGCAGTTTGAACTTGCCTTAGAGGTGATATATTAGACTTCCTTGTGCCTGTAGCTTTATGATTACAGGATGATCTCCTTGTATCTGGATGAACAGTAATATGGAGTGGTAGCTTGTGGTCTCATGGAGTGGGCTGCAGCCTCTGGATCAGATTCCTGCAGGGATGCCATGGAATCACAGAGCCGACTTCCGGCAGAAATGCCTTCCGGCCCCTAGACAAGCACAGCTGGCAAAAGCATTCATCTGAAATCCTGTCTGTTGCTCCTGTGCTGCCACCAGATAACAAATGTGTTGAGACATATTCAGGAGTCCTTCTTGAACTAAAAATTGGAATTTGCCTTGGTTTGACACTGAGATTTCTGTTCAACTGTTTGCATCTGAATGAGTCAACTGGAGTAGAAATGCTGACAACCGGCCACCATTGGCTTTTCATATTGACTGGAAACACATATAATAGGTTTCTCTTTTTTAATAGAAAGACTTTTAAACCAGAGTGGATGATTTAGTGTCCTGTCTAGTCTTTGTAACCTTGATGTGATTTACTGTAATGAGATCATACTTTAAGTTTCTTAGAGTTATGTGTGTTTCTTATGTCTACAGTGTGTTCTACTTGATCAAACACCATGTTAAAATAAAGTCTAATTAGACTAAAGACCAACTCCAAAGTAACAGCTCCCTGAGAGTCCTGTTGATGGTGTAGTGGGTACCTTTAAGCTTGGTACCTACCAGAATGATATATTTTATGCAAATATTCAAACTAAATATTTAAAAACTTAGCATTTGTGAAGTGTTGTGAGGTCCTTGAATTCAAAACTTAATTCCATTGTTGATGGTAGCGTGCTGGTTCTGTAGTTTCAGTGTGGACTATAAGTAGAATTTCAGCCCTGTTTTTTATTTAAAAGTCTGACTTGCTGTTACTTTTCCCCATCAGGGTAACTGTGAACCAAGCACGTAACCTCTGCCTCACTTTTTCACAACTCTATTGAGCCTTGACCTGCTCGCACTTGTTTCCTTACTCATTGTGTATCAGCAGATCCTCTATAGGTTTGAATATTTGAATATTAGGTGCCTTTGATAGAAAAGCGAGTTTTAAGCTGATGAGTTCTGTATCCAGTAGCTGATGTACGCTTAGGAAGTGTAGCAGGAATTAATAGGGAATGGATTGAAATAAAGCGGTGGATAATGACTTGCTGAAACTAAGATTGCAGGTAGAAAGGAGGGGCTTATTCTTGGGAACGCTCCAAGCAGGAGAGATGGGAGAGAGGTCAAGTGGGTGAGGATGAGAGAGTTAAGGTTAGGGCAGATGAACTGTCATCTCTTTTCTGAGCTCTGCTAAAATGAATTTATTCAGAGATTATTAAAAGTGTCTTTTAGCTGCTTCTATTATTTTGTTTTGTTTTGGTTTTTTTCTTGTCACATGTGAGAAATGACAATCAAAACCTCTTCTTGCGGGGCTGGGAATGCTTGGGTCTTGAACGTAATAGTGTTGGTTCACTAGGGGAGAAACTGTTCAGTCATTGTGGCATCACTGTGGAAAAACACAAGTTTTGTCCAAAGTGACATGCCATGGAAGGGAATATGAGCTATGTGCCTAAAAATGTCCTGCATGTGTTTTGTGGTTTATTATAGATATGCAGTGTGATGCAGCTGGGTAACACTGGTCATCTTACTTGTATCCCAGTGAGCCATATAAAACAGAACGTGACTCAAAAAAAATTAGTAAAAACTTAGTGTTTGTCGCAGTCCTATAGGATTAAATAAGCAAAACATGAGACTCCCAAAACAAATGTAAGCTTTTAAGATCAAGAATCTTCTTTGTGTTATCTTAGACCTTCAAGGCACATATTGACCATCTGGTTCAAATCAGTCTGGTGTGCAGTTTGGATCACTTTTATCCAGAGTTCTCCACCTTCTAAATTCAGAGTGGGGCTTGTTTAATTTCAGCATCTCTGGCACAATTCTCATAGATCCTAAAGCCACCTTTCTGCATGCCTGCTGGCTGACTATTCCCTTAATCACTCCTAGTCCTTGTGCTTTTCCCCAGCACAGGCTCTTATCATTGCTGACATATCTTGAAAGCAGTGGAAACACCAGTGCAGAAGCAGCTCCAAATGGGTTAAACCTGTTAAAAGTTACTACAGATGGTGGGTTTTTTCTTGCATCAGGTTAATGTTCTCTAAACCAAGATCTTCTTTACGAGTCACTATTAAAACTGCTATTGCTGTATTGCCTAGCTCTTTATATTCAGAAATACATCATCTACTGTAAACTCAGGGTGTGTTAGCACTGTATTTTAAGAAGCCCACATGCTATTGAAATGTCATATTCCGTAGTTGTATGTAAATGTCAACATATTTTTACAAAGGCGTGCGTGGACCCTTACTGAGCAGAAGCTGTTTTGTTCATAATTCCTGCCTGTTCACATGGCAGATGTATGGTTTCCTAGAGTGTGTAAGTACTACTCTGAGGAAGACCAGAGATCAACTTCTGAGCTCTGTTCTGTACTGAGAACAAATTTCCAGCACTTGATAACTTCTCTCAGATGTTCTTTTCTGTTGATTATAGAAAGGGTACCTGTAGGTTGTGTTTTTTCTTCTTTCCACTAAACATATCACACTCCTTCGAATTTTTCATCTCAGAATAAGTATCTATGTTTTGCTTTAAAGGAGCTTAGTGATTTTTTCCCCCAAATATATCAGCAAGAATGGAAAGAAGGAAGGTACACTTTGGAGTAGAATAGGTAGGTGAACGCCATTTTGAATTTTATTATGTGTTTTGTGATTATAAAAATACTAAAATAATGTTTTTCAAAAGTATTTAGTATAACTAAATCCTTACACAGCAGACTCAGCTTTTTGCAGCATGCTGAAGGGAGAGATGAAGCTTACAGTTAATGCTTTCCTATGGAGCAGGCAAGAAGAATTTCATGTAGGGAGGCAGCAGTTCAAGTTGGGTTCAGTTATACTCACTGAAGCACTATAGTGTTCAGGTTCCTCTCCCTTGAGCTTATTGCTTGTGACCAGGTTTAATGGGTAAGCAAGATAACACACAAAGAGAGGGGCATAAAACTTAATAATATTTTTCTCTTGAGTCATAAATGTATATATGCCAAGACATCCACTGACAGTTTTCAAGACTTTCATTTGATGATGTTGTGAAAGCTGACCTGAGGATGTATGTGATTTAAAAGCGTTTCAAGATTAATTAGTCGAAGTTAAAGGATAGAAATGTGAATATTGGCAAAGAAGCAGGATCAATGTGATAAGCAGAAAAGCCTGATTTTCCCTTTTAAAAGGGAAATGTGTGGGAGATGTCAGTGAGCATCATAAACCAGTTTTTACCCCCTTTCTATACTACATGGATTGAAGAGCTGTGTGTATAGTAAAAAAATACATGGTTCCCATTACTAATGACTTAATGAAATGCTACCTTCTAGGGAAACATGGTTTGTGTTCCTAATGGTGCTTTTATTGTAAAAAAAGTCGGTTAGTTTTAGACTGTTAATTGTAAAGTTATCCTTTAAATCTAACCCTTGCTCTGTTTGGGTAGTGTAATTGGAGTTACTGAAATGAATTCCTCTTGCTTTGTATTTTACACTTGGAGTAATGTGTTGTGGAATTTTTGTAGCACGTGTTCATTTGGAAAAGTTTCATTTTCTTGCATGGGGAACTAGTTTGATTTATAGTTCTATTAAGCAAGGTGAGCTAGAGATTCACAGAGATTTTTATGTTCCTCGACTTAAAGACATGTAGCAAGTTTGAAAGTAGCATAAAACCTGAAGCTGACGTCTCAATATTTGATCTGCTGTGATTGTGACCTGTTAACCTTTAGCTTTAATGGCACTATATAATTCTTATAAGTTGCAAATGTACTCTACTGTGGGGCTGATGGATGATAAAATCCACTTTGCCTAATCACCTCTCCAGAATGTGTGTTGTTTCTAGTAGATACTGATCTCCTGTATTTGTTATCTTATGTTTGAGAGAGACTTCGGTTTCTGGTGTAGCGTGGTGCTTATGCGGATAATTCATTCAGCATCTTGATTAGGAGCTGCAGGATGTGGTTCATGAAAAGACAAAAGCTTGATTCGCGCTGTAGTTCCCATAAAAATAAATTTTAGTTTGTACTAAGATTGCTGAATTGACCATGATGACCTCATAATCTCTGGTGCTGAAGAGTCAAAAGACAATCCTTAGAAGTACAGGGTACAGCTGTTAAAGCTGTTTGAGAAGTGCATCACTTAAGCAGAGATTCTTTAAGCAAACATATAAAGTTATATTCTTTAATGCAGAAACTGTCAAAGAGTTTCAGTATTTAAGGGACTAATGCTTTAGTTCTCTTGTCTCACATAGCAGCGCTATGTTCTTATAAACTGTTTGCTACATGCGGGTGTTTAAAATGGTGAGCAATATTTATTACATAGGAAAAATAAGGATCAGTAATATAATATCTGCAAGGGCCATGGTGATCTATGATGCTGTGACTCAAGCCTTTGGTGCATGTGTGAAGTTTGTTGAATCACTTCTATTCTGAGTGTTGTTCTGGTAAGTGAGCCTGCAGATTTCTTCTCTGTGTAAAGGGTTTTGTGCTCTGTCAATCACAGGATAATGATCAAAAGAGAACATCTTTTTTAAAAGATTATTTTTGTTTGGAAATGAGCTAACCAAATATGACTGGCTGAATGCAGAGGGATAGCGTGAGATCTGGAATTGTGCTATGTGCTTCTGAAATTACACTTTGATTGGTGAAAGGGATGTTGCAGCACTGGGGGAATTGTGAAGTGTCTTTTAAAAACCTGAAATACTTTAAAAAATGGAATTCCATAGCTGGGTTTTGACATCAGTTTTAAATGCTGATTGACTGGAGTTGCAGAGGGTTCCTAAATACATCCTATGTAGTCAGCAAGGGAAACTTTTTAAATCTTTACCTTCTCAGAAAAGGAATCTGGGGCTTTTTGAAGTTTACATAAGCATCTGAATAATTTCACCTTAAATGCTTTTCCCCCTCTTTTTTTTCCCTGTCAGATTTCCTTTATATCCAAAAGGAGGGGAGAAGCTTCAGTTTGAATATGGAGTTTATCTTCTCAACAAAAATATAGCACAGGTTGGTACACTCGAGATTTTTTTTTTTTTTTTTTTTAATCTGTTCTCTGCTTGGTGTCAGTATGATGTGAGTGTGCATATGCTGTCTTGTGATGCTGCTCTCTGTGGTGAAAACCTGTGAACTAAGAGAAATGTCCTTGAAAACATTATTTTCACTTACCTTACAGCTTTGTGCTTGAGATTTTCTTGTGGTGCTTAGAGAAGGACTTGCCAGATAATAATGAATCTTTCCTTTTCAAATGGTACATTCTTCGAGTCTATAGACTTCACACTGTTTTGAAAATTATGAATATTTTCTGGTTTTTTATTCTATTGTACTTGAAGATCCATTAATGTAATTCTTGCTCCTGTGTCTTTAATTTTGCTCTATTATTACTTCAACTAATATTCTACCCTTATAAGAAAACACAACACATGGAAAATATGAAGTATTGCAAATGTGTGACTTTAAAAAGTCCTGTCATACACCTTACTTCTTGTTTTAATGTATTTTAAAAAACATCCTTTACTCTGGAAAATGCAAGAGACTTTGCAAACTTGTATTTGAGATGGCAGTAATATCTGCAGCTAACACGTTTGGTATGGAATTCAGAGAATCTTCAGAAAGCTGGTCTGAAAGAGGCCTGTGGAGGCTGTTTTGACTGGTACATAGTCCTAGAGCAGGGTCAACTGCTCTTATGCTGTCCCTGGTGATGTTCTGTGAAGAAAAGCCTGTGATATAAGTACTCCTTAGTTCCAGTGCTTGACTGTCTTGGCCACTGAAGACATCTAATTTCTGACATCGAGTCCAAACCTGTTTTCCCTCTTTATATATTATAATAATCTGATCCATTTAAGTCTCTTTCTCTTTGAAAACTTCTATGCATTGAAAAAGCACTTTTCAACACTCTTCTTGTCTCAAATTCTCATTTGAATCCACATTTTCCTTGAGATGCAGTGCCCACAGCTGGGTACAGTGAGCAACTGTTGCTTTCAAAACATTGAGTAGGATGGGAGAAATGCTTCCCAGATCTTGTCCTTTTACTTCCAGTTCATTGGGTTCTAATGGGTTTGTACTCTTAAAAGCCTAGCAGAATGAATCTTACGATTCTGTGCAACCAACAGCTCCAGGTATCTTCTGCACATGAACAAAATAGTCCATTCTGAATTTGTGCAGGTGACTCGTTTAATTTACATTTTACATGCTTTACCTTGAATGTATTCTTAAAGATGAACTTCTTTGTTCTTAATCATGATTCTGCTATGGTGGCGTAACACCGGAGATTGAGAACTCAGTCTCAGCTTTATTCTGGCTGCACCTGAGCCTGGGTCCAGATTACCTAATTAAAATATTGGATAGAACTGGGGTTCTGTTATTTCAAGTGGAGCCCCACTTCACCAGCACTTCAGTTGTAGCCATGAACCATTCATTATTACACCCAAGAGTACTTTCTCTGTATTCACTCATAGTTCATCAATATCCCATTTCCCCAGAATGCTTGTGAGCATATTATACCAGAAAATGCCAGGAGATTTAAATTTCAACAGAAATATGACATTTCTGTTTCTAACCTGTTTGAAATTACATTAGTCTTAGAGTTTTATTCTTGAAAAATATGATCTTTTTATGCTTAGTTTCTACTAGTTTTGCTTGTTTTTCCAGTTTTTTCTTCCATCACTTTTTTTGCCATTCCTTACCTAAATTGAAGTAAGGCTTCTGAGTCTTTCTGTGTTACTTGTTTTTTAAGCTTGGATTGCATTTACCATTTTCCAGACTTGCCCATGCTTAGTGTTTTTTGGACAATAACCTCTCAAATTACTTAAAGGCTAAAATATCTTAAGACAAAGTTAATCAAGTGCTGCTAATCTTGGAAATTCGCTTAGCCAGGCTGTTAATATATCTTAGACTGTGCCTCTTTGTTGGTGGTATTAGTAATGGCAGACAGCTGTTCACACTTGACCTACAGAGGGAAAATTAGTGAGAAAAAGGATTAGTCGTTCCTTCAAATGCTTCGATAGATCTCTCTCTTCATTACTATCAAATCAATGCTTTCCTTAATCTCTGCTTCCTACTTCCTTCTGCTTACACTGGTTCATTCTGTAACTTGTGAGTCGTGATGCTGCTTGCTTTGCCTTTCAGCCCTTCTGGGTTTTTACCTTGTTCTGGAGTTTGCCATTCAGTTATGTGATGCAAGCAAGAGCTCTGTGGTTTATGTCATCGAAACAATGAATTCTTCATTGAGCCCATGGTGGTTGTCTTTCCTGTTCATGTAGTTTGGGTTAATTGACACTTGTACCTGTAGTATTTTTTTTTATTGGAACTTTCACCACTTCACTTGGTTTCCTGTTTATCTCTTTGACTTGTCACCTCTGAATTATTATCACTCTTGGACCTACTGTAACTTATCATTCTGATTTTTTTGTCCTGTTTCTGAAGGACTCTGGGTAGTTGAACACACAGTCACTCACCCATGTTGCCTTCCAGTTCCTTGCAGTTGGTTTCTGAAATCACTGGCATGTGTTTAAACTCACAAAAGTAAATGAACACTTTAAGCATGTATTGAGTTTCCAAGTCTATGTGGGGTCATTGGTGCTGGTGCAAGCTAGTCAGTGGCCAGACTTTGAAGTGGTTGGTACAACACTAGTGGTTCACATGTTAATACTTGAGATTGTATGCTGTTGGATATAAAAGCATAATAAAAGTAAACCGGAATTACTGGGAGTGCTTCTACTACTTATTTAATCATGGAAGTGTTACTGATGTCCGCATAAACTGTTGTAGTCACCTTTGTTTTGATGTCCTTGGTCAAATATTGCTGCTTTTTATAGTTCTTCCAAGGGGAAATTCCTTTATGAAAGCAGAACAGGTAGATAGTGTGCAGAAATGCATCACAAAACCTCTGTGCTCTGGGGCTGATTTGACCTAAAAACCCAAGATTGTTTGAATCCTTTGTGTGTTCCTTGGGATGCTGGAACTGTTGAATTTACGTAGCTTTTAGCAGACCTTATGGCTGCTTTTAGAGAAGCTTCCAGATATGCTTAGTTCTTGTGAATGTGTGAAAAATTAAGTTTGGATGGAGAATGAGCAGCTGCCTCTCTCTTACCTCCAGACTATCACCCAAAGGTATTGGCCTTAATTCAGAGAAACAGTCCTCTTTGTCAGGAGTAAATGTAACCCAGTGCTTAATTCCGTCTGTGTGCTGTGGGAAGGTTGGAGGTGCCTGGGAAGAATAGTGGCGAGTTTACTGGAGCATGAAGACAAGAGCTTGAATCATTCATGCAAGTTTTGATCACTGTGAGAAACAAAGAGCCCATAAAAATGATCAACTTAAAGAAATACTTTGAAACTATTTGTTTAAGCTTCCCTGGTTTCACAGATTTTTATATTTTTTTTTTTTTTTCCACAACTACCTGGAATTCTGGCAGCAAGGAGAAATGTGAGTGTGGAAGAAGTGAGATGGGGTTGATATTAAGTAAAATTACTGACATAAAAACTCTTCTAGATAAAGTGGTACTGTTTTGTAAAACAGCAGGATAATAACAATGGAAACCACATCTTGCACTCAGGAGAATTCAGCTGGAATTAGAAACAGCTCAGTGCTGGCTTGGTAGAGTATTTTTTGGAGAAACTTGCTTTGCTGTTACATTCCGAAGTTGAAACAATGTGTGTTAATTCTGAGAGTTCATAATAACTTCCATCTGTATGTAAGCACAAATTGTTTCAATACCCATATTTTCTGTTTGTAAAATTGAATCCCTCACAAAGTTCACAGAGGAGCTTTTTGAGTTGGATAATGTTAACTAAGGCCATACATTTCCAGTTAAGATTTCAGTTATTTTACTCTCACTGGCATAGAAACATGGGATTTTTTTCAAAGAGAAATTAGTGACTTATGTCTAATAATGTCTGTCAGAAAAATTCAGTCATTGTCAAAGGTGGAGTACAATACAGTTGCTAAAAATGGGAGTCAATTGTGCAGCTCTCCAAAGCATTAGACAGTGGGAGAGCATTTGGCAAGTACTAGCCCCATAAGCTCTGCAGCTCCTAAATTAGGGATGTGTATGGAGTATCTGAGGAAGCTGAGGCTTTAGCAGGAGAAAGAATTGAACTCTCATTCTGGTATTCAAAGCGGAGTAATGGAGATTACACCATGAAAACCTCTTGTTATGGTAGATGAATATTAGGAAAACCCTGAAGCGCGTGGTGAGGTTTTTTGTGGGTGATAAGTGAACACAGACCAGGGTCAAAATGGCATCTCTCAGAGTTCTCTTTGTTTGGAACATACAATGTGGGTGGCACCCAATTCTGCTGGAGCACAAACATGGACCTTGTGGAGCTGAGCTCTCACAAGTTCTTGAGCAGTGG
This sequence comes from Corvus kubaryi, assembly GCF_017639235.1. Lineage (NCBI taxonomy): Eukaryota > Metazoa > Chordata > Aves > Passeriformes > Corvidae > Corvus > Corvus kubaryi. The sequence goes on from NW_024581032.1 coordinate 1,051,525, forward strand.
TCTTGCTGCTCCAGGTTTTTTCATCTCAGTTAATTTTTTTTATAACTTTGAAGTGGGAGATACTGAGAGTGCAGTGGCTTTAGTTTTGAGTTGCAGGCCTGTAGAAAGAAAGCATCTTTACTGCTGCTTTACTGGCTGCTTTGCTGTCTTTTTCCTTTGTTCCCAGAGCCTTAATTGCTTTGGCCTGACTTCAGTGTTGGTTCTTCATTACATACAATGAGATGGTCTTAATTTAGTGACCTTCCTCCTTGAGGTGAGTGAGTCCCTAGTGATCACACACAGTGTTACTGTGAGAGAATAACTGGCCCAAAATTGTATACCCTGAAAGATGAGGGTGGTGAGGCCCTGGCACAGGTTGCTCAGACAAGCTGTGGCTGCCCTATCTGTGGAGGTGTCCAAGGCCAGGTTGGATAGGGCTTGGAGCAACCTGGTCTAGTGGCAGGGGGTTGGAATGAGATGAGCTTGAAGGTCCCTTCCAGCCCAAACTGTGGTTCTGTATTACATGATTTCTGTCCTGTATTGGTCATTATGTCTAATGCATGTATATATGATGTGTAGCCATTGAAGAGAACATGTCCATCTTGTTCATGAAAGTTCCAATTTCTGTAGGTATTCAAGGGTTTGTCTCTTGCATGATACTTGACAAGTATTATTACTTGTCCAGTTGCAAGATTGCTTGTAGAGGACACAATTTCAATATAGCTGTAAAGCTGGTTTCTTTAGATACCAGTAAGCAGGGAATTTACTGCAGCTGGTATTTTGCACAGGGCAGTCAAGTTATTTACACTCTAAGTATCAAATGATTTGCTATTTCTGTCAGCCACTGAAGGACATCAAATTAATTTGTCTCTTGTTCTTCTGGATTTCTTATTCTAAGTCTTAGCTTTACCACAGAAACAGAGGGCAGCTGTATAACTATTGTGAGACCCTTTTCATTCCTTTGCTGTGACCTTGGTCACTATCTCCGTCTGGCTTTGTTGGACGTGGCCTCAGGAATGTTGGTGTTATATCCTTGTCTAAATTACTAGCTCTTGAAAAGTAGACCTGCAAATAATTTGGACAATTTTACAACTCTTTGTTTTCCTACTGCCAACCCAATGAGTGAATGTCTCTAGTCTTACCTCAGTTCATAGAATCATACAACAGTTTGGGTTGGAAGGGAACCTGAAGACCATCTTGTTCATGGGCAGGGACACCTTCCCTAGACCAACACCTTCCCTACACCAATCCTAGACCAGCTTGCTCCAAGCCCTGTCCAACCTGGCCTTGAACATTTCCAGGGATGGGGCAGCCACAGCTTCTCTGGGCAACCTGTGCCAGGGCCTCACCACTTTCTGAGCAAAGAATTTCTTTCTAGTATCTAATCTAAATCTGCCCTCTTTTAGTTTACATCTGTTCCCCTTTTCCTATCCCTGTCTGCTTGTGTAAAAAGTTTGTTGCTGGTGTTTGTTAGTGGGATCTCTGTATATGGTGGCAGGCAGAGCATCACCTTCCAGGCATTACTTCCAGGTTTAGTGAAACCTGTGGAATTTGTTGCACTGCATGAGTTAAGGTTACTTTTTCTTCTGTTCAGCCTGAATGCCATGCTTGGGATCGTTTTGCAGGGAAGGCTTCTTTTCTAATCCTCATTTGTTTTGTCAGACCATATTGAGTTGTGTTAGACTGATATTCCTATTCACATTGGCATGGTTTGCTCAGCCCTGACCAAAGAATAGTTCTGCTTTCATCTGACAGTTATTAGCAACACATGTACTTTGCTATTTGACAAAAAAACAAAGTGTTACTCTCTTGTCAGCTCCCCCAAGGCTCTTTTTGTCATCAATAGAGTACAGATCCAGGGAAGTAACTGGTGTCTAGCCCTCCTCTTGTGTGTGCATGGCCACTGTGTCCACGTGGTGGCAGGTGGCATTTACGTGCTTTGCGTAACCTGCTTGAGAAGCTGAGCAGCCAGTGCTGCTTTTGTGGGAATGCTGCATTGTGGGTGAGTTGCTTGTCTAATGCACAAGGTAAGTAACATTCAGAGCAGCATAGAAGAAAAGCAAAATACTTGATATATTTTAGGTGTAGTCAAAGTGCTGTCTTCCTCCATAGCTGATGGAATTAAAGGTGAATGTTTATGTACTAGCGCCATATGTAAGAGACTGAACTGAAACTCAGCTGTTAAATGTGAAATGAGGCAAGAGGTTCAGTTTCTGGCTCTGTTAAACTATCAAACATGAGAGAAAATCAGCTCTATAATAGAAACTAATAAACTTTTCCATGGGAAGTTGAAGAGCAGAAATGTTAGGTCTAGAAATTTGTTTTGGCAGTAAACACTATGGAGCAGAAGTGTCTTCAAGAGTTCTGTGGGTAGTGGTGTATATGCAGTGGTTATGGCCCTTTGAGTGTAGGATACTGTGACTTGCACACTACATCTTTTATGAGGCCCCTAAACTAAGATCATAAAACATACAGTTCAGAAAGAATGCACCGTCTGAATCTGAGGCCAATTTAGCTACATAGGGAGAAGTGTTCTTAAAGGAGCACAGGTTGAAGCCAGAGTCTAGTCCTTGTCTTGTGAAGTGCCAAGCTTTCATTTAATGCTAAAAGGAAGGGACTGCACCTGAAAAACCACAAAGTACCTTCTCCAGCTGTGTAGAGCCAAAAGCTCTTAGGAGAGGTTTCATTCCTGAAAGTTTCCTAGGGTGACAGTGAGCTGATACTTAGCCAGATCATTTAGAACTGGGGAATTTATTTATGTTTTTTGCAAACTTGTTGGAAAGACTTTCTTATTTTCCTTTCCTATCGCCCATGCCAAGATAAAATATGTTGAAATGAGACTGGATTAGTTGTAACTAAAGTCCCACTTTCATTCAGCTGAAAGCCTGCCTCTACTTGTTTGTAGGCAAAGGCCAATATTGACTTGCTCTGTGAAGGAGCAGATCTTGGGTCTTCAACCCATACAGATCCTGGCACCTGCACCTGAAGCCCAGGCAGTGCTGGAGGCTCCTGCAGCTGTGGTGGGTGACTGAAGGGATGGTGCACTTCTCGTATAGGACAGGCTGGGAGAGCTTGGATTTTTCAGCCTGGAGAAGATATGGCTTTAGGAAGACCGCAGAACCCCTTCCAGGGCCTAAAGGAGCTCCAAGACAGCTGGAGAGGGACTTTGGAGAAGAGCCTGGAGTGACAAGACAAGGGGGAATGGCTTCCCACTGTCAGGGGGCAGGGTTAGATGGGATATTGGGCAGAAATTCTTGGCTGTGAGAGTGTTGAGGCCCTGGCAGAGGCTTCCTAGAGAAGCTGTGGTTGCCTCATCCCTGGAAGTGTTCAAGGCCAGGCTGGATGGGTCTTGGAGCAATCTGGTCTAGTGGAAGGTATCTAGGCCCATGGCAGGGGGGTTAGAACTGGATGAGCTTAAAAGTCCTTTCTAACCCAAACTGTTCTGGGATTCTATGAATAGGAGAGGTAGCATCATCAGCTGTGCTTAGTCAGTCCTCCAAAATAATTTTGGGGGACCATCCTTGCAGGCATGTTCTGTGTGTTACATAACTTTTGTACTGTGTAGCTGTCATCATCTTTGTGCATTAGCTCTTCAGTCCACAAAGTTTCCTAAAAAAAAAGGAGTATGTCTTTAAAATAGAACCAAAATTGAATAATCAGAAGGTAAATGGATTCCTGATATAGTTGATCTGACATAAACACGTCTGCCAACTTAAGTTCCTTTGTAGTATATATAACTTCTGTGTTACAAAACTGAAGTGGGAAGTTTCTTATCAAGCCCTGGCACAATGTATCAGTGTAGGAAAAAGCTGTAGTGTATAATTTTTAACAAGTAGAGTGTGTGCACTGGAGGCAAAGCTGGACATTCAAACGTAAAACGTTCACACCTTTGGAATTCCAGGACCTGCTTTGTAAGCCTGTCTCTTCCTTCGGAGCCTTCTCTCTTTCTGCCATGTCACCCATTTCTTAATGGATAAAAGAAATTATGGTAAAATGCATGTCATTTCTTGAAACTTCACTTGCTTTAATGCATAAAAATTCTTCTCATCTGTTATTTGCAAGCAAGTGACAAGCTGTGACTTGTGGGGTTTAGATTTTTTTTTCCTGAGCTTCTGTTTATTTTCTCTTCTTCCCCTGCATTCTTTGTTTTTCTGTTGTACAGTTTAATATGTATGTTTTGACCTCCTCGGGTCAGGATTTGTCTCATACTTCTGTGCATAAGATTTGGCACATCAGGGCAAAAAACCTGTTTTGAAAGCTTTTGGTATGTCAGCTACTTAATCATCCATAAATGCCTTTCGGACTTTTTAAATACTGTGGTTGAAGTTTAGAGCAAGTTGTTCTCCAACAAATGGAATAGAAGTGTCTGATATGTATTGGCTCATTCACTTATTGATCAGTCCAGAATGTCTGGAAATCCAGAGCTTTGAAGCATTTTATTTTTCAAGAGACTGGAAATACTGAAGGGGTTATTGCATCTCTCTTTGCTGGACTTTCGTGTAATTCATGTAAATATTTGTGAAGTTAATATTGTGTAATTAGAAAAAAACAAAGTTCTGGTTCAATTTAGCATGTATAAATTAATGTTTTCAGGAAGACCAGTCCTGAACCTGTCCTTGGTTTAATGCTCCCTGACCTCAGGTTTTAAGTTCAAAATATCATACATCATATGAGAAACCATTTTACATATTGGTGTGTTTTAGTGCCAAGTGGAGTTCACTGAATGCCAGTGTTATCCTAATAGGAAGCAAGTTTTTCATAGGTTAAACTGTTGATTCTGTACTCCTCAAATGAGAGGGCTTCCCATTTGATTCACAATCTAATCTTTTTTTTTAGAAGTCAGTCTCCTTTGTCCACTGACAGTAACATAATAGATACCTGGAAAGCAGTTCAGCTGAAGTGCAAGATGTGGCTGGGAGCAGAGAATCCCCAAATTCTTCTTCCATTTAAGCTCTGTGTCATGGGCTGAATCATTTGCTCTTTGAGTAAAAAGCTTTCTTGAAGCAAGAGCCTTATCACCTGAGAGAGCCGGGTTCACAAACCTGGATGAATGAACGGCCAGAAGCTCAATTTCACCCATTTTAAAACAAGGGCTTTCCCAAAACAACATGAAAGAGCAAATAGCTGAAAGATTTTGTGTTTACAACATCTAATGGAGCTCATTGTTTGCCCACTGAAATGATTCTGCAGGTTCCTTTCCTGCAACATCTTAAGGGACGAGGTACAGCTGGACTGATGTCATATGGGAAAATTGCTTGGTTTTGGAGTGGACTTATTAAAATGTGAAAGTAACGAACAAATGGAGGAGGAGTGTGTAGCACTATAACCCTAACCATATATTTTCTCTGATTTCCATGCCGGACAAGGTGGGAGAGTTCTCTGTACATACCTGTGTATTCCCTGAGAATATTGCCCTTCTGGTATTCATAGGTTGATATTTGGTTTATATAGGTAAAAAGGAAATTTCAGGTATGCAGAATTGGGGCATAGTTCTTGGGGACCTAAACACATACAGAAGATGTCACGTTTAAGATGGAGGCACAGAATGTTACTTACTTTCTCCTTCTGACTTTTGCACATCTGACCTCTTGTTCTGTGCCCGATGTAATGATTTTTAATACAAAAGCTCAGGATGAATGAGGTCATAGGAAATAAGTTTGCCTATGTCCTATAATCCAGTAAACATCAATTTGTGATACTGAACCCTTTTAAGAAGCTCTGACCTGAACCTGGAAAGGTTATGCTCTATAGTTTCATCTTATCAAGCTATAAATGCAAGAAGACTGCAGTAAACATGGTTCTAGTTATTTGAGTGCTTCACTGGGAAGCGAGGGAGATTTTTTGGAGCCTAGTAACTGCTCTGTCTTCTAAATTGCCTTTTTTTATGTTATTTTATGAAACAGTTGTGGCATATGAGGCGCACCTTTATGGGCATGGGGGCTCATATATGTTAAGCCCATAACTGCTAAGTTTTACAGGAGTACTTTACTTACACGAGTAGCTGTTTCTCCCAGCCTGTCTATGACAATGGTTTCCCATATCCTTACTGGGACACCACACTGAAACCATGAAGGTTAATGTTTGAGACCTCTCTGGAGAGGTGCTGTGTTTACTCTCAGGGAGGGTTCATAGATATCAGTGAGAGAGTTCTTGAGTAAACGCAGCTTTTGACTCATCTAAATGTTTAGTTCTACAGTGCGTTCCACTTGTACTCAAACACATACTCCTACTTCCTTATTTTCTTGAGATCTATCTCCAATAAACACTATTTTGCGGTGAAACCAAAATCCAGTATTAAATATTGCTGCACTTTTAAAAATTAGACTGAAATTGCTTCCTAAATATTTGGTGGAATAGTACAAGTTGCTGTGCATTTAGAATTGAGGCTGCTGCTGTCTTTGAATAAAGATCAGACTTTGTGTTTTGGTGAATGCAAGAGGAAGAAGCAGCTTAATATAATTCTAGGACAAATCAAAGAAGGTAAAAGGGAATTAGGTCTGTTATCAGATGAGAATACAGTTTCCCTAATCACTGCTGAATCACTCCTGTATGTAAATTTCATGTATGAATTTCCCCTGCCTTTCAGATGGAAGTGAATTTAAATTCTCCAGGCTGAGAGGAGAGGAAAGGAGACAGGCTGTTCTTGGGGCAGGAGGAACCAGTGGTGAGAAAAAGTTTCCATCTCAATTTGATGCAGTTTGTGAGAACTGAGTCAGCCAGAACTCTGTGAGGACCTTTTGCTCTGATGGTAGAGATCAATGTTTCTAAACTGTACTAGTGACTGTGTTGGTTCAGGACTGCGTGGCATCTCCAATGTTAGTTATCACTGTTACAAGTCAAAGTGAGAGAGTGAGGGGCCCTCAACATCAGAAGGATGTGGACTTGTTGCAGCGAGTCCAGTGGAGGCCATGGGGATGCTCCGAGGGCTGGGACCTCTCTGCTCTGGAGACAGCCTAGGAGAGCTGGGGGTGTTCGGCCTGGAGAAGGAAAGGCTCAAGGGGACCTTAAAGCCCCTTCCAGTGCCTAAAGGGGCTCCAAGAGAGCAGGAAAGGGACTGGAATGACAGGACAAGGGGGAATGTCTTCCCACTGCCAGAGGGTAGGGTTAGATGGGATATTAGGCAGAAATTCTTGGCTGTGAGGGTGTTGAGGCCTTGGCACATGTTGCCCAGAGAAGCTGTGGTTGCCTCATCCCTGGAAGTGTTCAAAGCCAAGTAGGACAGGTCTTGGAACAATCTGGTTTAGTGGAAAGTGTCCTGCCCATTGCAGGGGGTTGGAACAAGATGATCTTTAAGGTCCTTTCCAACCCAAAGCATTGTAGGATTTTGTGATAACAGGAAATTATCTTATTGATGTCAGCCTCTCCCTTGTAAATGTGGGACAAATCACGTTAGTTCAGACTAAGCATGCTTCAAAAATAACTGATTGTAACTACCCTTTGAAGGTACAGCATAAAATGCGGTTGTTATCTCCTGTTACTGCTTTGATTGCTGTTTGTGTGCTTTATTTACTATTTCTAAATCAAAATTGTGGTGGGTGTCCTTTAAGATGGCTTTAGTGAAGGCTTTAGGCACACTGGGTCAGCTTGAGGAACTTGAAAGCATATGCTCAATGGATTAATGAAGGACATGGGTCTTCAAGGATGTGGATGCAACTTGCCTTCTTGTTAGTTTAATACTCTTTAATAAGTTGCAAAATAAACATCTGCTTTTCAGGTGTAACTCTGGGAGAGGGAGGCAGGTATATGAAGATAAGTCATAATTTCTATTGAAATAGCTGTTGTATTTGAGCACTTCCTCTTGCTTGGATGAGGGCACTACTCTCACTACTGTGGCAGTCCTCTATTTGGTCCTTCTGAAAGCAAGATTGAGGACTTTAAGACTTTAAGACTTGTTATAATCACAGTGGTTATTTTTCTTTTTTTTAGTTCCTACTTCCCCAAGAAGCTTAAAAAAAGTTTTAAAACCCATTTGGTTATGTTTACTTCCAAACTGTAATTGATGCTTACTGACAGTCTTTTTAAGTATGAAAAATGAAAATGATTTTTAGGTGCTTAGTTTGGAGGTACATTATCTAAAGAGCTATTTACATGTTACGCTAATGTTGTAGCTTAAGGGTTTTTCAGTAAACCCACATAGGTGTTCAGAGCTAGAGCAACTAGCCAGATTCAGTAAAACAAAGGCAAGCAACACATGAAGAGTTCAATAATCTAGAATTTTATAATTGCCCCCAAAAGGTATAAACACATGCAACTGTTTATATAGCAGCAGGCATTATTTCACTGATCCCCCATGGTTGTTTATATAGCAACAGGCATTATAACAACACTTCCTGTTTTCATTATTGCAGTGCTTAGTCATCTGAATCCCTGCCAGTACTCCTTCATACTCTGAAAAGTCATCCAGGATCTTGTAAAACAATTAACTGTCATTTTATTAAAAATTTTTAAAACTTTATATTTCTGTCCCAGTGTTTGACATTCTCTGAAAACCTTATGCAAATGCTTGGCTTGTAACCAGCTCTGCAAATTTGAAACAACGCTTCTGCTTCTATTTTTCTCTGTAGGTTTTCACATTTGTGGAGCAGATGTTCTTTTGAAATTCTTGATGCTATCAAGAGATACTCCTCATATAGCTGAAAATAATTCAAAATTGCTTTTGACTGCCTTAATATTTCAAGATCTTTGCATAGTGTAGTAGTGGGTTGGGTCCACCTATTCTGTAGGTACAGGTGCTGCTACAACATCAAGAACCAGTTGCCTGCAGTGGGGACTAAGGGAAGTCCAAAATACAGCAGATTTTGGCATAGACTTGAATATTATGCACAATATGTACTAAAGTGGCTGCTATTTTTGAACTTTAGTAACTTATTCTGGCTGTTAGACTGCTTTCACGTGGCTTAGAACAAGATGAATATGGCTGGGGAAACAATATGAGAAATGATGAGCAGATGAGTTTAGAATTGGAGTCCTTCTGCACTCCCTTCAAAAAAAGATATTTGAGTCCAGGTACTCTGTAGTTTCTGGCTGGAAGTAAATGTATATGCTTGTATACTATTAGTCATTAAATACTGCTGCAGGAATTAGGATAGGAAATGGACAGTTGTTCTTTGCATATAAATGCAGGACATTATTCTTTTTCTTAAGAGCGGCCGCAGAGTGGCAAACCCCCTAATTTTGATCTCGGGTGCAATCTGCAATTACCCAGAAATAGAAAGATAACTAAATGGTTTCTTTTTAAGCCAACTTAAATGAAAAGCTTTAGTAGTCCTATTACTTCCTATGGACTTCATAGGAAAGTAACTGAACCTTTGCAGGTTTGTATTTTAGTTAAGAAACGAGGTATCTCTGCTGGTAGATTTGATGAATGAACATTTTGCTGTGGAATTGTTACCTTTAGGAAGGCAGTAAGCTTTTCTGTTGTCTAACATGATTTTAGGTTTTTAAGTCTAAGTCCTGTTGATGAAATAAATCCTTGGAAGCTGCTTGGTTGGCAGTAGAGCAGAGATGCTCAGATTGGAGCTGGTTCACTCCTGGGTATGGACACATTCCAGTGTAAGTTCAGACCGTTGCAGAGAAGGAAATACAGGTAGAAACTGGAGCAGCTGAATATTATTTTTTCTCATTCTAAAGAGTGTAAACCAATTATGCCCATTTCGTTACAATTTAACTTCAATTTGTTGTGTTTCACCTACAGCTAATACTGTGGTTTTGTTAGTATTAGTCTTTTATGGAAATTCAGTCTTTAAACACTTTCTTAGGAAGCTAATACAAGTTTTTTAGGAGTAAATCTACCTTTCATTCTGAGAACTGCTGTTTTAAATGCAGTTTATTTTAACATTTATGGGTTTTTGTGATATTGGAATATATATTCATAATAGAAAATACCCACTGGTATGATTAGCTGGTCTTCTGTAGAGAAGTTGGCCTTAAAATAAATGTATTATTCTATTTCTTCAGATTTTTCCCTACAGGTAATTCCTTAAATTCTTCTGCCTTGAACTGTTCGTGAAATACGATGCATCTTGTCTCCTATATCTTGTTTCTGTGGAGTAAGTGTTGCTAGTAACTAAAATGAGAGCTGCACTTGGGAAAACAAAGCTGTATATAGGAGCTATTTATTGGTATGGAAATCAGAATTAATATTTTATTACTGGAACATCATTAATGATTTACTCAAAGTCCTGTGGAGAATACATGGTCTATGTGAACACAAATCTTGGACAGATCTTCGCTCCAATTAAAACAGGCATGTTTTCTTTGGATGGCTGGGTCTGTAATATCCTGAAGAAACAAGCTAATCTTTAAAATCTTAAATAAAATGCTGATTTTGCAAATTATTGCATTAGAAACTTAGTGTGGAGACAGGTGACTTTTAATAGCAGCAATTGAAATTTGAACTGTTTCTTAGGAGAGTCAAGGCAGCACACAGTTACCTCTGTCTGCTCTTGTTTTCCTGCCCTCTTAATTCTTATGAGCAAAGCAGCTTCTCCCTACATTCTTCTCTTTTTAGAATTGATTTTGATGTTAAAGGGTATTTGTGTGAATCCTATTGTAACAGGTCACAGGGGATCATAGAATGGTTTGGACTAGAACAGACCTTAAAGATCATCCAGTTCCACCCCCGCTGCCCTGGGGTTTCCTCTAGACCTGGTTGCTCCAAGCTCCATCCAACCTGGCCTTGAACCTGCCTTGTGTGGGCAGCCTGTGCCAGGGCCTCACCACAGTCACAGCCAAGAATTTCTTCCCAATATTCCATCTAACCCTGTCCTCTGTTAGTTTGAAGCCATTCCCCCTTGTCCTCTCACTCCAGGCCCTTGTCCAAAGTTCCTCTCCAGCTCTTGGAGCCCCTTTAGGCGCTGGAAGAGGCTCTGGGGTCTCCCTAAAGCCTTCTCTTCTCCAGGCTGAACATCCTCAGCTCTCCCTGCCTGTCTACAGAGCAGAGGAGCTCCAGCAGCCCTTGGTGCATCTCCATGGTGTCCTCTGGACTCCGTCCTTATGACTGTTGTTCAGTGCCTTCCTATTTATTGGATGAGGTGGAGTAACTGGCCCTGCATGTGTGGTGTTGGATGCTAAAAAAATTAAGCTTAAGGGAAGGTGTATGAGAAGTGCTTTATGGTTTGGGGAAAAAACTCAGTTCTTAGTAGTTTTTGTTTTTTTTTTTTTAAATTGTTGGAGGGTAAGGAGAAGAGGAAGAGGAGTTCTGATCCTTTAGGTAAAAAAAGTTGGTTTTTAGCTCCTCCCACCTCCATGTTCCCATTTGCTTGGTGTTGTACCTGTAGTGGCCTGCATCACGCAGCAAAGCAGAGATTTCTTTATCAGGATATGGGAGACTACTACAGAATTACACGAAGCAGGAGTTAACCTTTGCTGCATTAATGGAGAGGTAATTTTGGATCCAGACTAAAACCCAATTTATCAGCTGATTTTTGTATGTTTTTTTCTGCCCATAGAAGGCACATAAGTTTTTCAACAGTTTCTGGGTTTGTAAATACATCATCATCAGCTTGTATTGATGCAGACACAAGGCAGTATTGCTTCGCTTTTAATCTGTTGCAAAGTCAAAATAGTATGCAGGTTTTTCTAGAAGTTTCATGAAACTTGCATGCTAACTTTACTTAATATGCATCTCTACTATTGGAAATACAAAAATGTCTTTTAGTAGAAGCAGTAGTTTTGCTCATGTTTGGATACTGTGCTCACCCATGCCTTCCTCTGATCTGACCTGTTGGAAACAGAGAGATCCCTTAATCCACTTTATTTTTGTGCTCTGAAACCTTAAAATCTATGTATGAGTATAAAAAGGGGTATTCCATGAACTTCTGATTGTTGGAGGAGAAACAAATGTAAAGTTTTGAGTTTGATGGGTTTTTTCCTTCTTCATTTCTTTTGCTCCAGGCTAGTTCTCCAGTTAACCAAATCCACTATAATCCCATCAGGAGAATGTGGTGATGGTTTTGTAATTTATTTTGTGTGGTTGTCTTAATCCAGGTTCTGTCATTGTAGCAGAAAATACGAACCCAAGCCCACCGTATGATTTGGCTTTGTCCATATGGAAATAATAAACTGTAATAAATGGCTGCCTGTTGTACAATGTGGTACTGAGGGTGTTTTTCTTCCAAAGTAATTTTTCTTTCTCAAACTCAGACAAGCATAAAAATCATTCCCAATTTCAAGTCTTCTCTGTGAAAAACTGATTGTTTGGGAGAAGTCAGCAATTTTTGAAACTTAAGACACTTTCCTGCATCTTACTGTCAGGAATTACGGAAACAGGTGTGTAATTCTAAAGAAAAGAAATTTAACTTTGAGTGGGACTGTTCTGTGTTTCAGCAGGTAAATCTATCAGCATTGAATTTGTGCAGTATGTGCCTGTATTGGAGTCCAGCAGAGACTTCCAGAGGATGTTTACATATGCTGAGAACTGCTTATTAAGTTGGTAGTGCATCATTTTAGTAGTCTTAGAGATACTGGAATGTAGAGTGTCGGGGTTTTTTTATATTTTAACCTCACAAGAGATAAATTTCTCTGCAAAGTTTCCCTGAAATTTTGAGATTCAAACTTGAAAGACAGACTTTTTCCCTTCTGTGTACTGTTTTCTTCAGAGGTATTTTTAACTTGGTGACTTGTTAAACATGGAGTTTATAATTCCTAGCAGTGACAGTCATGTCATGTAGCTGTCATTTGATAGTTTGAGGGTAAGAACAACTTATAGGAGTCAATATTTGGGTTAAAGTACGCCAGTGTTTATAGCCTTTTGCTTCGCTACGTGGCATCTGATTTGAGTGCTGGATTTAATTATGATGCTAATAACAGGAGTTTAAATGTTGATATAAACTGTATAAAGAGCACAGATATTGATCAGTTGTGTGACAATATGTATTTTTATTTGTTGATATTACTATAAGAATTCTATTACTGATTTCAGCATACTGTGAAACACTCAGACTGACAAGTACACACAGATAAATATTTGGAATTCATTAATATAGAATATTGTGTTGGAATTTGGTCTCTTCCCGTAATGGCTGTGTTTTTAAGCTGTGAGCCTGCTCTCCTGTTGCAGATAGAAAATAGGAAAATTATAAGGAGATTTAAGAGTCAGGTTGACTGATTATTTTGTCCCTGTTCTTGTGATGCCTTTTCCTGGTCTTAAAATCAAGTCATACATGGTTAGAAGGGGAAAAGGGATTTTACCTTGGTATTTATTTTAAGGATCCTTAGGTGTACACGTCCAGGTCATATGCATCGAGATGCACCCCGCCGAGTCTATCTCCCCAACATTGGGTATAACATTATAGGTTTTACTAATTAGCATATCTATCAAAGATTCCCCAATGAGAGGCTCAAGTGAGCCCCCCTCCCCAAGGAACCTTCCCCTGGATGGTTCTATCTTGGTTTACAGAATGTGTTCTGGAGAGGACCTTGGGGTCTGGGGCACACTGATCCCTAACTACGAAGCTTCTAAAATGTTTAGTCTCTTAGCTTGACAAACAAGTTTAAGAATGTAGGCAAAAAGCACTAGGAATACAGAAGCTGTAAAAAGGTATAACGGGTATAAAAGAAAAGGCAAAAATCTTCATGGCATCACTTGGGCGGGTTTCCTAATACAAGTAGTAAATTGAACATTTTCTTAAGGAGAATAAATATCTTGAAAACTGCTGGATAATCATCCTAAACTTTCTAAAAACCTAGTAAATTAACTGACCGTGATGTTATGTTCTTTGGGATTTGGAAAGCTGTGCTAATTTTAGGGCTTTTTTCTGTTCTTGTAGCTTAGATATCAGCACGGGCTGAGTACTCCAGATCTAAGGCAAACTCTTCCTAACCTGAAGAACTTCATGGAGCTTGGGCTAATGGTTAGATGGTAAGTATTTATTTTTTGTAATTTAAAAGAAAGAGATGGATGCTACAAAAAAATTGAAGGTAATGATTTGTCACAAACAAGCATCTCCTCTTCACAAGCTGAGCATGCTTGATGAGATTGTGACCTTCCCAAAATACAGACCATGTAACTGTCCACAACATTCTACCGTTTTCTTACGCTCTTAAGTTCTTCCATATGATGGGCCCACAACCCTCCTCAGAGTTTGATGTAGCAGGGGAATCCTGTTTGAAAAAAAAAAATGTTCTTCACTAGAGGGAGGTGAATTAATTGTTGTCTTAAGACTGTATTTAATGTTTGGTAGCAGGTGCACCTTCTGTATCAAACTGCTTTAGCAGAACAGGTCATAGCCGAGGCAGTCCCTGACTGTGTAATTCAAGTGAGCTGCATGGGAATCTGAATGATAATCAATACAACCTCTCTGTAGTATAATTGCTGCTAATGAAAATAGCTGTTGCATGTTGAGCATTGTTGCTAAATGAGAAGCTACATTAACAGATAACTGAAGGTTATGGTATCTTCCAGGGAAATCCCATGTACTTCTGCTCTGATTCACTCTGGAGGATTCAGACTCATCTTCCACTGTCTGCAGAATCAAATGGGACAGGTTTCTATGTTTTAAGGCTAAAGTTAGTTTAGGTTTATCTTGCAGCAGTTGTATGAGCAGGAGGCTTAACCACTTTTCCTTAAACTGAGGTGAACTTTACTAAATGTGGAAGCACAGTTTACTACCCAGTGTATTTCAACAAATAATGGTTTGTATTCACATGGTTTTAATTTATGCTCTTTGAATTGTGTGCACTCATGCAGTCTCTTGTTTTAAACAATTATTTCATCCTGCATTCTCATCTTATCATAGAATCATAGAATGGTTTGTTTTTCTGCCCTCTTAACTCTCATGAGCAAACCAGTTTCTTCTCCCTCCTGTTTTCTCTTTTTAAAATTGATTTTGATATTAAAAGGTGCTTGTGTGAATTCTACTATAACAGGTCACAGGGAATCATAGAATGGTTTGGGCTGGAAAACACCTTAAAGATCATCCAGTTCCCACTCCCTGCCATGTGCAGGGACACCTCCCACTAGATCAGGTTGCTCCAAGCTCGTCCAACCTGCCCTTGAACGCATCCGGGGATTGGGCAGCCACAGCTTCTCTGGGCAACCTGTGCCAGGGCTTCACCACCCCCACAGGGAAGAATTTCTTCCCAATATTCCATCTAACCCTGCCCTCTGGCCGTGGGAAGCCATTCCCTCTTGTCCTGTCATTCCAGGCCCTTGTCCAAAGTCCCTCTTCAGCTCACTTGGAGCCTCTTTAGGTGCTGGCAAGGGCTTCAAGGTGTCCCTGGAGCCTTCTGTTCTCCAGCCTGTTCTACAAGCTGAATACCCCCACCTCCAGGTTGCTGGTTGGAATCTTGGCTAAGGAAAACAAATACAGGAGTACAAGAAGCCTCCTCTTTGAGCAGTACTGTAAAAAGTGTTGCTTGATGGAAATTCAGCTCAGCCAACACAGGAAGTAAATAGGTCCTGAGAAAAGGAAGCTCAGTCCCTTGTGCAGTGTTACTCTGTAAGTAATTTCAGGTACAGCTGAAAAGGTTCTCCCTGCATTTCTTTTTTCCTCTAGCAAGATGCATAAAGAAAAGCTTTCTTCATTGGGAAAGTATCACTGTGAGTTTTTGTGTGATATCCATCACAGTAGTGTAAAACTCCTCAGATGATCTGTGGTCCCCTCAGCAAATCTGAAAGTGAAAGGCCAGACTCTGACTTCTGTAGCACTTCTCTCTGCTCATTGGTAGAGAGTGGAAGGGGTGCAGGTCATGGTCCTACAGTCTTGAATAAGCAGAAGTGGATTGACACTGAAACATGTGAAATGGGAATAATTTTCACCTGTTCTTCCCTTCTGGCATGTGCTGGCTCTGAAGAACTGATCTGGAAACTTTAGTTATGCCTTGGAGGTTTTGCCACCATACAATCCTGTTGTTGTTTTCTATAGGTGATGCACAGTCATTAACAAAACAAAGCACTTTTTTTTAGCTGGATAATATTTCCATGCAGGAATATTAAGCATGGTTCTTCGGGAATATCACATTCCCTTCTTCCCCCCATGGATGTCTATGCCTCATTTCCTTCTCATCTCCAGAACTGGTATGCATAGTTGTTAATTTTTAACTTCTTTTTTTTTTTTAACTGATGATTCCAAACAATGCTTCTTAGTGCTTCCTAATAATATAAATGGAAATGAGGCTTTACAGGGAGTCTAGCTTGAGGGGAAAACTGGCTAGACTTACATAATTGGGCAGAATACAGATGTGCACAGTCCTGTGGATAATACCTGATTATGTACATTGAAACAAGCAGAAAAACCACTAGCTGTTAAAATGAAGACTTGAGGGAAATTTTTGTTTTCAGGTTAATGTGAGTCATCTGATACCCTCTGACACAAACCGTAGTCAATAAAATATTTCCAGGTTATTGTTTGTTTGCAGGATAAGAGCAGGGAGACAAGAGGTTTTCTTACCCACATACTCACTTACACTGCCTGGTTTGTTTGGTCCTGTTGCTGGTCTTCATTTTCCTTTCTGAGCACTGTAGCTGGGTTTTCTGAATTTCACCACCATAATCTTTACCATTTTAGATTAAAAACAACCCCAAAAAATCCTCCCTGGCTTTTGTAGAAGAGCTCACCTATTTCATATATCTATCAGAGCAAATTTGGCTTTAAAATCCCTGCTTCAGTCTTCTATGAGTTCCTTCTATATGTTTTGCCTGGAGCTCTGGGCTAGCCTTTGACCCTTTGGAAGGTCTGCAGAGTCCAGTGTCTGTGCATCAAGGTTTAGTGGCTGATTCTCTCTGCCTGGTGAGATTTGTGTTGTTTTGGTTTCTCAGACATTACACTGAAATGATTAATAAATGTTTTCACATTCCAACTTGTGTGATTTATTGCAGCAAGCTTGCAGGTCTAAAGCTGTACTTCCATCTTCATATCTCTCCTGGTACCAATATCCTTCTGTGTTTACTTTTCTTCCCCCTTACCCCTACTGCAAAATATTATTGTGCTGTATGCAGACAAAATCAAGACAAATCTGTTGGTTCCCTCACACACTGTTAGAGGCTATAGAGCTGCAAAAACTGACTTTCCTGGTAATAAATCTGGATGTTGACTCTTAAGGTGAAAGATGATGAGCCAAAGTTGTTGTTGATTTAAACTGTCTCTGTTGTGGTCCCCCGAATCTTTTCTGTTTCCTTTTGGGAATAATTCTGTCTGTTTCCAGTTTTTTAGTCCTGGAGTTTCACTGGCTTCCAGAAAAGTAGCTCAGTTTTTTAGGTTGGCTGTTGTGGATGCAAAAGGCCCTATGCAGATTTTCTCTTAAATTCTGCTTCTTGTGAGCAGGCAGTTTATTCCAGCATTTGAGACTGAATCATAGAAAGGTTTGGATTGGAAGGGACCTTAAAGGTCATGTTGTTCCACTTCCCTGCCATGGGCAGGGACACCTCCCACTAGACCTTGTTTGTTCCAAGCCCTGTCCAACCTGGCCTAGAACACTTCCAGAGATAGGGCAGCCACAGCTTCTGTGGGCAACCTGTGCCAGGGCCTCACCACCCTCACAGAGAAGAATTTCTTCCTAATCTCTAATCTAAATCTCCTCTCTTTTGGTTTAAAACCATTCCCCCTTTTCCTGTCCCTCTCTGCCTGTTTAAAAAGTTGCTCTCCCCATATCTCTTAGGTCCTCTTCAAATCCCCACTTTCATATAGCCTGTACATTTTTAATACAGTTTTATTTCTTTTTGCATGTTCAGATTTACCCTTCACAAGTATAGGCTCTTTAGATCATGGCTGCATTAAATCAAGAGACTGACTCTTTTTCTCTCCTATTCTTCAGCTTATTTTGTTTTTGCTCTGTAACTTAGGAGGGATAGTATTTGTGATTAACAGAAAGTAAAGAACATGCTGCAAACCCAAGCAGTCCAGCAAGGAGATGTTTCCCTAGTGAACAGACAGTAGACTTATCTAATACTGGCAAATACAAGATACTCCTTTGGAAGGGCTTGTCTTAGGCAGAGAGATGCCCTTTTGTGCTGCATTTAAAGGCTTTCCTGAAAAATACTTGAGTGCCAAGGCTTAAATTTGTGTTTTGAGGGTATGTCTTGATTTATATACTTCTAGAATCAAGAGGAGCCCAAAACTTCTTAGTTATGAAAACTCTGGTGACTTAATTAATGAAGATTTCATTTTTTAAAAATGTGTTGCAGAATTTCTTAGCTGCCAAAAGATGCAATTTCATCTTAACTTCATATTAGCAGCCTTCCTGCTGCTATTGTACATTATTTAACCAGTAATCTCTAAGAAGGTGAGAAACTATTAGTGCTTTTTAGCATGGTTGACATGATATTGGCTCTGAGCTGCTCATGGAGCTTCAGGCATTTCAGATGGCTATAAACCAACTAAAACACCTTCATTTAGTGTTCTTACTGCCATGAGGTCATAGTTTGCAACAAAAAAAGATCAAATGGTGCGTAAGTGTTTGCAGTTTTTTTAAGCATTCTCATAGCAAAGTGCTGTAGCTGTGGATTTTGGCTTTTGGCCAGGCAATCAAAGTTTAGTATTTTGTCCAGCTGTGTTCCAGTAATGTTCCTCAGAGGAAACATTTTGTGGGGAGGAAAAGATACATATTTGAGCCTGTGAATTGTATTTTGTCCCTCATATTGCTTTACAGTTTCTCTGAGCCACTTGCAGACAGATTAAACAATCACAGGTGAATCTGACTGAAGAAATTTTATCAAAACTGCAACCAGAATGTGTTCACTAAGAAAATAATTTCAGAAATATTTGTGTCTTATTTCAGTCACTTTATCTTGCCTGTTTACAGTGGGGAGTATGTCTTCTGCCTTAGGGCTAAGAATGCTCAAACTGACTATTTATTAACTAGTGAAAATTAGTATTTTGGGAGAAAATAGCTACTACGTCATTTTGCTGCCAGAAAAACTTAGAGCTGAAGTCAGATAGTTAGAATTGGCTTTTGAGATTTGGATGCAATTGAAATATTGAAATTGGTGATGATGTCATTCTCCTATCTATAATGTCCAATAAACCTGAGGCTTCTCTTTTTTTTTTTTAATTTAAAAATCCTGCTTTCTGACAGGAACTGTTCATAGCCATATGCGTGACCAGTTCTAGTGTCATCCAACCTGATGACTAAAAGTCATTAGGACCTGATGACAGTTAATCAAATCAGTTTTTATACTCCACAAGTCACAGGCCATTCTTTTTGGACAGGCGTCCATGCCTGTTTGCTGTCTCAGGAGACCAACCAAGAAATTGTTGCTGGAAGCTGAATCAGCCCAACCCAAGTAATTCAGCTCAAGGCTGTGCCTTAGAGTAAAGGCCTGTGCTCCTGCAAGCCAAATCCTTCTCACTGGGGACAATACCTGACAGTCTCTAAAGTTTCTGAGTAACTGGATGATCGTTTTCTAATATTACTTACTTTTTTATATATTTTTATATATTTTTTATTAATTTCATGAGCTGTGAAGCTCAAAGAACAAGGGGCAATGTCTTTAAACTGACAGCTGGTGGGTTTAGATTAGAAATTAGGAAGCAATACTTCCCTGTGAGGGTGGGGATGCCCTGGCACAGGCTGCCCAGAGAAGCTGTGGCTGTCCCATCCCTGGAAGTGTTCAAGGGCGGGTTGGATGGGGCTTTGGAGCAACCTGGTCTAGTGGAAGGTGTCCCTACCCATGGCAGGGGGATTGGAACTAGATGGTTTTGAAAGTTGGTTTCAACCCAGACCCTTTTGGGATTCTATTCTGGGATTCTTTCTCTGGACTTTGCCTTGATGTGAATGCTGTGAATTCTTGTAACAGTACAGCCTCAAAACAGAAATGGAATAGACACCCTCCATCGGTTCCTTGTTTTCATAGGGATTAATAGCAACCTTGTATTTCTGAGCTCTGTGCCTCTCTCTTAACATTACGTTTGAACTAAAACCTCAGTATGACTTCCATTATCACCTGGAGGGAGGTGATGGCACAGGAAAAGATGTAAGTTTAACCCACTATACCCAGAGCCATTATGGGTTTATTTTATTTGCCTGCAAGACTATGACCATTGCTCTAATTAAAAGTCTATGGAGAGCTATTTATCTTCTCATGTTTGCCTTGTAGACACGTGTCACTCAGTCTGAGCTTGTTGCCTAGGTTGCCCCCTGTGATTAAGAAGAGGCATCCAGGGAAGATGACTTTCCCACTGGCTCTCAATAAGGGATTACCACCCTTCTCTCATTTTCCTTCTCCAGTGACTGTGGAAGGAGCCTAGGCAATTACTTCTTGAATGGCTGATCTCCAAAGTCCTTCATACATATTTACTTCTATCTAGATGTCTCAGTTAATATTTGATAAGCAGATAAACCATACTACTGACTTCATTCCTTTGTTCTCAGATTTGGGCTGTTACCCCTTTATTTATTCCTGATGGAAGCTCGACCCATCCTATTCATATTTATTGGTAACAATGGACAGTTTCTGAACTCTGCTCCCTATTTCTCCAGCATCTTAAAACCTGGTTTTAAAGTCTTAAGGTCTATTTCACCGCATGTCATTCAAGGAACCTGGCTGCAAGTGTTTTTTATTCTAATACATTAGTTTGAATACTTGCACAATAAATGGGGATAATTTCTGCTTTACTGCCCTATGAGAAGTTATTTTGTAGATGAGAGAGATTAACAACTTACTGCTGCTATGTTTAGATCACTTGGAAAGATCATTCTGCCAGTTAAATTTAGTAAGGAAGGGAAGATTTTTTTGGCTTCTGGACTAAAGAGGTATTGTTCAGGCATACCTAACATGTTAGCTTGCATAGCCTTGTTGTAACAACCTTTTAAAGAACTCTCCTGGTCCTGCAAACTAATTAATTTCTCACCCATTTTCCTGTAAGGTCTAGTTTTACAAAGGAATTTAGGAATGTTTCTTCTGAGGTGGAATTCAAACTTACATGCCCACTGCAACAATTTTTAAAGCTGTTTTTCTTGTGCTAATTAGACACCTCAGTTTTCATTTTGGTTTACTCGGACACTTAAATTTCTTCTGCCTCATAGAAGAGTTGCTACTGTGCCTAAATTGAGCTGATCAACACTTGCTGAAGAATCACAGAATATCCTGAGTTGAAGGGACGCACAGGGATCATCAAGTCCAACTCCTGGCCCTCACAGGACTCCCCAACAATTCCACCCTGTGTCTGAGAGCATTGTCCAAACACTCATTGAGCTCTGGCAGCCTTGGGGCTGTGACCACTGCCCTTGGGAGCCTGGTTAGTGCCCGACCACGCTCTGGGGGAAGAACCTTTTCCTGATAAACAACCTACATCTCCCCTGACACAGCTCCAGCCATTCCCTTGGGTCCTGTTCCTGGTCATAGAGAGCAGAGATTGGAGCTTCTGCTCCGCTGCCCCTTGGGTGGCAGCTGCACACTGTGGGGAGATCCTCAACCTCCTCCAGGCTGAACAAGCCAAGTGACCTCAGCTATTCTGCAGGTAACTTGGGGTTTGGCAATTAGGCAGTCCTATGCCATACTGGAGTCTCTGTCCTTTGAAGAGTTCAATCTAAGATAAATTAATTTGAGCAAGTTTCCAACACAGCACAACAGGTAAGAGGTATTACTCACTCAAGATGGCAAAGAGACTGCCTTGGGTTTGATCTCTCCTAGAATTACCAGGAGAATTACCAATTGCAAAACAGTGTGCCCCTGCAACTTCAGGAGCTGGGATTAAACCTAGGTCTGCTTTCTGCTCTTCTTTATCTCTGTGTCCTCCTCATCTGAGATGGCACTTATTCTTGTGAGGTCTTGCACCTTGTGCTGCAAAGTGATGTATTCAACAGGAGGATCTACTCCATACCCATCTATAGGCTGCTGTTCAGGCCACTGTGTTTGTAAGTTGTCTGGGCGCAATTCTGACTGCTTATGTTCCAGGCAAGAGTTTTTATCGTTCAAATATTGTGTAAAGAGTAGATAGTCTTGTCACTATTTTGACAAACGCACATCTTAAATCCACAAGGTACAGCTTGAAATTCTTCCTGAATTAGATTTTAGCCTCTTAAATACCTATTTTAACCTGTGAATGATTGAATAAAATCCAGAGAAGTGGCAGAATTTCGTATAAACCTTTTAGTCGTTCTGCCTGGAAGGGGAGATGGGAAGCCCTCACTGCTATACAGGGTGTTACAGATCTGATGCTTTGATGTCAAATTCTTCTTTTACTTTCCAAGGGATACAAGTGTCCTGTACCATAACTTCTGTAGCTGCCATAGAGACTGTTTCTGCTGTTGCTGTGGAAGTCTCTTGGTGAAGCTGAACACAAACTGTTGGCAGAACAACTAACATGATACATCTCTGCATCTGGAATCCATTGCACATGAAGAAAAAAAAAGTTATCCTTCCAGTAAATCTTGTATTATACCTAGTCTTGGGGGTTTTTGCTGGTTTTTTTTGGTTGGTTGGTTGGTTTGGTTGGTGGGTGTTCTTTAATTATTTTTTAATTTTTTTTTTAAGTTACTATTTCAAATGTGGGGATTGTTTCTCTGGATTGCAGCCCCCCTTGGTTCCAGTTCAGCAGGAATATGTTTCCATTTCCTGACATCTTGATAGAAACCAAGTGGAATTATTTTTATCATTGCTGTTGTAGGGGGTGTAGCACTGACCGTTTTGGGGAATGGCCCATTTCTTTTGGAAAAGGATGGCAATCATAGAATCATTAAGGTTGGACAAGACCTCTAAGGTCATTGAGACCAACCATTCCCCAAGGCCAAGGTCACCACTGACCTATGTCCCTAAGTGCCACATCCACACATCTACAATAAGTGGCCCTTGAGTTTGAAAAGAAGATCCTGTGGGAATAGTGTCCACCCCATCTTCTTGCATACTCACTATTTTAAATGCTAATGGGCAGCTGATTTGTCAGATAGGTCCAGACTTAAAAACAAATTAGATACAGCTCATTCTAGAGCTGCAAAATGCTCAAAACTCTCTTGCCTGAAGGCTCCTTTCCTCCAGGCTTGAATCAGGCTTAGGCTGCTCTTAGCAGAAAGACTAGTCCCAGCCTGTGCTTTGTACCCAGTTTTGTAAAGAAGAGGGGAGAAGGAAGTCCAGTTCTGTTACACAGAGCCACTGCTTGTCCTTCTTTCTGTGGCTCAAGGTGGGACATGCATCTTGCCACATCTCTTTGGCAAGATGTGCAAATCATCCTGTTATACACTGTCCTGCCCAAATAGGAGAGAGATATTCAGCTCTGCAACATGGGTCTATCTAGAATAGGAAAGGCAGCAAAACCTTAGGTCTCTTGCACTGAAATGCACCAGCCGCTTCTTTGCAAAGTGTCCTATAATTTGAGTAGTGATCTGTAGTACTTAGCTATCACTTGTCCTGAGCAATTAGTTCACATAAAAATGGGATGATATGTCCTTTGACACAGTGAAGTGTCTAGAAAATCAGTCTTTGTGAATATTTGTGCATCTTGGAATTTGGGTAAATTCCTAGAACTTGTCATTTAACTATAAGATAAACAGAGTCTCATCAAATAAGTAATACAGAGTATTTATTTATTTTCTGAATGAAGGCAGAAAGCACTAAACTGAGGGAACAGACCATCCCTAATATATCTGCAGTGCAAATTGCCTGAGTAAAGTTCACAAGTGTCCTGCCACAGGTTCTTGTGTTTGTCATATTACTTCATTCTAAATATAAGTGGTTGATGGTGTAGGGATTTGTTGAAAGACAAAGCTGTTAAGGCTTTGTGGAGTCTGAAACAGCTGTTGAAATCTAAGAAGAAAGTTGATGGTTTTGCTGCTGCCTTCATGTGTGGCCCTTACTGTGGTAGCTGGTATGGGGTCTGTAGCTCAGACCCAGGAAACCGTAACCGGTCTGGAGAGATGGTCCCGCGAAGAACCGTCTTCTTGGAGCCTGTGTAGTTTTCCCTCAGCCGCCGGAGTGCCTTTGCAGAGAGGCTAACAGCTCTTTAGTGATTTTCAGCTAGTGATTTCAGCTCTTGCTCTGTGAGGCAGTCTCCAGGCCAGACCAGGAGGAGAGAGACGAGAGGCCCGTATAGCAGTTCCGCATGAGGCAGCTTTATTAGCCTACACCCTGCAAAGGGAGGCTAGGGACGAGCTTTCTAATCTCACAGGGGCAGAGGGCTAGATTTTATAGGGGTACAGGGGTGGGTGTGAGAGGGTAAAAGCCAGTGGGTTACAAAGGATCTGCATAGGATCTCCAAGAGGATCATGGGTCTGTGTCCTCTCTCTCCGTAACTGAAAGGTGGCTGCCTTTTCCAGGGGGAGTCTGCTGCGAGGTTGTGCAATCTCCCTATCTCAGCAGGCTTCTCTCCAGGGCAGAGGCTGGGCATACCCCACACCTTACCTCTCTGCTTCACTGTCTGCAAATGTGTATTCTGAAAAACAGCTTCTCCTTAAGGTGATTTGAGGGTTTTGTGGAAGAGACAGAAGCCCTACAGAGGCATTTAGGGGCAGCCTGGGAGGAGTTAATATGGGAAAGGAAATTCAACAGCAGTAGTACTACTCACTGCCTTCCCATGGGGACGCTTATTCTTCACAGAGGGACTTGTTGCAATCTACTTTATTCTATTTACAAAGGGGAGCAAAACAAGAAAAGTAATGTGGAAAAGGATCCGAGCTAGGGACTACTTGTAACTGCTGTTTCAAGATTTTCCCCTGCCAGACAGATCCCAAAATGTGTCAGGCCTTGAGCAGAAGGTGTTTCTTTTAAATGGAGTTCGTGAAGGAGTTTCATACTGACAGTGGTTGAATCTTAGAGTTGTATATTCAGCAGATTGATAATAGCTGTTTTTTAACTTTTTTTCTTTAATTTGGAAGGAGAACGAACCAGCTGCTTATGTTAATGTACAACATACTATTTGCATATAGGGTGATTATGTTTGGATAAGTATTGAGCTGATGAAGGAAAATTCTCATAACACACCCAAGATGACGTAAAGTTGATTTTCCAAATCATAGAGCTTGAGACAGTGAAAGTGGCTTGTGGAACTGTATTAAACAGTAAAGTCAGACTTGTAAATTAGTCTTGATTAGTTCATGTTCTTCAAGAAACAGAGGTTGACATTTGTCCAAAAAGTTTTGGAATGACTGGCACAGAAAAGCAGAAGATCTGGCAAGAATAACCCTCTGCAAGTAGTGAAGTTGGTGTGGTTTTTCTCCTTTGTGCAGTTGTCAGGGAAGTCCGCTGTTGGATTCTTTACTCATAGAGGATTCAGCCATTATTACTCACTTTTGTAGAGTTTATGATGAGCCAATAGAGGCCATAAATACATAAATATATGGTCAACAATAATATTTCATAAAGTGCAGAGTGGTCCTTTAAAATGGTGTTAACAGTACAAATTAGCATAATGTGATGGTTTCTTGGGTGATTGACTCACCAAACCATAGAGCTGTGTAGGTGTTCCTACACAACCTCACTGGTTTTCAGTACAGGTGTCCTCTGGGGTGTCTTCTGTGGTTCATACGGCACTAAACACATTTGGGGTTTTAGTACTTTAGGATATAAGTTGTTGGCCAAAAGGAGCCTGGAGTTGTGATAAATAATTGCTTCAGCCTTTGATTAAACATCTGTATTGCTCATGAGCGTGCCTGATGGGTGTGATCTATTCTCTCCTTCTGTTACAGCGATCGACACCATACATCCAGTGCAATTCCTGTTCCAAAGAGACAGAGCTCTAGCTTTGGCAGATTGGATATTGGCTTTTCCAGTGGGCTTCCTTCTCCAGATAAAGGACTCCGAAAACGAGCCAGCACAGGAAACGAGAGACTACAGTACAAAACTCCTCCTCCTAGTTACGACTCTGCTTTAACACAGCCTGTTGCTGTCACAGCCCTTGTTGGAGAGCTGGATAAAAAACCTGGACCCATATGTTCTTCCTTGGACACCTCTATGGATTCCTCCAAAAGAAATACCAAGAAAGGCCAGGACTTGTGCAGTAGTTTAAACGGAGAAAATGGGAGCCTAAACAATATCCAAGATGGGCAGGAATCATTCTTACAATGTTCTAGTGCAATAAATGGGGCGTTTCTGCCTGGTGAGTGTTCTGACACCATGAGCAATGAGCAGCCCTGTGAGTTTCAGCCTGCACTCAACCCCGTCCTTTGCTGCACTGTGGAGCAGGCAGAGGAGATCATGGGTATGGAAGCAACGGGGTTCAGCGCAGGAGATCAGCTGGAAGACTTTAACTCCATCCCGGTGGAGCATGCTGTAGCAGTGGAGTGTGATGAGCAAGTCCTGGGGGAGTTTGAGGAGTTCTCTCGAAGGATCTATGCACTGAATGAGAACATGTCCAGCTTCCGCAGACCTCGTAAAAGTTCGGACAAGTGAGCTCGGACAGGGATTTGATAGCAGACATTGAGGTGAAATCAGTGATCTGGAATAGAAATAAAATTGCACTTATTCTTTATATTAATTATCAAAATAAAAAAGCTTAAGCTGTTCCTATGGTGTTAGACAAATGGACTTGAGCACAGTAACACAGGATTATGGTGTATTCACAGCCCAGGTAAATTTTCATTCTTCTTCAAGTCTTTTTATGTCTGGTATTTATAATCTGTTGGATGTTTTGTGGGGTTTTTTTTCCTTTGGCATTGGAATCTGTTTATAAAGGCTTTCCTGAAAACAACTTCTAGTGCTGATCAGCCCCTTCTATGAATATTTGTTAAATTCTTAATTATTATTTAGAGTTAAATTTATTTTAATCTTTTCAGAAGAAAAAACCTTAAATTTAAAATACTCTTTTGATAAGATGTCTTTCCATTCTCCTGCATACTCCTGTGTTTGCTTGAGCAATGTAGTCAGTATTAGAGAAATACCATGAATTTGTTACAATTGGACAACTTTTTGGTTTTTGTTTTGGCTGTGCTCTGTAGCCTTTGAAGTTCTACTTTGCACTGAAGAGGCTTCAGTTGGTGGTGTGAAGTTGCTGGAGAATGAGCACCTGTGTGATATCTGCAGTTTCCTTGCACCTGGTTAATCAGAAATGACATTTGGGGGTTTTTCCACTCCTCCTTTCCTCCATACTTGCTCTTCCTGCCAGTGGAAACTTTGAGGAGTAAATCACCTCTAAGGTTCTGTATAATAATTCCAGCCTGACTGTTCCCCACTGAGGTTGGGCACAGATCTCATTAGTAGAAACTTAATGAACCCAGTACCAACGTGGGGTTCAGCTGCTGCCCTCCAAGGTATGCAGTGGGGACAGCGTCTCATGAGACACTTCAGACATCTTCCAGAAAACCCAAACTGGGAATGAAGCACTTTGGAATTAGGTGAATGTGTGGAATTGCTCCACCCTCTGTAAAAAGGAGGCACTTAACATTATTCATCTGAATTAATATTTTTTTTTTAAACCATCTATACTTTGGAGGGAAGAAATTTCCAGTGGTCTGCTGGAGGTGCAGTTTGCTGTTGGGTCACATGTGTTCAGCTGCACTAATGGGAAAGCAATTTGCAGCCTGCTTTGTGATTCCTGGTATGTGTTTCAGTTTGGATTTCATTGCTCTTGCTTTCTATATTGTATACCCAAGAATCTGGGCTCAGCTGTGAGCTCTGAAATATAAAAATATATAGCAGAATAAAAATACTTCATCATGCCTGGCTTTTTTTTCCTCTCCCTCGTTTATTTTTCGTTTATTTTCTTTTGAACCAACAACCTAGTCTTTTCCTAACTTCACTGTAAGGCTAGCTGAAACAAACTTTTTAAAAATGTGGATATGTATAACCTCAGCTTTCTGTTATCAAAACAAGATGTGTTTGTAAGAACCAGTATACATAATAGCATTGCTCTAGAATATGCATTTCGCCAGGTAACACCTTAATGATTGTATTAAAACTATATTCACATTACTTCTGTTAGCTTTTAATGGTTGTGTCTGTAGTTGAGTCATTGGATCAAGCCTCTCTACAGCAATTTGTTGGCTTTGGTCTGTCCCAGGATGATGTGGTAGATGGGAGCACTCGGAGACCTTGATTTTGAAACACTGAACATGATTTCAGGTGCAAAGTTGGACACATCCATGAGTATCTTCTCCCTAGAATTAGCTCCTCTGTTCCAACCTCATGAAAACTTCCCCAAAGGAAGTGCTGCAACAGCTTAAGCCAACATCTTTGGAAAGGAATAGGTAGGAAGCTCTTGCTGTGCTTTGGCCTAGAGAGGGAGAAATAAACACCTGAAAGCACAGCACTTAGTAGTGATGAGCATTAAGATATTCTGTCCTGGGCCTGTACCATCTTCTGATACCAGTATAATTTCAGGTGAAATTTAGTAACTAGGTCAGTTTTGCACCCTGTGGGATGGGATCTGGTAAGCTTGAGGCAGCACAGACCTGTTCGTATGCACATTTATGTTCCTGTGTAACAGAAAGGCATTAGCTTGTGTGTGATGGTGACTTTTCAAAGCAACCCAAAGAGTAGTTGTGAAGCCACTATGTTTCATAGCTGAACATGGAGCATCTCAGTGCAATTAAGCAACATGTGAAATTAGGTTTGTACAGCATCAATGGGAATGGGACTTCTTTTTTTTCATTAGTTGTTTATTTCTCAGGTTGTACAAACCAAATGAAGTCTAGTTCTCCTCCCCGATGCTGTATTGCTGTTCCTGTTTAAGCCCTGTAATTGTTAATGTGTCAAGCACCACGGCTGATTTTTGCATTTGTTGCACAAAGCTGCTCAGAAGGGCTTTCTATGGATGTATCTTTAGTTAGCCTTAGATTATCCCTGTGTTTTTCTTCCACTTCTACCACTTTCCATGTAGCAGGTGGTGTGAGGTGGGACAGCATCACAGGGCTGATGAAGCATTGACCAGCTCCTTATGGCTGTGAGGGCAGGGGTTGTACAGACTGCAGCCATGTCACAGCTTTCTCCTTTTGGTGCTTATTTTTTTCACCCCCTGTAAATTACTTTGGAAATAGTGTCGTGAAAGAGAAACAAGCAGTAGGTTTGAGGGTGAGATGATGAATCACAGTGTGCTTTCAGTTTTCAAGAGCCTTTCAGTTCCTGCAAAGGTGTGACTCTTAAATGTGTGCAACTGTCTTCAAATGGAGAAAGCATTTCATTACAATCTTTACCCCTCATTAGAAATCCTTAAGATTTTGGAGCATATTAGTTTTGGAAGATCAGATCCCACTATATTTTTATAGCAAGCACAACAGCACTGGCTTATCCTTGCTTGACCAGGTATTTAAAATAAGCGAGACCAGAATATCCCATAGTAAATGGCACATTAAAGCTATGTTGGCAATTTCAGGAAAGCTCATCTCTATTTATAAAATAAAACTGATTCATATCTCTTAACTTGTGTCTTCTTTAATGGCTCCTTTGTTTTTGTTTTCTTTACAAGCCTGGTTTAAACCACAGTGCCCTGCCCAGCCCCAAAACTCCTTGGCTTATTGTTCATCAAATCAATATTGCTCCAAATGTGAATGGTTGGGCAAGAGGATTTGCCTGAAGAACTGACTGCCTTGCTGGCTCCAAATCCTGTTTCAGAAGAGCTTGTGCTACAGTTCTTTTTCATGCTTCTCTCAAAAAGATGGCATGCAGCTAGAAAAATAGCTCCAGCCTATGTTGGGGCTGGGATTAAGCTGGATTTGTAGACATTTATGGATAGTGAAAATACTGTGTTCCTTCATCAGGGAAGCATTGCTACTTGTCCAGCACCTGTGATCCCAGCTAATAATCAACATATGTCTGCCCAAAATGCTGATGTGCACCTTGAACAAGAGTCTGCTGCATGAGTCTTGGCAGGAGTCTGTCCATGACTCGTGAGTCTCTGGTGGGAAGCGGTGAAGTGTGACGAGCTACAGGGACTCCCCAGGCATCATCAGGAATTTTGGGTTGGTTTTTTTTTTTTTTTTCTCCCACCCAGTCTGTCTATCAGCAGAGAGTAAAAACCCAAGACATCATCTGTATAGTCCAGGAGCTGAAGTGGGAAGATACAGGAGAGAAATTTTACTTTACTGAAATACAGTTGCGTGAAAGTGAAGAGTTAGGAATGGAAAGAATAAGATGGAAGTGCTGCTGGAAGAGTGGACTTAATCTAGATAAACTTTGAACCCCTCTGTGCCTCATTCTGTCACCTTTCAAATGGCCAGAGAGGGTATGTCTCCTTGCTTTCTGGATTTTGATCTTGTTCAGGTGGAAGTGTTTGCATGTGCTCTGTCTGCTCTGAAATGATCAGGTTTAGCTGGTATCTCTGGGCAGCCAGAGTCTCCAGTCTACAGGCAAGCTGTTCTTAATCCCAGGTAGAAAAGTATTTTCCAAGAGAAAAACCATTATCTAATCAAATTTTTTAATTGCTTGTTACTTTAATATCACTTTATTGTGTATATGGTAGAATGCAACATTGGTTTACAATTCTTCATTAAACAGTATGAAAGCTTTTTTGCCCTAAATAATTGTGAGATGTCAGGTCAGCTCTGCTGCTGCTTAGTTTAGTGGTGAATGTATTGCATTGACTGGCTCAACATTTAATCTGCAGGACTCTTCAATCTTGCTTTACTAGGTTGCTTTTAATAGAATCCTAGAATAGGCTTCTACGGGACCTTCAACATCATCCAGTTCCACCTCCTGCCATGGGCAGGACACCTTCCACTAGACCTGGTTGCTCAGAGCCCCATCCAGCCTGGTCTTGAACACTTCCAGGGATGGGGCAGCCCCAGCTTTCCTGGGCAACCTGTGCCAGGGCCCCACCACCCTCACAGGGAAGCATTTTTTCCCCAATATTCCATCTAACCTTAACCTCTGGCAGTGAGAAGCCATTCCCCCATGTCCTGTCATTCCAGGCCTTTGAACAAAGTCCCTCTCCAGCTCTTTTGGAGCCCCTCTAGGCACTGGCAGGGGCTCTAAGGTCGCCCTAGAGCCTTCATCAGGCTGAAGAGTACTGTTTCTCTTGTTTTTTTTTTTTTTTAAGGCAGAGCTGCTCCAGCTCTCACAGCATCTTTTGGTGATGGTGCTTGAACTGTGAGCTGAGCCTGGACTTCTTGAGTCCATCTGGCCAGCTGCTTTATGTATTGTGTTTTTTATGTCTCTATTAAAAAGAAGTTTGCAAATCAGGTTGTATGGTCTCGTCTCAGGTGTTAACTGAAACCATGGATGAGAACTGATTGGCAGCTCCTGAGCTGCCATAGAATACTGATGCTTATATAAACAGATGTACATAGAACACTCCTCCTGCCTCAAAATTTCATACAAACTGTATTTATTTTTAAAATGCAGCAATAAGGTAGTTCAGTCAATTAAGCTGCACAAAAAGCTGTAAACCTTGAACATGCAGCATTGGTACAGGTAGAAAACCTGCCAGCCCAGCCATGGTGCTTCTGCCAGGCGCATGGGTATGGGGATTGCACCTTGTGGACAGGGCAGGCAGAGGAACTCCTGCTCTTGGGGGGATGTTTCTCTCTTCGTGTTTCATACAAAAGGTGGCAAGATGGAGACATCACGATGGATTATTGGGTTCCCTATCCCTACCCAGATCTGAATCCCAGCACTATCTCTTGGTGACTGTTCTGCTTGTGAGTATCTTTGGACTTCCTCTTTCAGGAAGGCACTATCTAGCTGGACAGTTGATTGCTGCCAATACTGCCAATGCTAAGTGCATCTAGTTTCGTCTGAGATCTGCACATGCTACAAGCAAGGCATTTTTTAGGAAAAAAAATCTCCTTTTCTTTACAGGGTGTCTCCAAAGGAGGACTTTCACAGACTTCCTCATCCTTCTTTGGTGGAGCTCTGCTGCAGAAAAACATCTGTCTATTTTTCAGCCCTTGCTTTTCTGGTTTTTCTTTCAGGAATCTGGTTTCAGTTGTTGGTCTGAAATTCTTGGCAGAGTTTGGGGTTGTCTTCTGTAGTTTCATCTGACCTGGGTAGCTCTGCTCAGAATGGGGGTCCTGGGTTTGGAAATAATTTTCCTGTATTAATCTTCTCCCTGCAAATTTGCAATGATGGTGAAATTTCACTGCAACCCAATACATCCTCAGTGGTTTAATTGGATATGTGAGTGCACAGCAGAAAGACAGAGGACCCTTCTGTTGGTCTGTTTTCTACGGGTTCAGTTGTGCCCTGTGCGGGACTGAGCACAATTCCTTTAGGTGAGATGAAGCATCTGCTGGAGGTTTTGATAATATCTCAGCTTTGGGGTAATCTCACAGACTTTCTCCTTTCTTTCACAGATGTTGAAACTAATGCTGAAAAGAGTGTCAATAAACCAAGTTCACTACTGTCTACATTGCTTTCTAGGGAGTTCTCCTTTGTCTTGATGCCTCCTCTGGAAGATGCTGAGGGTTCCTGTACATGAGCCACTGTGCTTCTGACTACAGCTTGACACCTGACCTCGAGAGATCTGAAATCAGATATGCCTGGTGTTAGAAGATCTCTGGGCCTGGATGAGTCAAAACTTCTGCCATGGGAATTGCTGGTTGTACTCTGCTCCAGAAGCACATTGGAATTACAGTATGGTTTAGATTGGAAGGGACTTTAAAGACCATCCAGTTCTACCCCCAGCCATGGGCAGGGACACCTTCTAGTATCTAGTGGTCTAGTGGACCAGGTTGCTTCAAGCCCTGTCCAGTCTGGCCTTGAACACTTAAGTGATGAAGTATCCACAGCTTCTCTGGGCAGAAGTCCTCAGTCCTTGGCAGAAGGCAGAGATGTTCCCTACTGTATTGCAACACCTGCACAGCATCAGATACCTGTTCCTTCACCTCAAAACCAAAATGCTGGTGCCAACACTGTTTTTTTTTTTTTCCACTGGTCACTACAGATGAGGTTCTAGTGGTGAGTGTTAAAGCTGAGCTTAACAGAGGAGCTATGAGTTCCTCCTTGTGACCTGGCTGTGGTTGCCATGGGATAGGCATTTTGTCAGAGGAGTGTGTGTGGTGAGATGGACGTTCCAACCACTGTGATGGAATTAGAAAGCACCTTTCTGGAGGCAAATAAAGGTAAAGCCACACTGGCTGCAAGGGCAGTTGGGGCAGTGCACAAATGCTCTTCTCCTGATGATCAGGAACACAGGACTGTGCTGGCTCCAAGATACTTGACCTGAAGAGCAGAAACACTACTCTTCCTTGCTGATGGGCTGTTCCTCCTCCAGCACAAGTTATATTGTGTGCTCAGGCAGGACACCTTCAGTTCCTGTGCAAGAGAAGGACGAAAGCAATTGTATGGTGGTTTCCTGCAGTCTGCGAACACCTTCTTTAAACCCCTGTTTGTCAGCAATTGAATCACGGGCCCAGACCGGCAAGGAATCTGAATCACTTATTCAAAGGAATGATCTGGTTTTATACACTTTTCTAAGGCACAGTATTTCCTTATATGGCGTGACCTGTACCGTGTCGCCACATCAGCAACACACTTTCTCAATGTCCTTCTATGAGGTGATCACTCGCTGTTCACCCGTCTGTCAGCTCCCGGCAGGCTCCTCTCTGTTGGGGTCTGCTGTGTGACACCTCCTCCCCCCAGGGTCTGGTGAACACAAGCTTCTCTGTGTGCCACCATGTGCTCCTTTGTGCTGCCATGTGCCTCTGCAGGCAGGTTTTACAGCTCACAACCCAATTCTATCTTATAATTTCCCATACCTCTTGGCAGGCTGAAAGTTACCTGGAATTCTCTAAAAACATTCCCTATTTTCTGCTTCTCTGTTACATTTGTAACCACAAAAAAATTACTTGTTTTGGAAAGAGGTTGATAACGTCACATATTTTTCAGATGGCCTTGAAGGCAAGTGCCCTATGGATTCTGTATGGCTTCTCCACCTACTGATGTCTGTCACATGTCCCTTTGTGCTTTGTGGGTGTTGGTCTCTTCTCCCAGGGAACAAGTGATAGGACAAGAGAAAACAAGATGTGCCACAGGAGGTTTACATTGGATAGCAGGGAAATTTTTTTTCCCAGAAGTATTGTCCAGCCCCAGCACAGGCTGCCCAGGGCAGTGGTGGAGTCCCCATTCCTGGAGGGGTTTTACAGATGTGTAGATGTGGCACTTGGGGACATGGGTTAGTGGGGGGCTTGGCAATACTGGAGGAACAGTTGGACTTGATCATAGAGAGCTCTTCCAACCTTCATGATTCTGTGATTTTATGTCTGTTCAAGAGTATTGACTTGGGCAGCTAAAAACTCTTGAAACTGCAGCATCTTATTTAATTCCCTGGTAAGTTTAAGCACATTCAACAACGTTCCTGCTGCACGTTTTTACCATCTACCTAATTTCGTTTTAACATCTCACCTTTGGCTTTCATATTCCTCATCGACCAGGTGGACCTCTCCTTTCACAGATCAACTTTCTTGGACTTTGAACACTGATAAAAGGCAAGTGCAGGTCCACAACCTGTGGCAGCACTCTACCTTTGCCTCCAAGTGTGCCTTTAATAACCTTTTCCCCTGAGTTAGCAGGAAATGTTCTCGTGCTGAAGTAAGTGGAGGGCCCTGGCTGGCTTGGCTTGGGATTGTTTTTATAATGATAACTTTGTTCAATAATGCATAGTGTGACAACAAAAAGCAGTTGTTTGGCTACCCTATTGTCCATGGAGGAGACTTGCTGAATTGGGGTAGGATTTATTCTGGGTGAGAATTCCAAGATGCTGTCAGCTTTGCTGGGGACTTAAAGGGCCAAAGAGGGAAGCTTTATACCTCCCTCATGTTAGACAGATATCAGGTACAGGAGTGCGTGGGCTCGCTCTGTGCAGCAGAGCTTCCAGCCTTAATGAAAAGTGTTGCTGCCTTGAGCAGAGTTTGTCAAGCTGGGGGGCAGTGGAGTAGAAGAACATTTTTCACCCCCTTTGGCTAAGCATCTTGAAAACTGTGCCTCAGCTGTGATTTTCAGCGTAAGATAAACAAGCAAAACAGACACCATTGACCCTTCCCTACCTGCCAAAACAATTGAGTCCCAAAACTTTTCATCATTTTCACTACAAGCCTGTCCAGTCCCAGAACAGGCTGCCCAGGGCAGTGGTGGAGTCCCCATCCCTCAAAAGATTTAACAGCTCTGTGGATATGGCATTTGGGGACAAGGTTTTGTGGTGGGTTTTGCAGTGCTGGGGGAATGGTTGAAGTCAATCATGTTAGTGATCTTTTCCAACCTAAATGATTCTCTGAACTGTCTTCTTTCCTGACAAAACCACTGTGAAACAGGTGTGGCTTTAGTTTTACTTAATATCCCTCACTTTAGTGCTAGTGTAGTTAGTGAAAGTAAAGCACTTAGAGGCTCTGGAATCCAAATCATAAAAGCAGTCACTGGAACAGAGGAGAGGAGGAAGAGCATGAAGTCTCCAAGGGTGATTCTTAATTATTTGACTAGGGCAAATGCTTCCAGCCTGAGCTGTTCCCAGTGATTGGAAGCTAGAAGGAGGAGTGGACAAAGGATGGAGATGACCAGCTCCTCATGTGGCTGAGTGTTTGCAGGGAAGAAAAGAGGCTGCAAGTGCCCTGCAAACGCCATTCCTGATCTTGGTAATCCATGGGGGTGCAGGGGCATGGTCTGCCATATGTGCATGTGTGGATGTGCAAGGGAGAAGAAGTTCAGCGCTCTCTCAAAGCAAATAAAGGTCTGATCTTTTCCCCAGATTCACCATAAACAGGTTAGAGAACTATGGGGTAGAGATATGAATAAAAAAAGATTTATATTTATTTTATTTAAGTTTTTTTAAAGACTTCAGTTCCATGACCTTCAGTTGGAGGAACCAAACTTCACCTTCCTTTTCTTAAAGTATTTTCTCCATCCAGCTAATTATAAAATGTTGTAGAGTCTTTGTGAGAAGAATTTTGGAGGAAACCTCAGGGAATGTGACATTAACTAGGGAGAACATCAAGAATAATAACATTAGCACCTACTGAATAGAAACTTCAACACAACCATTTATTTAGAGATGGTGTGTATTTGGACAATGCTCTCAGGCACTTGGTTGGACTTGATTATCCTTGTGGGCCCCTTCCAGCTCAGGATATCCTATGATTTGCATTGGATTCTTCTCATCTAGATTGAAATTATTTTAAGATCCAGCATGTGACTTATACCTGGGATTTCAGCTTCCACTGAGCATCCCCTTGGTAGGATACCTTTTCCTATCCCTGAATGATGGTGTTACCCCTCTGTGGATGTGAGCCTGTGCTGCCTGCACAGCATACCCCATGGGTGCTACTCTGTGGGTGCAGTGAGCAACGAGTGGCAGAAGAGAATCAACTCTCACCCCAGAGTGCTTAGGATGGAGCATAAGAAATGAATAGAACTCCCCAGCTTTCCAGTCCAGCCTCCCTGCTTCTGTCTGAATCCAGGCTGATGCAGGGGTGTGGATGAAATCCCAGGCACAAACTGTCAGCAGCCCTTGAACAGGGGCAGCATTGTGGCCACATGCCTGGAAAGGAAGGCATGTTATCCCTCTTGCCCCTGTGCACCTCTCCTCTGGCATCCCATGCTCTGGATTAATTCTTGTGAGCCTTTAGTACAAGGAGTGGGATCTTGTCTTCACCTGTGTCTGGGAGGATGGGAATAATGATTGTGCCTGGAACTTTAGGCTCCCAGAATGACACAAGTGGCTGTGATTTAGATGCATACTAATAGAGGGATTTAGCCTCCCAACACATCTGACCAGTCCAGAACTCTTTGGACAGCCTTTAATGAAACCTCCCCAGCCAAGGAAATCCTGTGCAAAGTAGGAAAGGTGCTGGGGAGAGGATGAGGGGGCTCATCTCCAAGATGTAGTAAGTTTGTTCAGTCTTAGCTGTTATACTTGCACAGGGAAAAATATAAATCAAGGTTGTGCTGGTCTATATCTGGCCAGTTTCACTCTGGAGTTCCTGACAGGTGACCCCAGGGTCCAGCTGCATTCTCTCAGTGCTTATTTTTGACATTGTAATCCAAATTGACGTTCAGCGCTTGAATATACAATAAGTTCATTACAGCTAAACCTTCCAGCTCAGGGATTTCCGGTTGGTAAGTCTCAGAAAAATCAGGATTCCCAGTGGTATCAGGCTGAAAACGTTTACAGATAAAATTCAAGTTTGCAAGTTATGCTAAAATGTTTTTGGAGCCAATGGTATTTTCAGCCCACTGCAGTGGTGCCTTATCCCTCCTTGTCCTATCCTACCCCTTCCTGCCTGAGATTGGAGGCGGAGGCCCCTGCCCTGCATAGCTCCTGAACAGGGTTTTGGTGCTGCTCTCAAGGGGAGTTCATTAAATTGCAGCAGATGAATCCACAGTCCTATGGCTAAGCACATTTCTTGAGCGTGTTTTTGGAACATTAAACTGTTTAATCTTGTTCCACTTTCTAAAGAGCATGAGAAAAATCTGCACAGCATCTTACCCAATCACTGTGGGATCACCCTGATAAATGCCACAAGCAGATAAGACTTGAGATATCCCAATTACCTCCAGGAGTGGGATGTTATCTCCTAATCTTTCCATGTCTAATGAAGGTTGCAACACAGTGGGGTTACTACTTTAGCTCTTGACCTGCTGGTTAATAAGCTGTTGTCATGAGGTGTGAATTTGGCCTGGGACTGGTCTGTGCCCATCTAGAACATGGACAGCAACTCTTCTGCTTCCACCCTTGATGGAGCTGATACCTTATAAAAACAGATACAGCTCTCTTCATCCAATGGATCTCAGCTGGAATTTGAAGCTAGTTTTCTAATAAGATGAAGGTAAAACAGTCACTGCTGTGTCCCAAAGGGGAAATATGAAGTGGCTCTGTGGGGGGTTGAGGGGTGGGAGAGGAGCTGAGAGGTTCCCCAGCACAGGTGATGCCAGAGTCAGAGGTACTGCTATAAAAAAAGAGATGCATCTCCTGCAAAACATTAATAAGATGGAAAGAGAACAGGAAAGGTCTCATTTCTACACATCCACCACGTGGTGAGAAGAAAT
Organism: Corvus kubaryi; assembly: GCF_017639235.1. Lineage (NCBI taxonomy): Eukaryota > Metazoa > Chordata > Aves > Passeriformes > Corvidae > Corvus > Corvus kubaryi. Next base: position 1,089,281 of record NW_024581032.1, read on the forward strand.
GCATGGCCACACAGAAAGTGTGCAGTTGGGGTATTTTAGGAAAAAATCGGAACTGTAGGAGTAGGGAATATTAGAGGAGATGATCCAAAGAGACTGTAATCCCTGCTACTGGAGAGTGTGAGAACAAAGACATGGAATCATAGAATGGTTTGGGTTGGAAGGGACCTTAAAGTTTATCTCATTCTACCCCCATGCCATAGGCAGAGACACCTTCCACTAGACCAGGTTGTTTCAAGTCCTGTCCAACCTGGCCTAGAACACTTCCAGGGATGGGGCAGCCACAGCTTCTGTGGGCAACCTGTGCCAGGGCCTCCCTCTTACGGCAACCCTAGGGTATATTACCGTGTCCTGCAGCCATAGGGAGGAGGAGAGAAGATTCAGCAGGCAGGAATTGTGCAGCAAGATTGATTTATTTAATTATTTTACAAACTCTTCTATAGACTTTTTTCTTCATAGTCTAATTGGACAACAATCAGCCACCCCTTGGGGGTGATTGGCTAAAATCCTAAAACATCCATTGTCAAAATATTTTCCTACTATACCATAAACAAGACTTTTCAAGGCTGCAGGTGTTTGGTTGTTTACATAACTCTGCTACCTCTTCTGTGAACGAGAAAAGTCTCTCACGCGCTTAGAAAATAGCAAGAAAATCCTTGCTAGCAGCATTTTTGTATCTACACCTTCCCATCCACAAGGGGAATCATTCCTGACATATATGATGATAGAATCAGAGTAAACAAGACTGGAAGGACTAGCTTTGAGGTTTGGTCTGAGGTTACCCAGGGTTTTTGTCAGGAGAGTTTCAGGTATCTCCAAAGGTGGAGATTCCCTAACCCAGACCCCTGTTCCACTGTTTGACCACCTTCATGGGGAAAAGGCTTCCTAATTGGATTTTCTTATCTTCTAACTTGGGTTGTTGACTCTTTTCCTATCACTGAGCATCTCCCATGAGAGCTTGTCCCTCTCTCTTCTCTACACCATCCCAGAGCTGCAGACAGTAATGAAGTCTGTCTTTGCCTGAGCCTCTCTTTGTGTGCCCTGGGCTCCAGTTCCAACCAGCTTGATGGCTTCGCTGTGTTCTCTCACCATTTACCTGGTACTGCGGAGCCCAAACTGGGCCTAGTGCCCCATTTGGCAAGCGCCAAATGGAGAGAAGGAATTACTTCCCTTGTCCTACTGGCTCCACTCCTGCCACCACCACCCACAACATGGTTTCTGTTCATTGTCCCATATTCTTTCCACAAAAGCTGTTCTCCAGTCCAGCAGACTCCAAGCTGTAGACACCCTGAGAGATGTCCCGTCCTGTCTCAGCAACTGAGGGTGGTCTACTCAGGCTCCTGAATTCCTTTCCAGCTCCATGTTTTTGTTCATCCAAGTCATATGTATCCTTAATTCCCAAAGAATTCAATTTTAAAAATTGGGAAAAAGTTCCTGCTCTTTCCTCTCTCGGTGGTTTTTAAATTTTACACATCTTAAACCCAAGTAATTTGCTAGTCACTGGAAGTGTAGCATCCTGTATGGCTCCCATGAGAACATGTGTTAAAAGTAGGATTATCATTTGCAGGAGCAGCACAAGAACAAACCTGGTAACATCCTTCTGCAGCATGGGACCTGTATGGAGTATCAGCCATGCGATCAGCTCTTAACCACCAGACCTGGAAACAATTCCTTGCTGCATGCTCCTGCCTGCTGCTCTTGGTAGCTTTTTTTTGTAACAAATTACACAAGTGCTTTTCCTACAGGCTCATGTTTTTGTGGCAGGAGTGTCTAAAAGCAGCAGCTGAGCTGAGCCTCACTCCTCCAGGAGCTGCCTGGTCATCTAGAAGGGGATGGGCCTCTTCCTGGTGGCCACATGTCAACTTTCCCTAGGATTTGGAGAGCAGAGGCTGCTGTGGGGGTTTGCAAGGAATGAATCCATAGGTGAGAAAGTCCTGCAAAGTTTGATCTCTGAAAATGCCCTAAAGGAAGGGACAGAAACCTGCTCAACCTGAAGTCATAGACCTTGCTGGTTCAGACTGTTTCTGGTGACTCAGAATAGATCTAGGTCTTAAAATTTCACATTTCTAGGACTCATACATTCCCAAATGGTTCCTTCTCCCTGCCTCTGTGTCCTTCCTTCTTCTCCAACTAAGTGAGAGAAAGAGGCTGCCACTGCCAGGAAGGGAGCATGGGATTCCTGGTCCCCATGGCTTGGTGTGATGTCCAGTTGCTATTACAGCTATCACTTTTGCTGAAGCAGGGATGGTTCAGAACCCTCTGTACTCATCTGAAGTGAGGCTGTGAAGGTTTCTCCTGAGTGGCACTTGCTGCCCAAGGAGCTGCTGCTCATCTCTGAGGAGAAGTTGAGCTGAACTGGGAGATCTGGTGTTCCAAAGGGTGGCAGTGATCTGAGTGCTGGGTTCCTCCCTCTCCTGCACATCTCAGCCTAGGTGGAAATCCAGCTGTTGAGGTTAGCTCCAGCCTTCCAGGGTTTCTGGTTCTGGGGAGCATCCCTCCCATGCAATCAGCACATTGCTTTCAGTGGCTGCCTTCACTTTTGCTGTAGAGGTGAAAACATGAGGGTAAATGTCCACCCCATGATGCTCCTTGGCAAAATACTTGGAGCCCTTTGCAGGGAAGAACAGGATCAGCCAAGCTTTCTCTTTGTGTCTACCATACACTAACACCTTCATGTCCCTGAGGACCACCTTTCAGGCAGTTTTGGGAATCCAGGACCTACTTTTCATCTGAGGGGTGCAGTTTGTGCACTTAGCAACAGCTTAGACCCTGATCCTGGGGAAGTCAGTGCCAAGGATGCTGGCTGATGACACACTGCTCAGGTGACAGGCTGTGGGGAGAGGGATGGGTTAGAAACAGGAATTTGGTTCAGTTTCATAATGTTTCCAGTGAGTCTCAGTTTACAAATAGTTCAGGTCAACCACATGCTTCTTCTTTGACACTTTTTTGAGGCTGAGGATGCTTTGGGGTTAATACTTTGAAACTTTCCTTTCCTGGCTGCCCCCATCTCCTTGCCTGCCAGGAAATTCTAGCACAAGAGTCAAAAAGGTGCCTGTCTGGATTTACAAGGAGCCGGCACTGAGTTTTTCTCAGGGCATGGCCTGGCTAGTATCAAGAAGTCTATAAAGCATCATGGGTCCTTGGTGCTGAGCTGCTCTCAGGGCTGGTTTCCAAATGAGGGAAGGCATGAGTGGTGCTTGTCCCCCATTCTCAGCAGCATGGGAGCAAGCTGGGAAGACAGATAGGAGTGGTGCTTGAGAAGGGTAGTTTAACATCTGGAAATTATTAGCTGCGAAAGTCACCAAAGTCATGAAGAGTGATCTTCTGTCCTTGTGAGCTTCTCTCCTGAGAAGATGGGAGTTGCAACACCCACTTAGCAGGGTAGTAGTTGCATGGACAAACTCTAGGGCTTGGGTGTGGGGATTTGCTCTAAGAGTTCTCTTCTAGCAGTGTTTGGGATGTTGAGCAACCGATCTACCTTTTGCCATGAGCTGTGTGAGATGAGTATCCCAGCAGTGATCTCCTGAGGTTGGGTGAGGATATGAAGGCTGAAGGGAAAGAGCAGAGATGTTTGAAGTGCAGTTTAAATGATTGTTTTGAGCTCCAGTTAGATTCAAGGAAGAGAAGTGAGCATAGGGTCCCATTCTTTGGTACATCTTGGAATAGGATGTCTTGCTGTATAAGCTTTAGTTTTCCCCATCAGCAATAGAAACAACTTGTGAGGAGCAGCACATGTGGAGCCATTTCTACAAAGCTTCCTCCTTAGCCAGACCTACAGGTTGCATTTTTCCTAGAAGATTAGTTTTCCTTCTTTCTTCAGGATCACACTGTTACTTCACAACTCGGATGGCTCCCCCAAACTAGCCTACAAATCCTGAGGCAGGCAATGCATGGGTAGAAATCAGGAGACAAAGTCTGATAGTTTTCAAGTTTTTTTCATCAGTGATGCCTTTGTTTTCTTATTCTGAAGGATAGGAGAGCTAGAAACACTTGGAAATGCTTAGAATCATAGAACTGCAGAAGGGTTTGGGTTGGAAGGGACCTTAAAGCTCATCTAGTTCCAACCTTCTGCCAGACCTGGTTGCTCCAAGCCCCATCCAACCTGGCCTGGAACACTTCCAGGGATGGGGCAGCCCCAGCTTCTCCGGGCAACCCATGCCAGTGTCTTCATAGTTGTTGGGTTGTGCACATCAAACCTTCCTGCAAGTGCTGAAGTACAGGTGAGAAAGCTGGAAGACTCCTGGAAAGCCAGAGACTGAAGCATCCTGCACAAATTACAGGAGACGAGGTAATTTTGTTGGGTTGTGGGTTCTAATTCTTACGTTAATTGCACAATGGTTGGGTGTTATTCCTTACAACCATCCAAGTCCTCCCAGAAACTGGTCTGTTTGTTGCTGGTGGTGATGGGGAAAGAGAGATGCCACATTGCTTTCCTCAAACCAGGCAGGGAAGCAGGATCAGCTTCAGATTTTTTTGAAGCCAAACATGTCTGAAGGGTTTAGGTCAGGGATTTACAGTCTGCAGCATGGCCCTCTATGGTGAAACATGGGTGATTTGCAATGACTTTCTGGAAATTTCTGTAAGTTTGTACAGGCTGAGTGTGTTGTACAGTGCTTGAGTCCCTCTGAGGTCAGAACCCCAAGAAGAGGGGACTTCCTGAACAGAGAGGTCTGAGCTGAGCAACATCCACTCAACTAACCTAGGAGACACCATCCTCTGGTTCCTCTGCTTTTCTTCACACAGATATATCTGAAGGAGTGCTCCTGGATGGAACTCTGAGTAACCTGATTTAGTAGAAGGTGTCCCTGCCCATGTGTCTTGGTTTGAAGACAGGTGTTTGCCAAGGATGGTGGGAATCTCCCTTGGAATGGAAAATGTGACCCCTTTCTCTCCAAATTATTATAACTTTGAAATTACACAGCTTTCAGGTAAAGAAATGGGAAAAGAAATAACAGTTCCTTACTAGAATATATATATAGGTATATCTATAACAAGGCAAACAAACAGCACCACCAGCAGCAACAACCAACAGAACCAGGAACCCAGTGCCAGCCTCTCTCAGCTGTCGGGCCCTTTCCCCTTCCGTGCAGTTCCCCTCACAGCCGGCAGGGGGCGCTGGTGGCTCCCGGCCGGGCAGGGTGGGTGTGATGGTTCCCCGCGCCTGAAGGGGGCGCTGTGGAGTGAGATCGGCCACCTCTCTCCACATGGTTAAGGGCGGCAGGAGAAAGAGAGAGAAGGGGCTCCCTTTCCAAACTCATGGGGGGCAGCTGGTCTCAGGGCTACTCGGGAAGCAGAATGGACTGCAGCAGGAAACCTCGGAGCAGCAGTCTGGAATAGCAGAGGCGGGCACATCTGGGGTGGAAAACAAAGTGTAGTGAAGACTCCTGAGCTGTGCCAGAAACTACAGGATGTCCAGGTGGAGGTGGGCCCAGGGTGTCAGGTTAAAGTGTAGCAAAAAGCCCGAAGCAGCAACAGGAAACATCGGGGCTGGGCGGTGGCAGATGGGCTGCTGCAGGCAGCTGCCACAAGCAGTGGGAGATGCTCCCTCTGGAGTGGGGAGGGGGTCAGGGTCCCGGCTTTTCCGCTGGGGCACCCAACCAGATGGTGAGGGTCCTTCCCAGTGAGGTCGGATGTTGAAAAGGTCCCAGTACAATGGCCGCTCTTACCAGCAAAGGCTCACCCACAATAGGAGAAGCAGTAAAGGGCTGAACTCTGTGGTGGCAGTGAATTCTCCCCCGCAGTGGCATCAGCCTGACCGGTCCCAAGAGCAAGAGAGAGCAAGAAGCCTCGATATCTCTGCCTTTCCCAAGAGAAAGCCCCCCATCTAAGAGAGTACAGCCAGCTGCACCCCTTTCCCCCATCTTGGCCACTTCTTTTGTCTTTCTTAAGTATCCTCATTATCATCTCTTAGGCAACAAATGGGAGAAAATTCCCTGAGAGAAAGGGAAAAAAAAGGGAAAAATCCTTACTTCCAACACCATAGCAGGGGTGTTGGAGCAAGATGAGCTCTAAGGTCCCTTCCACCAAATCATTCTGTGATTCTAGGATGTTTTTCTTCAAATGGAAAGGTTATATCAAGTTTGTTTTTTGGCAACTTCAGCATATATGAACAGAGTAAAAGTAACCTCTGCCCCAAAGAGCTTGAAGTCTAAATGTCAAAGAAGATGTAGATGACTGAGGAAATGATGAATCCGTAAATTAGTGAGGAGAAAGATGTTCTCTGTATTTCAGTTCCTTTATGAAATCCTTTTCAAGTATCTTGCTGAATGAGAGTTTTTGCAGCCCTGGCTCAGTGTTTGGAGGCTGCCCTTGAATTCAGGCACTGGAACAGCCCTAGGATTGTTCTCCTATTTTGTTTAAATATCAGAAATCCTCACATCTCCTGGAATATCAATCTGTCAGGCTGCAGAGGTCATTAGACCATTAAAATAACGCATGGAGCACCTGCAGCCTTTGTGCTTTATTGTTACAGCTGTGCATGTGCACATGGGAAGAATTTAGATATGAAAGAGGGTAACATTACTGCGCAACCCAGGAACACTGGAGCAACCTGATTGAACAGCAGATTTAGCTACAGAGCACCTGGTTTGTCTTTCCCTGCCTTCACAGCTCTGGGCTGGGAGGTGTGGGGTGATCTACCGCACTTTGCTATGGAGATCACAGTTTGCTCTCTGAATTAAAGCAGGGAGAGATGCAGCATTTTGTGTCAGAGTAAGGCAGTGAACTTGCAGAATAAAGTTAGGGTTGAGCAACCTGATTTGAAAGAGCTGTGATCTCACGGTGACCAGAGGTTGGACTGCAACTTCCAGAGGTCCGTCCAACCTCAATTATTTTGCGATTCTGGTTCTCACCACAACGATGTGAGCCACAAGTAACTAGTTCTGGTGTAAACATCCCAGATGGTTATGGTAAGTGGTGCAAAGTCTAACTAGCCAGTAACTAGTGGTATTCCCCAGTAATCAATGCTGGCATTAGTGAGTGTCTTCATTGATCACCTGGATGAAGTTTGCTTGCAGAAAGCTTGTGGATGGCAGTAGACTTAGGTAGGGAAGTGGCCAATGGACTGGAGATCAAGGCTGGTACTCAGAAGAGGGCCCTGGGCAGGCCTGAGAAATGGGATGTGGTGGCTGGTGAACATACATTACACGGGACAGAGAGTTCTCAGTAAGACAGGTCCCTAGTACCACAGGAGCCACTTTGTGTTGGGGTGGCCAAAGGGGCTTCTCCTGGGATGCTTGTTCTGTTATGTTAATCTGTCCCAGTTTGGATTCCCCTGTTGGCCGTTAGCCTCTACTCCTCGTCACTCCCCCAGAGCTTCTCCATTGATCCCCGTTCCCTTGTCCTGCCTTTTCCCCACCCCTGGATAAAACTGTGAGATTCGGGATAATGTTCGTATTTGCCTCTGCAACCTTGGACAGCGTAGAAGCAATAAATGCTCCTGCCGGAACGCATGCAAATGCCCTTCTTGACTCTTTGCTACTGACTGTAATACTGAACCCACCCGTGCATCTGTGGGTGCACGTGGGAACCCATGGAGCCGGGCAGGGATGGTATTAAATGGCGCCTGAATGTGGATGGCCTTGGACCGTCTCTGAGAGCGACTTCAGCACAGCTTCGCCGCTGGAATCAAGTTGCCTCTTGAGCAGCCATTTCCCCCGAAGAAACCTCTGAGTTCTATCAGGGGTCTCGGAAGGGAAGCCAACAACCTTCTGGGGAAAGAGAAGACTGGTCTAAAGTGGGTGGACCACCCTCGAGACTTTTATTTGACCCTCTAAGGTAATATGGGTCACTTTTGTGTCCTCTTTTGTTAATTTCCTTTTATCTTGAGGGTTGGGAAGAAAGGCAGATGGGGGCAGAGTTTTCTCATCTCCTGTGAGAAGCCTTTCTCCCAGTTCTAAGAGTCCTTGTTTGTGAGAATTTTCATTATACAAAGGAAGATTTAAAACATTTTGTTTAGTGGTTGTTTCAGCAGTGGTTAGTTGAGTATTTAAAACACTTTGTGCTATGGTTGTTTATGTCTGGAAAAGGTTATTTGCTTTACAAGCTAGCAAAAGCTATTGATAGTAAAACAGTTGGGAAATGTTAACCCCAGTTTAAAAAACCCTTTACCGCTTTCCTCTCCCTGCATCCCTGATCCCTCTGCCCTGCTTCAAGGGAAACCAGGAGATAAGATTCTGCCAGAGTGCACAGGTCCACTACCGTCTGCCTGCCCTCTCCCGATCTCCTTTGTTCCCTGTCTATGGTTGTGCTGGCCAGGCCACCCCAGGTCCTACCCCAAACCTCTTCCCTGTACCCATTTCCCCGGTTTCTTCCACTTTAAATTTGCTCCAAGATCACAGTGGCAGCAGAATCGGTACCGCAAACCCAGCTGCTGCCTTTATTTTTAATTCTCCTGCCTCCATTCCCCTCAAACAAAATGGTGAACGCCACGTGGAAGCTGTGGCGGGCTTTTCGCCCGCGTGCGGTCCCTCTTCCGTCCTGTGCTTCTGTGGGTGCATGCGGGACCCCACAGAGCCAGGCAGGGATGGTATTAGTGGGCTGACAGGAACTTTACCGAATTCAACCAGGGCACATGTGAGTTTTTACATCTTGAATTGAACAATCCCATGCAACACCAGGGATGGGGTCTAAACCTTAGACCACAGCTCTGCAGGCAAGGACAGACAAGACTCTGCCCCCATCAACTAGTGTGAATAACTGAGCTTTGCAAACTCTTTCTGCCACACAGAAAGGGTGCAGTTCATCAGGTAGAGGCTTGAAGGCTTTCCTGAATAAAATACAAAGGAATGTCCCATGAGGAACTACTGTACAGCCAAGGAGAACAGACCTTTTCCCAGCTGTTCAACACATGCTGCAGCTTTTCCTAAGAACTGCATCTTCCAACCCCTGTCTTTCCACCCACAAGCCCCAAAAACTATGCACTTAGCAAGAGGAGGAGGAAGCTCTTCACCAAACGTTGGTCTTTTGCTTTTCATTATTCCTCTTAAATGGTGAATCATAGAATTATTAAGATTGTAAAAGCCCTCTAAGATCATTGAGTCCAACTAATCCCCAACGAACTACCAAGGTCACCATTAACCTATGTCCCCAAATGCCACATCCAGGGATGAGGACTCTACCACTGCCCCAGGCAGCTTTTGCCAGGGCTGGACCATCTTTTCAGGGAAGGAGTTTTCCCAATATCCATCCTAAACCTCTCTTGGCACAACTTGAGGCTGTTTTCTCTTGTTCTGTCCCTTGTTCCCTGGGAGAAGAGCCTGACCTCCACCTGGCTATACCCTCCCATCAGGGAGTTGTGAAGAGTGAGCCTCCTTTTCTCCAGCCTGAGCCCCACCAGCTCCCTCAGCCACTCTTGGTGCTGCAGCCTCTTCCCCAGCTCCGTCCCCTTCTCTGGACATACTTCAGCCCCTCGCTGTCCTTCTTGTTGGGAGGGGCCCAGAACTGCCCGCAGGACTGGAGGTGCCTCAGCAGTGCCTGGAACAGGTCACTGCTGTGGTCCTGCTGCCACACTATTGCTGGTACAGGCCAGGTGCCCTCGGCCTTCTTGCCCACCTGGGCACACCTGGGTTCATTTCCAGCCAGCTCTTAATCAAAATGAAGGAAGAAGACAAAGCCTGGTGGACATTTGCAAGTCCTTCACTTGTATTTGTGCTCTGCCACAAAGTTCCTGTCTGTTAAGTCTTCCCACACAGAGGTGTCTTCAGGAGTCCTTCTCAGGGGCACCATCAGAGAGGTGTCAAAGCATGGAGGTATTCCAGGGATGTGGGTGCTCATACTCAATCAGCTGTAGTGGGGCAGGGTGTGTTATGTCCATAAACATGAGCATTTGGGTTGCTGCTAACCTTTGGTGGAGGCCAGGAAGTTTTTCTCCAGCCTTCACTACCCTGCTGAGATGCTGATGAGGGATTGTCTGGAGATGTTGTGTTGCTGAAATGCCCAGATTTCCTTCCTAGGCCAGACAAAATAAAGAGCTTGGATTCTTTCCTGCATTGGCTGCTGGTGCTGACACCTCTCTGGGGATGGCGCTGGAAGGGCCAACATGCAACTGCCCTCTGATGACAGGCTCAGTAAACACCTTCTCGGGCTGAAGAAGTGAAAAATGATAGTAATTTCCTGCTCACACCAACCAAGCAGAAAAGTTCCCCCACGAAGTTTTATGAGGCTGCAGAGCCTGGAAATATATTAAAGGCAGAAAGGACTAATCAGCGAAGAGGGAAAAACTGATTGAGAGGAAATTAATGCTGTGGAACTTCGTGAAAATTTAGAAACTCCTCTGAAGACCTGGGGTGTGATTCTGACCTGACCCAGAGAGGTGGCAAAACTTCACTCGATCCAAGGCTGCAGGTTTGCAGAGCCCCTTGTGGAGACTTTGACACACTGAAAGTGGGCAGGAACTGATGCAAAGTGTGGATGCAAAGCAGACAGATTTCTAAGCACTGGTGTTTCCCTGCCCTAATGATAGAATAAGTCTATTGCAATTATCATGAGTTTTGTGGGGTCTCATGGTATCTTCAGGAACATCCCAACCACTGTTGTTCCATGGAGGCTGCCTATGCCCTGCTCATTGGTGAGTCCTTCAGGGAATGGCATAGGAAGGGATGTCTTACCCTGTTACAGGGCACATGCACTTACAGGTATGTATTTTCAGATGTCCTAGCTCCAACCCAGAGGTTGAGGCACATGTGGGGACATGTCCAGACCCTGGTTCCTTCTTACACCTTCCATCCTCTGCAGCCAAACTTGGTAGTTTTCCAAGGGCTGGATCTTTTCCCAGCTGTTCAAGGCCTCAGGTCCCAGCTTTTCCTGTCCCAGCCACCTTCCAGAGCCTTGTGCTTATGCTGCAAGCCCAGGAACTTGGTTTGGTGTGGACTTGAAGCACCAGCTACTTCCCATGGGCTGGACAGGAAGCAGTGTCCTCTGTGTAAGAGCCCCAGGAGAAACAACCACTCTGGGGGTGGCTCTGCTGCTCTTCCACTGTGAGGGATTTCATTGTTGCTGAGGAGTCCAAGCAGAGGTGCAAGGGAGAACATAAATGGGAAAAAAATTGTCAAAATGGAATTTAAAAAGAGAAACGCTCTAATTTTTGTATGGTTTGTGGTATTCATTGCCTTCAACTTGCCAAAATGAAGAAAAATATGGTAATTGCAGTGAGTGTAGTCACACAACTGTTGTGAAATATTGACTGGGTGACTCTTAGGAAAAAGCACCTTTCTTCTTAAATGTGTCCCTTGAAATTTGCTGAAAGAAAAACAATGCTTTCTGAAGAATCCGGTTTGAGCTATGGGGAGACTACAGACATGATCTAGTTGAAGGTGTCCCTGCTCATTGCAAGGGTGTTGCACTAGATGACCTTTAAAGGTCCCTTCCAGCCCAAATCATTCTATGATTCTTTGATTTTCCAAATTGAGGGCAACCTTGGCTTTTTGCAATTCCACTGCAAGTTTTCTATATGAACTCATTACTGACCTTGTTGTTAACCTTATTGTGTTTTTTTCATTAATAACGTCCCAATATCATGGCTACCTTTCCCCTCAAGGATCTTCAGCTGCTTTTGACACAAAGGCAGGTTTATTATCTCTGCTTTAGAGATGGAGAAAACAAGATGTATAAATGGGATTGGTCTCATGTAATGGAGCTTTTTACATCTGGACTAATTGCTTGAGACTCCCTTTATCGTTTGTTGGGGTTTTGGGAGTTCCCCTTCTGTTTTTTTCCCTCTTGAGGAATTTCTCCCATATATGTTGCCAGGGAGACAAATTGCTGGGTACTTAGGAAGGACAAAGGACCTAGCCATTGAGGGTGTGGTCCAACAGGCTACTCTCTTTCACCTGGATGTGTGGGCGGTGTGTGCTCTGTGTTCAGAAGGAGAGAAAGGCTGCTGCCATCTTGTCAGCACTGCAGGCTTTCTGCTTTCAGCTGCCTTCTTTCTACCAGAGAAACCCTGGGATTCCCAAACCCGCCTTTCCCTGCCCCCACCACTGTGTTTGAGCCTTCACTACTCTGTAGCTCCCGCATGTCCTGCCTGCCAAGACCTCCCAGGGTTTCCCACAGCAGCTCTGGAGTTTGACCCATCTCGTCTGCCACCCGGGATTTGTGCTTGTCCCTGCTGTTCCAGCCTGCTGTTCTGGAGAGTCCAGCCGGACACCAGGATTGGCTGCCCAGGGGGTTTGTGAAGCCTTTTGTTCCATCTCTTCCCTGGGATCCCAGGCCGCCATTGCCACATGCTCCCCGAGCTCACGCTACAGCGCCCCCTGCAGCCACAGAGGAGCCATCGCACCTGCCCTGCTCACCGGGAGCCACCAGCGCCCCCTGCCGGCTGCGAGAGGAACTGCACCCAGGGGGAAAGGGCCTGACAGCCGAGAGAGGCTGGCACTGGGTTTGTGGTTCTGTTTGCTGTTACTGCCATAGTTATTGTTGTTTGTTTGCCTTATCATACATACATACATATATATATATATATATATATATATATAAGAAATAGTAAAGAACTGTTATTCCTATTCCTCATACCTTTGCCTGAAAGCCCCTTAATTTCAAAATTATAATAATTAGGAGGGAAGGGGGTTGCATTTTCTTTTTCATTTCAAGGGAGACTCCTGCCTTCCTTGGCAGACACCTGTTTTTCAAACCAAGACATTGTTTCTGGAGAGAACAGACACTCCTACTCATTACATCCTAATATAGATGATTAAAATAGGTTAGGTGACCAGCTTCAGCATATTTATGCAATGTGTCTGATGGGCATCTACAGAGAGAGGAGGGCAGAAGTAGAGACAGCCTCTCTAGGAGCATTTTTTCTCTTTAACTACACATGCAAGATACTCGTATCTAAATAGTCACAGGCGCTTTCCCGTACTAGTATGTGATGATGGATGGATAGATAACCTTTCTCCATAAAAATATACATAATTAAGGGTAAATTTTTCATTGTCATCTCCAGCTCGTGTTGAACAATTTATTTTCTTCCTTTTTTTTTTTTTTTCCATGGAATATTGTGGGTGAAGAGATCTGACCTATGTCTAACATAATATACTTGGATGGGTTTTTTGAGTAATGGCAGTGTTATTGTACAACCTTCAGCAAGAACAATTTGCAAAGTGTTGTAACTTTTGAAAATGACCTGACAACAACTCTCCAACCAGAGTGGTTTTACAGGGATCTGTTCCAGCTCCACAGGGCTTGGAAAGAGGGAGGCAAAAAAAAAGGCATCAGAGGTCTGTGCAAGCTGCCCTTCAGCTTTGTAGTGTTGGTAAAGGGGCCTGGTGTCTGCTATGCAACACCCATGTAAGTGTGTTATTCTCTTTGGGGCATGAAAAGCTCCAAGTGCTCATTTTTTTGAAATAGTCTAAACCTAGAGTCACAAGGTCACCTTTATGATTTTCTCAGAAGGTTTATCTTCACCCATGGCTGTCTACTACATGTGAACAGAGAGCCAGCAGACTTGTGCCCAGAAGCTGAAGAGACCTTATGGATAAGAAGACAAACACATAACTGTAGGTGTTGTTGCCTCCCTTGTAGTCACACAGTTCCTCTGGGCCACCAGGACTTTGCTTTGGTCCATTTTCTCCAGACTTGCTCATGATAAGATACAGGTCTTTTGAATTTAGGTGAGACCTCAATGCAAGCTGCTACTGTAACAACTGAGGTCCTCATGATGTAGCACAGGCTGCTCTGGTGCATCCAGAACTCCTGGTGCGATTCTTACTTGCTAGGATTTTTAGAAATTAATTTCTTCCTCCATGTGGGGTTTGGGTCCCTTGAGGGGCTGAATGGAGAAGGTGAATGTTCAGAATCAGGCTTCAATTGGCTGAAAGCCACTTGTCTGCCAAGATCTACTTCACAATCCCGTGGCAGAAAGGGCTAATGTGGGACTCCTGTGCCGTTGTGCCAAGAGTAACAGCAACAAGAGAAATCGGCTATGGAGTCAGGGTCAGATGGGGTGACACCCTAATGTTAAGGTGCTCTGATGGTTATCAAAGTATTTAAAGAGGAGTTTTGCTGTATGGGTAGGATGAGGAGACTGCAAGGGAGAGGAAGAGCAGGTTCATGGTGAGCTGGTGTAGAGAAACCTTCAGAGGTGTGGTGGGACCCTGAATGGCAGGAGCACTGATACCAGCACCCTGCAAATACCAGTGGAGTTAAGATGGATGGATTTTTTGTTTGTAACAAAGCAGTGACAGAAAGCATCGGCTGGGGAGCCATGCTGGGCATTCTACCGACACCCTCTCGTGTGTGCCACAGCTCTGGGGCCCAGGGGAAGTCAGCCTCTTTCCTCTGATGTCAATGGATGCTGTGGGTCTGTTAATGTGCAATTAGCAGGATCTGGTCACCTCTCTCACTTCACCTGTTCCAAGTGGCCTCTCTCTTGAGTGTGACAAGGGGAGGGGGCTCAGCCAGACTCTGTGGTTGAAGTCGCGGGCACTGCTGAAATGCAGCAAAGCTGATACAACCATAATGAGGGAAAAGGGCTGCCTTATTAATTACGGCGGATTACAGAGGACAGGGATAGGGACAGGGACAAAGCAAGCCATCCGGGCTGGCAGATTAGATGGCTGGAAATCTCCCCACATTGCCTGAATCCTCTTAACCATGTTTTAATCATAGGAGCCCCATGCTGACATCCATCTCCCAGGAACCTCTGTCCATGATATCCCTCCATCCAGTGAGACTAAAAATTTGGGCTACAAGAGAGACATCAAGTTCACCTGGACTCCCAAAGATGTCTGACCAACACCCCCTTTCTCCCCTCTGAAAAGAAATGGGCAGCTGAGATGTCCTGACTGCCTTCCCTTGAGAGGAGCCCTTCCACCTTTGTGGTACCAGGCTCCGCTGGAAGCAGTAAAGTTGACCTGAACCATTATTAAAATAATAGAGAGACCCCAGAGGGTCTTTAACCAGGAGACCTTTAATAATTACTGCCTCTAAGGCTGTTGTTCCTCTATTTGAACCAGAGTTTCTCATGCTGAGTCCTGGAGCAGAGCTCAAGTGCATTCCCATAGGGGTATGAGTGCCATGTGTCTTAATTGTCCTTGATATTTTCGTAGTCATGTCAAGGGTTTCCTTGGAAATGTTATATACATATATAGCCAAGAAAGAGTTTATTATTTGCTGTCAGGGGGCAAATAACACCAAGGCATCTCTGAAGACATATATAACATATCTGTGTAATGTGGAGGTTAAAATAAATCAGTAAAAAAGAACCACTCTCTTGAGGGCAATATACTGTAAAATATTTCATCAGAAGGCCTGGATATTATTGCATTTGCAATTAATCTTCTTGGTTATAGCACAGCTTGTTTTCTCCTGCCACACTATCTCTGTTTTGAGCAGCTAGTAGATGTCAGGGGGAAATTCTTTTGGCATTGTTTTTGAGAAAATTCCTGTCTAAGTTGTAAGCTGTTGAATTTCTTCATTCGTTTCAGGTCCGAATAAATGCCTGATATGGTTGGAGATGCCTTGGTATCTCTGCTGTCCCCCAGCTTCTCTGCTTGGTTTGCAGCCAGGGATCACTTCATGCAGCTGGAGGCTTAGCTCTGGCAAAATGATAACCACAGCACTGACCATCTTTCATCCACTCCATGCAAGTCATGAATATTTTATTATTACTAATCCTGAATTTTGCCTGGGTTTAAACACTGGCTTTTGAACATTTGTAACCCTTCAGTTATCAGATCATCATGTTACAAGTGTGCTTTGACTTGATTTTTATGACTGGAATAAGTAGTTGTTGTTTTTAAGATGTGTGGTGGGGACAAATCTTGTATAACGAATAGACGCTTGCAAGTAGCCACGACACCAAATGGACTTTGGGAGCCAGTGTTCGGGGAAGGTGATGGGAAAAGACACTTTGTGGGTGGTTCTTGCATGCAAGGAGGCCATCTTGGTGCAGATGTTCCCCTCCTATCACATGCACCATCGGCATGAACCTCGCCCCCAGGAAGGGTCAGGCTCTTTCACAGAAAGAACTCAGCAGGAAGGTGCCAGAGACCCACATGTCATTCCCTTTCTCCGAGAGTCATTGCAACACATTTTTTTTCACACAGGGGAAAAGGGGAACAAATGCAAACTGTGAGTCCCACAAAACAGAAACACTATTGAAATGTTTTCTTGGCAGTTCTCCTCCTCAGCTGTGCACTTCCTGACTCTTGAGCAAGAGCTGATTGCTGTGAACAGCCCTGCCCCTCAAAGCAATGACCTGCTAGAGAGGGCCAGTGCTCTTGTGAAGGGTCGTGTCTGGGAAGAGGATGCTTAAAGGTAAAAGGTTAATGCAGGAGGAAAGAGAGAGGGTCTCTGACATTTGGAGATTATATAAATGCTCCTGCCTGTTATGTCCCCTGGCAGCCCTCCCTGCCCTTTGAATGCCTTTGCTTTTTAGCCCAGGCTGCTGCAAGTTCAAAGTGGCTTTTCTCCCTGTATTGGAGAAAAAGTGGTTTGGGAAATCTTCTCCCTGGTTCATGATCTATTTTGATTTGTATGTTTCCTCCTAATGTACATGGCTTTTCCATGGGAGGCTGAAAATCATGGAATCATTTAGGTTGGAAAAGCCCTCTTAGATCATTGAGTTCAACCATTAACTCAGTACTGCCAAGCCTACCACTTAAACCATGTTCCAAAGTGCCGCATCTACATGGCTTTTAAAACCCCTTTAGGGATAGTGACTCCACCCCTGCCCTGGGCAGCCTATGCCAGGGCTGAACAACTCTTTGAGGGAAGAAATTTTTCCTAATTTCCAATCTAAACTTCCCCTGCTGCAACATGAGGCTGTGTCTTTGGAGGGTATATATTTGAATCAATGCAATATGTGACAGTTTTGCTGTGATGGAGAGAGGCTGCAGCCGTGGACCCGGTGCTTGGAACCAGAGATGCTTTCTAAACACAAATTACAGGTGTGACCTATGTTTCTTTTGTGCCATGGTGTTTGTTGCAGGCAGGCATCCTTGATGCCTTAAGAGGCCACCTAAAAACAGAGACTAGACAGGAGTAAGGAAATAAACGTAGGTATTTATTTGAAAGGCCTTCAAAAGTACACCATGGGGAGCCAGAGGCTACTGCCAAAACGGACCCCAAGATGGACTACAGGTCACAAGTTCTTCACACTTTTATAGGTTTGGTTCATTTGCATATCAGGGTTAATTCTCCAATTAAAGCTTCAGTTTAATGATGTAATTTCCCCTCAGCTTGCCCCCCTCTTAGAGGCTTTTGATTTATACTTTTTGGGCCTAGGACGGTCTGGGTGTCCTTGAAGAGCAGGCCCGGAGAGGCTTTGTTATGTCTACCTAGCATGAGAGAGCAAAAGTTAACAGGCTACAAGAAACTTCAGAGTTACACACTAGGCAGTATAGGATTTGAAAAATATAAAAGTTAAAACCTAAGGCATCATCCTGATGCACCTTGCCCCAGATCAGGCAAGGCTCATCTGTATCCTTCAAGCAGCAGCAGTGGTGTGGACTCCCACAGGAGCCAGCAAGTTTTCATCTGCCTCTAGAACTGCTCTGTAGGCTCCTGCCTTCCTGGTAGGGGTTGTCACCATCTTGCCTCTTTGTTCCTGGGGACATATGGTCATCTGGGGATGCACTGTTTTGGAAGGGAAGATGTGACATCATCTTCCCTTTGTCCTCCAAGCCCTCTGGTGAGCCACCATCTCAGAAAAGGGCATTTCCAGCATTTTGGGTCTCTCTTTATTCCTGAGGAGTTAATGAGATGTAGTAGTTTGGTATTTAGCAGTTAGTTACTGCTATTTTTTGCCTTTGGCTGTTCTGTTTGTTAGTAAATTGTGATTTTTTCACTTACATCTACTTGTCTTTGTTCCTTATTGGTGAAAAGGTATTGGTTGAACCTATAAAGGAAGACAGCTCATTCCAGAGTGTTCTCCTTTTAAATTGTCTTAAACCAAGACACAGACATAAAAGAGATATCATGTTCATTGCTCATTTCTTGGGCTGTGCTGTTCGTGTTCGAGAGTGAACAGATCCTGACAAAAAGGAATTCCCAGCTCACTTTGATAAATTGGCATTTCCCCACAGAGATTCCTGTTACATGTTTCAGCTTAACGAAGAGTAGGGATCATGAAAAGGATGTTTTCCATGACCAGCATGCGGCACAGAGACTGCCCACCCCAGCAGGGATGTTTGCCTGAGGCTTGTGGCAGCCGTCTTAGGGCCACATAGTTTTCACGTTAAAATAGAAGTCTTCTCTCTGTCCGGCAAGAGTGTGGGAAGGGATAGTGAAGGGGGAATATATGATCTTCCCTGCCTGTGCTGAAAGCAGAAATAAGGAATGGTTTGTCCCCGTGGTCTCTGGAAAGGATGCATCCCTCACACTAGCTCTGGCAATGAGCATCCCATGTGTTTTCCTATGTGTCCTGGTTTAAAAGACAGGTGTCTGCCAAGGAAGGCAGGAACCTTCCTGGAATGGAAAAGATTACCTCCTCCCTCCAAATTATTATAACTTTGAAATTATGGGGCTTTCAGGCAAAGACACGGGAAAAGGAATAACAGTTCTTTACTAGGAAAAAAAAAAGTATATAAACAAACAACAATAACAGCAACAACAAGAAGCCAAAACCCCAATAACAGCCTTTTTCTCACCCTCACCCGTCAAGCAATTTCCCGTTTGGTGGAATTACGATCACAAACAGTAGATGGCACTGTTGGCCCTGGCAAGGTGGTGGCTGCAGTGACTCCACCATGGCTGCAGTGGGCGCTGTTGGCTCCTGGTGAGGCAGAGGGTGGCTGAAGCAAGCTGTGAGCATCCCCAGGGGGTAATGGTGGCCCTGGGAGGAGAGAGAAGGTGGAGGGTGGGGGGTGTTTCAGTTTTCCTCTGGATCTCACATGTCCCGTGTGATTCCCTGGCAATGGCAATAGCAGCAGGTGGGGTTCTCATAAGCAGCTGAGAGGTGCTTCCTGCACAGAGAGGGAGGAGATGGGGGCCCAGGCTTCCCCTGCAGCACCAATGCAGCTAGTGCATGTCTCTTTCCCAGCAAGGTCAGGTGTTAAAAGGTTCCAGTCCAACAGCTGCTCTTGTGATCACCAATGGTAAGGAGAAACAGTGAAGGAAAACTCAGCAGTAGCAGCAAGTCCTCCGGGTAGCAGGAGTCCAGCAGCAAAACCACAACCATCTGCCCTCCAAGGTGGGCAAAGGCTCCCTTGCCTCCAGCTAAGAGACTGCTGAAACCACACTGCTTCCCCCCTCCCCCCTAGAACCATTTCAATGGAATTCCAAGACACTCAGCCATGTCTTTTTGTCTCTTAAATACCATCCATTCATCATCTGGTCAGAATGGAAGAAATGGGAAGAAAATTCTCTGAGAGAAAGGGAATAAAAGAAAAAGCCTAACCTCCAACACTACTGAATCCCTGAGCTATCTCAGCTAATTCAGCCTGACATGAGTTCAATAGGGCATCACAGAAAATGCTTATGCTGGCATTATATTATGCATCCCGTGGAGTCTTTTCCATGTGATCCATGTTGGGGGCTGAGCAGTGGCTGCACACTATGACCATCGTTTGCATGTGCTGACATCCCTGCTGAAACTGATGGGATTACTCACCTCCAGTCCCATGCCAGGCCAGGATCCGTGGTCTCTTTCCATTGCTTGTGCTGGCTAGTGTGCATTAATTAAGGCTCGGATTTACCCTCAGACATTGCAAAATGTGAAAGAAAAATGCACCTCTGTTGGAAGGATGG
The DNA here is from genome assembly GCF_017639235.1 of Corvus kubaryi. Taxonomy (NCBI): domain Eukaryota; kingdom Metazoa; phylum Chordata; class Aves; order Passeriformes; family Corvidae; genus Corvus; species Corvus kubaryi. Next base: position 1,108,964 of record NW_024581032.1, read on the forward strand.
AGATTTGTGGTCTACAACCAGTTAGAAAACCTTAGGTTAAGAGAATGAACTGCAGCTCTGAGGCAATGACAGACACAGGAAAATGCTTTGGTTACATAAATGGTCATTTTTCAGCCCAGGGAAAGGAATAATTAATATGTCTCATGTTTTAGGGACAGTAAAATGCAGCATTGCAGTTGAAACAATGAAACACCCATGAAGGGGATGAGGGACTTGTCTTTACAAACAAACTGTAGATCTGCTAATAAATGAAACTGGATACTGAGAGATGAAAGAAACAATGGGAAGAACCTTAAATTCCATAGGAATTCCACTGATTGACACAAGGAAAAGAAAAAAAGGGGGGGGGATGCAGAAACCCAGAGTGCCAAGAATATTTCTCTGCCTGTTTTTAAGGGTTCTTACCCCCCTGAACAACACTGTTTTAACCTCCAACCTTGGAAAAAATTACCAACGATCAGACAAGAACTAGAAAATACAGTGGTGTGACTTAGGTGATAGACTACTGTGTAAGATTGTCACAGGGTGAAAAATTTTAGAGGTTTTGGGCTTCTCTTTGTAGTAAATAGATAAGAGTAAAAAGCATCAAAATGGAGAATTGTTGTTGTTCTCTAAACCTTCTTCTCCTTCTTCTACTACTCCATGTTCTGCAGTAAAAGTAGTTTGGAATGATTGGATAGAGAATTCCGCAGTTCCTGCCTGTGTTACTGAATAATTGGTAGGAAAGTGAAAATAATATACGTTTTTAGTAATTATTGGTTAAATTATCTTTAAAAGGCCGTGTAAATCTTGATAGTTAGACTTCTCTCCTGCTTTCTGTGCTCTATGCTGTACCTGGGTCACGCTAGTGGCTCTGTTCCTCTGATAAGACTTAATAAACAACTATCCGGCAACACTGAAACTCCAGGAAAATCTCGGTTTATCTTTGAAACGCCTTGCAAGGACTTTTAGGAAATTCTCTCCCATCAGGAGGGATTTGGTTTATGGCACAGTTCAGTCTCATAATCTGAAGGTCGTGAATTCGATCCTCACATGGGGCTCGAGCATGAGAGTTCTTAGCCAACAGCCTAATTGATCCAATTGTCTTAAGGCTGCCTCCTGCAGCAGCACCAGGTAAAAGGAGAGCTGCAGAAAACCTTTGTCCAAAATTCCAAGCTGCAAATTTGTCATTACAATCAGATTTATATTGCTCAACAAATCTTTTTTCCCTTCTGTTATGTTCTTTTATCATTTTTGCATTAGGCGTTAGCAAAGAAAGCTTTCCAAAGCTGCATGGACTGCCTTTGACATTTGAGGGAATTGCAGGCCAAATTCTTTCCCCACAAATGAGAAACATCCCTCGTGGCAATTGTAATGGATCCTGGTTGAACGGTGTGCTCATCTTTACTGTTGAATTGCACCAAGATGTTGCATTTCTATATATTTTGTAATTTGGAGTGACATCTCTTGTCTTTATTTTGTTTCAACCCTGGAGAACTGAATACTACACGAAACTCCATCTTTATTGAACCAAGAATTTCCAATTCCTGAGGTTTGTAAGGAGCCTCCAGAAGGGATTTCGTCCAAACATCCCAGCTTTCCACTGGATTTGAACCAAATCGTGAAATTTTTAGATTAGCATGTTTGGAAGGTGGCCATTTGTCTGCTGGTAGACCAACCAAACATGTTGAAAATGGCTTCTTTGGCCTTGTATGAGTTAGACAGATGGTATCTAAGCCTGATGCATTGGCCAAAGTCTCCCAGACATTTTCTTTTGGTTGTTTTACTGGGAAAGCTGCATTGCTTAAGGCAATCAGTGAGATGATAAGGCACAAGTGTAATACCTGATTGAGCTTCATTCTCAACAGCTTTATCCCACACAGGAATCTCTGATCTGTAACACAATTTCTAACACACTCAACAACAAAAATTTACACCATTAACTTTCCCACTTTTTACATAAGGCTCCATCCACAGTTCTTGCACAGAAAGACAACTGATGTCTGTGGCATCGACAGTAGTGTTGACACTGATTCACGTCTGTGTGCTCGCCTCCTTGTTCCTGGAGTCGATTCCTGCTTGTTTCTGGACTTGATAAGGTTTCACAGTTTTTGCTGGAATCCACTTCAGTCCTGCACCTGTTGAGACACAAGCATACCGTTTTCCCCCAAGTTATTAGTTGAAATGGACCCTTGATCTTTCCGGTCTCTAAATCTTTGATCAAGACTAAAGGATTTGCTCTCAATTTTGCCTGAGTACTATTTGAAAAATGCCTGATAATTGGTGGAGTAGGTTCTGCAAAGGAGCTATTCAAGAAGTTTAAAACATACAAAGCTTTGTTCAACCGCATCTGAGGCGTAGCCTCTGCTTCGCCCCTTTTCTGTTTATCCAAAAGGGATTTTAAGGTATGATGTGTTCTTTCAATGATGGCTTGGCCAGTAGAAGAATTAAGAATGCCAAATATGTGACGAACACCCCAATTTTTCAAAAATGTGTCAAGGGTTCGTCCTCTGTAAGCTAGACCATTATCTGTTTTAATTTCCTGGGGAGCACCCAATGATGCAAATGCTTGCAAAAAATGTCGACATGCATGTTTTGCTGTTTTGCCTACATGTAGGGAAGCAAAGACTGCATCTGAAAAGGTGTCCACAGATGCATGAATATTTTTAAATCTCCCAAACGATAGGTATTTTGTAACATCTGTCTGCCATAATTGCAGACTCTGCAATCCTCTTGGATTGACTGTGGATACAGGGGGTTGAACAAGCTGACAGTCCGGACAAGCATTTATGATGGCCTTCGCTTGATCTTTAGAAATGCGAAATGTCTGCATCAGTGCTTGTGCGTTCTGATGAAAAAATGCATGACTCAGTTTTGCTTGTTCAAAAATGTTCGGCAAAGTGTTTGAAATGACCATGGTCAATTTGTCTGCTTGTGCATTTCCTTCTACCAAAAATCCCGGAAGAGAAGAGTGTGCTATGATGTGGGAAATAAAATATTTGTGCACTCTCCAATCTAATAATTTTTTCATACACAAAAGATAAAAATACAGATTCTCATTATCGAATTCTTTCCAAAATGATCCTTCTATTCTTTTAATTATATTTGCTACGTAAGCTGAATCTGTAATCAGATTGAATGGTTCTTGAAACAAATGAAATGCTCAAACGACTGCTGCTAATTCCACAATCTGGGGTGAGCCTTGTACTATCTGAATATCTGATTTCCATTCTTTTGTAGTTGCATTCTGCCATGTTATTACTGATCTATCTGTTTTCCCTGAACAATCAGTAAATAACATTATTGCGTCTAATGGCACTTCACTTATCATGGGTTTTTCTCTAAAGCTTATTTTTGCTTGTAGCAGTTTGTGGCTTGGAAAATGAATTGAGCAAACGCCTGAATAATCTAACAATGCAACCTGCAAATCATCTGATTTTTGCATTGCCCAATCAAAATATTTCTTTTTCAAAGGCAGATAGATTGTCATGAAATCCTTGCCTACAATTGTTAGTAACCTTGCTCTAGCTCTGATTATAATTTGGGCTGCTATTTCTAAAGTTGTGAAAATTGTTTTAGGGGATCTGTAGGGCAGAAAAATCTACTCTAATATTAATTAAGGATCTCGCTGTGACGAGTCCCATTGAAATATGAGACCATACAGTTGCATATTTTTTCCTAACACTGCAAGGAAAAACGGTTGGCTCAGTATAAAGCGATGTGCTTGTCTCTGTTGAAGAGCTTCAGCAATCTTTTCAAGAGCTTCTTGAGCTTCAGGTGAGAGGGTTCTAGGCGAATTGATATTACAGTTTCCCTCAAGAGATTAAAAAGTGGTGCAAGTTCATAATTTGTGATTCCCAAGATTGGTCTGATCCAGTTGATCTCTCCCAAAAGCTGTTGTAGATCTTGCAGATTTTTAACTTGAGTTCTGACTTGTATCTTCTGTGGTCTTATTGCTTGCTCTGTAAGTCTCCATCCTAAATATCTCCACGGTGAATTTTCTTGAATTTTTGAAGTGGAGATTTCCAATCCGGCTTTTTGGACTTCTGTAATCACACTGTCGCGAGCTTCTTGTAGCTCTTGTGTGGATGCTGCAATGAGCATCATATAAGGAATCATCATAAGATCATCCATATAAGGAATAATTATTACTTGTGGATGTTTCTTTCGCACTGGAGATAAGGCTCGTGCCGCAAACCATTGACAAATGGTTGGAGAATTTTTGGGACCTTGTGGAAGAACAACCCAGTGATATCTTTGCAGAGGTTCTTATCTGTTGATACTTGGGACAGAAAATGCAAATCGAGGAGCTTTCTCTGGATGAAGTGGGATGTTGAAGAAACAATCTTTGAGATAAATGATCACAAGTGGCCAATCTCTCGGAATCATCGAGAGAGATGGAAGTCCAAGCTGAAGTGGTCCCATTTCTTCAGTGACCTCATTAATTTTTCTGAGGTCATGGAGCAATCTCCATGAACCGGAGGTTTTCTTGCAAATCACGAATACTGGAGAATTCCAGGGACTATTGGTTGGTTTTATGTGGTCTTTTTGCAATTGTTCTTTAACAAGACTCTTGAGAGCACTCAATTTCTTCTCTTCCAGGGGCCACTGGTCCACCCATACAGGTTCGTCTGTTTTCCAGGTTAATTTCAAGTTGGTGAGTGCTGCAGTGACCCCTATTAAAAATCCACTTCTATCTTTGTTCCCCATTGTGACAAGGTGTCTCTTCCCCATACTGTGATGGGCTTCTGCACAATGAAAGGACGAATGATTGCTGTCTTTCCTCCTGGTCCTGAAACAATGATTGCATGCTCACTCTGCAGGCATAGGGTATTTCCTCCAATACCTGAAAGCAAGTTCAGAGGTGCCCTCAAACACCATTCTTTGGGCCAAAAGAGATAAAAGATGACTGTAACATCTGCACCAGTGTCCAACATGCCCTTGATTGAGATTGTCTGGTCTCCACATGTTAAGCTGCAAACGAGCACAGGTCGATCACGGCCTATCTGCTTCATCCAACTTGCATGAATGTCCACGTCTTCAATGCCAAGTGAAGCTTGTTGATCGGTCACTGGCATGATCTGTTCTGTTGCATGAGATGGTAAGGCAATAGCTTTGGCTATTGGAGTATTTTCTGGAATAACCAGTAGAGGATGTAAAGGTTGAGCCAAAACTGTTAGCTCTTCATTTTGATCTGCTGAAACAATTGATGGAAAAACAATGAGCCCTATGATGCTACATCTTTCCTTGCCTACTATTAAAAAGTCTTGTCTCTTCCAAGATGGTCCAGTGACCCCTGTGGGTATCACTGCATGATTTTCATTCATAAAACATTCTAATTTGGAAGTTGCCAATTCGCATTGCGCCCCGGGTGGTAGCAATTCTGGGTCACTGGGGAATCTACACATGGTCCGGCTAACAGAGTTTGAGTGACCTTCTCTGATAACTGTTCCCTGTGGGATTATGGATTGAGCTGTCGCCATCACTTGTGTTGTAGTGCATTGGCGTCCCACGCTCCTTTTCAAGTTTCTTGGAAGAGGTAAAAGATTCCCATCCACATCTGTTCTGGCGCGACATTGATTGGCGTGATGCTTTCCTCTTCTACATCTTGGACAGAGGCCTGACATTTTCACATTTTTTTCAGGTCCTGGACAATGCTTTTTCATGTGTCCATATTTTCTGCATTTAAAGCATGGTCTCCCAGCGAATTCTGCAGCCATCACTTCTGTGGTGTTACTTCTTTGCAGATCTGAACGAAGTGCTGCTACTTACTCTTTAAGAAGTTTTCCAAGTTCTTTTCCAAAAGCATTTGCTTGGACTGCTGCAACATGCTGAGGTGTGCCCACCTTACTGCATGCTTCTATCATTTCAGCTATGGTTGGTTGACCAAGTATAGCACTGATTATATGTTTGCACTCTGCATTAGCATTTGTAAAAGCAAGACCTTGTAGCAGATAGAGTTTTGCCGCTTCATCACTGACTTGTCTGTCCAAGGCTTGCATTAGATTATCGACAAAAGAGGTAAAAGTTTCAGCAAGACCTTGCTTTATTTCTGTGTAAACGCCTTCTGGGGTTCCAGTTGGTGGAATTTGTAAGATTGCTTTTTGTGCTGCTTCTTTGATATCTATAAGCACATTTCAAGGCAAAACCACTGCCTGATCTTCTGGTCTAGCATGAGATTCATCACCAGCCAATTGCTCTAATTGAGAGAGCTGCGAGTGGTTCTCCTGCATATTTTTCTCCCAGCTCACGAAGTGCTCTTCTCCATCTTGCATCCCATAGCAGGAGTTATGCATCTGTAAAAATTGTCGAGGCAATACTTCTACAGTCAAAAGGTACCAAATCATAATTGTTAAATGTGCCTCTCAAAAGTTGTTTGAAGTATGGACTTCCCAGTCCATGATTCTTTACTGCATCCATTAAATCTTTGATAACTTGATGATCCATAGGTTGCCATACAGGAGGATTTTGATTTTGTCTGGAATACGTAACCGTCATTACAATACTGTCTGTTTCGGCCATATTAAAATCTCTGTCTTTGAGTCTTTTTTTCCTAATACTTGACCAGTCTGTTGTAGCACACGTATCTCTTGAAACATGTCTGTCAGGTGAAACCATGTCCATACCAGCATTTCGTGGACTTGAAGCTTGAGTGGATTGCAGGGATGCAGGTTCTTCTTCACCGAAGAATCCATGCATTCTATCTTCTTCTCCCCCTCCTGGATGAGGAATAGGGGATGGTATTCGTGGTTGTGCACTGTAAGGTAATAAACGAGGAGTGGCTGAACCTGCCATCGCAGGTGGCTTTGATCTGGATGCAGGAGGAGAGGGTACAGTGGATCTGGATACAGGGTACTGCCACCATGCAGGATGGGTGAGGGCCGGGGACCCAGTGCAACAACCTCTTGAGGTAGATAATCTCTTGCACATTCTCTGAGTCGGAAATAAAGATGACTAACAAAGTCATCCGAAAGCTGAAAGCGACGGTGGAAAAATGAGGGATCAGATGCCGGTTATTGTGGAATTCGAAGCTTTGAAGGAGGCATATGAGAAGTTGGAGTTGTACTGATCGTTGTAAAAAGATAAGATGAAGCTTGAAAAGATATAGGAATGCCTTCTGAAGCTGTGATGGTCACCATATCCTCCCCACTGGGGTCCTGAACAGGCACTTGAGAATGAAAAAGTCCCATAAAATCAGCTGAACGTCCCTGAGAAGTTCGAGAACAATGTGCATGAAGTGGAATGTCTCGCTCTGAGACTTCACTTTTAATAGGGATAATATGTGGTTCGTCCTGTTGTGATGGAAGAGGTGTCAGTATATATTTGAAAAAGTCCTCTTTCTCTTCTGGAGATAAAATTGATTTTGTGTTGCTGAAACTGTGTGGGAGATGTGGTTTAACATTGTGTGATTATCGTGATAATTCTCTGAGTGGTGCTGTCAGAGGGATGACAGGGGGTACATGCGACGGTGACACAGTAGTTGCTGAAATGCCTCGGCTGTACGCCCTTGGCTATGGCTGTGGTGCAGACATGGGCTGTGTTGACACAGAGCTGGTGGGAGCTGTAGCTGCTGAAGGCTTGTATGATGGAGCTGTAGTAGACAATGGAATCGCAGTTCTGGCTGGAGGTGCTGTGCCTACTGGCCATGCCAGCGTAGCAGCTGAGGTGTCCATGTCTGGCAGATGTGCAGGGCTAGCAGCCAGGACCGGGGGTGGGGCCGGGCTGGTAGTAGAAACACTGGGGCCAGGGACCAGGGGTGCAGCTTGGCCGGAGCTAGGTGCGTGGCTGACGCCCTGGCTAGGCCTGGGGGCAGGGCTAGGAGCGGCTCGAGTCGCGAGTGGTGTTGCCGGGGTAACCGCGGTATCTGAGGACGGGTGGGTTATGCCGCGCCGTGCAAGCGTGGAAGTGAGGTTCCACAAACGCGGAAGTAAAGCTGGGTTGGCAGCGGCAGGAGTGATGACATCAGAAGCAGGCGCCACCGCCACCGCCTCAGTGGGCAGTTCAAATGCAGAAGTGGCCACGAATCCGTGCCATGTGGGGGTAGCGGGAGGGCTAGATGGAAACTCCAGGACTGCCCCTGGCTGCACGCATGGTTCATCTGATGGGAGGATCCCGGGTTCAGGATCAGATCAGGGACAGATCTGTCCCTGACTTGTGCTGTAACGGGTGGTTTGGGTGAGATGGAAACTATGCCCTCCAAGGCAGACTCCGTCCTCAGGGAGATGGTTGGGGACCCCCCCCTCTTCCCCCTGGGCATGTGCACGTGAAGGGAACTCTAAAATTGCCGTATCATGCTCCTCCATTGGACGGATCAAAAGTTTTAATTTCAGGTCCGGCAAAAATTCCCATTCCACCTCCGGAATGGCTGCAGACCCCCCTGCCGCCTGCGGCGCGTGCAGGAATGGATAATCCTTTTTGCTAAGAATGTCGGGGACTTTTGCACAAACGTCGCGTTTTCCGTCTGTCTCTGAGAGTGGGAAGGTTTCTAGCAGGGTTTTAGACTCTCCCGCTGCTTTTATGGGTGTCAGCGAAGTCTCCGAGGGAGTTTTAAACATCTCCCCTTCGTCAGTAGCAGGAGGTTCCAGCTCTAGAAGCGTTTCATAAATTACTCTAGCTGGTGGTATTAATTTCTGAGCTGTTTCATCTCTTAAACTCGCGTAATGGTATAGAATAGAATTAATATTCTCCCAAAAAGATGATAAATACAAATCTCCAATTACTGCATCAGGAAACTCTCTTTTTACCCAGGACAGCAAACAACGTATTTCTTTTTTAGATGCTGGTAAGGGATGGTTACGGACTAGGTTTTCAAAACTATGTATTATATTTGCCTCCGCTTGGGACAGAACTGCACCCATAATTTGTTTCTTGGCCTAGTTTTGGACAGCTTACCATGTTTTTGATAGATGTTATCGGCTCGTGATATTGGAGAGTTGGGCACAGGGGAAATCTTCTGAAATTCAACAAGGGCAAATACTGTGTCCTGCACCTAGGGAGGAATCATCCCATGCTGGGGACTGACCTGCTGGAGAGCAGCTCTGCAGAGAATAACGAGGGAATCCTGGTGGACAAAAAACTGTCCATGAGCCAGCAGTGCCCTGAGGGCCAAGAAGGCCAACGGTGTCCTGGGGTCCATTGAGAAGAACATTGTCAGCAGGTCGAGGGAAGTGATCCTGTCCTCTACACAGCCACGGTGAGGCACATCTGGAGACCCATGTTCAGTTCTGAGCTCCTGAGGACAAGAGAGACATGGAGGTCCTGGAACAGGTCTAGTGGAGGCTGTGGAGATGATGAAGAGACTGGAGCATCTCTCTTATTAGTAAAGGCTGAGGGAGCTGGGGCTGTTCAGCCTTGCACCTCATCCATGTCTGTCAGTGTCTGCAGGGAAGGCTCAGAGCATGGACCAGGCTCTGCTCCATGTTGCCAAGCAAGAGGCCGTGGACAGAAACTGATGCCCAGGAAGTTCCACCTTGTCTTGGTTTAAAAGGTCTGCCAAGGAAGGAGGGAACCTCCCTTGGAATGGAAAATATGACCCCCTTCCCTCCAAATTATTATAACTTTGAAATTATGGGGCTGTCAGGCAAAGATGTAGGAAAAGTATTGGGTTTTGATGCTGGCTAAGCGCCAGGTACCCACAAGAAATCGTTCACTCATTTTCTTCTGCTATAGATGAGCAGAGGAGGGGAAAAGAAAATGAAGGCTTCATGAGTTGAGACAAGGATTAGAGGAAAAGCGCTGTAAGGCAAAACAGGTTCAAAACTTAAACAGTATAAAGAAAATTTATTTTTAACAATTCAAACAAAAGAGTAATGAGAACTAAATTAAATCTTCAGAACACCTTTATTTCCCAGTCCCTCCCTCTTTCCCACTGACAGCACAGAGAGACATAACATGGGGTCTTTAGTCAGTTTGTCCCTTCTAAAAATCTCTCTTCAGTTCACTTAGGGAAAGAAGTTTCTCTTTTTTCTGCTGTGCCATGGGGTCCTTCCCACGGGAGACAGTTCTCTGCGAACTTTTCCAGCGTGGTTTTAACTTTCACAAGTAGCAGTCTCGCCTGACCTGCTGCAATGTGAGTCCTTCCCACAAGCAAACTGTCTTCCCACAACTGTTTTGTGTGAGTCATTAGTTCATAGGGTGCAGTTTTTTAAGGATGAGCTGTTTTAGTTTGGAAGCAAGGGTCCTCTTTCTCTGTCTTCTCTCTCTGTTTGAGTTTCTTACTAGATTACAGCTTTTCAGCATCTACTCGCTCCAGCAAGAGCACTTGTTCTCACAGGCTGCGAGTGGATCTCTGCATCCCCCCTTGCACTTCATGAATTACAGGGAAACACTTTGTTGTATTACAGTCCTCACCACGGTTTTGTATAAGAATCTCAGCTCCGATGTCCAGAGCACCTCCTCCCTCTCCCTCTTTTCACCGACCTTAGTGTTGCCATGTTGTTCTCCTCACGTCTTCACCTTTTCTTTTTATTTGACTCAGGAGGAAATTGTTGTCTGTAGGTTCATTTATTCTCAAGTTCTATCAATTTGGAAGTTCTTATAAGATTTTGCAGCCCTGAAAAGTTGATTTTGTCTGGGTTCTGTGTCAGGGAATTGTTCACCATGCCTCTGGCTGTAGGCCATGTGGTCCCTGCTGGCACTGCACAGCAGTGCTGGCCACCATGGCATTGGCTCTATTCAGCATCTCTCTTCATGTGGGGTGCTGAAAAGAAGAAGCTGCTGCTGCTGCTTCTGCCTTCCTGCTTGCAGCAAGGCTGGCTAAAAGTGGCTAAACAAGCAAAGTTCATTGCAAGCTGTGCTGAGATAGTGGCTGCCACGTGGCCCCGGCTGCTGCATGGCCGCTTGTGGTGCCAGGATGGCCCCAGCGGCTGCACCAGGATGGGCCCCGGTAGCCACCTTGCCACCCCTTGGAAGAAAAAAGAGAATGTCTGCGTTTTTTCCCCTTTTTAAATATGTCATCACAGAAGCATTACCAACTTCATTAATTGGGCTAGTAACCTGCCCATCATCAGAGACTTCAGCAGATGGCTCTGCTGGACATAGCAGAAACTTCCAGGAGCTTCTCACAAAGCCACCTCCATGGTTTCTCCCACTGATGCCATGATGATTTTTTGCCTTTTCTTTTATACGTTTTATACCTTTTTATAACTTCTGTATTCATAGTAGGTTTTTTCCTGCATTCTTGGACTTGTTTGTCAAGCTAGGAGACTAAACATTTTAGAAACATCATAGTTAGGGATCAGAATGCCCCAGACACCAACATCCTCTCCAGAACACATTTTGTAAACTAAGATAGAACCATCCAGGTGAAGGTTCCTTGGGGAGGGGGCTCACTTGAGCCTCTCATTGGGGAATCTTTGATAGATATGCTGATTAAGACCTATAATGTTACACCAGATCTTTTGGGGGTGTGCATTGCGGTGTGCATTTCAGTGCATTTGACCTGGATGTGGTGCACCTAAGGATCCTTAAAATAAATACAAAGGTAAAATCCCTTTTTCCCTTCTAACCGTGTTTGACTCTTGATTTTAAGACCAGAAAAAGGCATCACCACCCCCACCAAAAACCAGGCTGTGTTAAACCAACACAGTCAGGGACTGAAATTATAGCAAAAACTGTATAAAGAAGCTACAACCACAGAAGCCCACCCCTCCTTGAAGATGCCTGACTGGAACTTTGGACTGTGAGTTAATCCACCTAGATAAGATAAAGGGGACACTATTGTTCAATCATCTCAGGTCTAGGGAGAAACAAACAAGGCTGAGGGAAAGGAATGCATTCACAAGCAAGCCAAACGAAGCAGAGAATCTTCCCTGGCTGGGTTTGGGGTGCAGGAGACCACAGCCCACAGAGGCCAGGTTTACACAGACTCCCCCTCAAATGCAGGGGGAGGAGGAGGTTTCATGTGTGTGGTGTAGCCTCTGGTCAGAGGCAGTGAACTCCCATCCTCCCTTACACAAACCGGTCCAGCTGTGAAACCCCCAATCCCAGAAAGGCCACATCCACCAGACATTCACGTGAGAAGCAGCTGAGGGGGTCTCATAATCCATCAAAGACCGCCTCATTCCTGAGGCCTTGCACCACAGCATTGCATGTGATGCAAAGTGATGCAACAGATGCAGAGTTTGCTGCAAGAGACCAAGAGATTGTGTCAAACTTCCCCAGCGCCACCTCCCCGCCCCCCCCCCCCCCCACCCCGAGAGGGGAGGGAAAGAGAGGTACCTGGGCATTCCCACCTGCCCTGAGCATATATTAATCCATTGGATTCTATGCTTCTTGGGGTACCCTCACCACCAAGAAGACCAGCTGGAACATTGTTGGGATCCATAGATTGGTGATATTTTCTTTATTCTGTCTCTGTCACTCTCTTTCTATCCCCCCACCTCTTTTCTTTCTCTTCCTTTCTCTCTCTCTCTCTCTCTCTCTCATATTTACTATCAAATAAAATCCATACTATTGACTTTGGCATATGGTCTCATTTGGACCTTAATTCTGGCAGAGGCATTTCTAAAAACTTCAAAAACTGGACTGTAACACCCTTGTCAACACACTCGACACAAATCTTTCCTGTCCCTCTGTGAAGCAGGCATGACTTGGACACTGTTTCTGGGGCAAGACCCAAAAAGCTTGGCATGCTGCAAGGGGAAAAAGAAAGCAGGACACATGGATTTGCTCAGCTACAAAGAATTGGCTGGAAATGTAAGAGTTCAAATGAACTCTCCAGCAGGAGAAAAACACCAGGCCATCATAACAAACAACAGGAGATACAAGTGCACATTCACTCCAGCGTTGTCCTGCCAGACTCCTGCAATAAAGCTGGGTTTGGCAGAGGAGTGTGGGAGAGGAGGAGCTTAGTTCTCCTGGGGAGGGAGGTGCTGGCAGAATGAGATCAAAATGGCCCTGACTTGTAAAGCAGAAGTGGAAGAGCAAGAGGAGATATGATAAACCACCAATGCCAGCCAAGGAGACACTTAGGACTTGCTCAATCCCTGTCAATCAGCACTGGGGACTCCATTTCTCTGCAGGGATTGATGTACTTCGAGCAGTCATAGAATCAGAGAATGGTTTGGGTTAGAACAGACCTTTAAATGTCATCTAGGCCAACTCCACTGCCACAGGCAGGGACACCTTCCCACTAGACCTGGTTGCTCCAAGCCCTGTCCAGCCTGACCTTGAACACTTCCAGGGATGGGGCAGCAACAACTTCTCTGGGCAGCCTGTGCCACAGCCTCACCACCCTCATAGTAAAAAACTTCTTCCTTAAAACTAAATATGTAGCAATGAGTAGCAATGAACCATGATCTAAAAGGATTTTTGTTTTCCATTTTGGGGTCTCCAATGTCTGCTACCTGTGAACCCTGCTGAAGATTTTACAATGTTTAGGATGTTCACAGCTTCTTCTGTGTAGATCTCCTAGGGTCTAATAAGGACAGAAACCATATACTGGCCTTTACTCAGTGGGCATATTTATATTGTTTCCCTCTTTTCCTCTCCCTCCTTCAGAAAATATGTTGAAACTGAAGTATTTTTGAGACCGCTGATTTTCAGTCAGATTTGCTAGAAATTTGTAGAGGGGCTCAAGAAATACTAGAGGAAAAGCAGACAGTCCATCAGACAGATATATACTCCTTCCCACATGCTTCAAGAGCAACTGAACAAACTTCATCTACTTAGGATGCAACAAATCACTCCCACCTTCATCAAACTCTGGCAGCAAAGAAAAATTGCAGGCTTCAGTATTTCTTAGCAGCGGAATTATGTACTTGTATTTTTCCTTTGTGGTATCCTATTTCTGCAGAAGAGGGAGTTAAAGCCTGCAGCACTGATTTTCTGTAATTTATTTTGTGCTGGCTTCAGGGCGGTGATTCCTATGGAAAAAAAATGGTATAAATGAGTACAAATTGCAAATGATGTGGGTAGGAGATGCTGTGGATGCCTCTAATCTCTGACAGCCAGGGGAAAATACAGATCCTCACATGGAGGTGTAGTATCTCTGTGTGTCCCCAAGCATTACTGGTTGTACCATGATGGCGAGATAGTTTTATGGGTGTTTGATTTGACCAGCTTAAGCACCAAGGAAGGTCAGGCTGCTTGGTGTGTGAGCTGTCACGTGAACGGGAAAAGTTTCAGGGAACTGGTCTGCCAACAAGCTCAGTGGACACTTATCACTGCGTCCCGCAGTGGTAGAGAGGAGGAGAGAGATCCAGCAGGCAGGAATTGTGCAGACAGATTGATTTATTTAATTATTTTACAAACTCTTTTATAGACTTTTTTCTTCATAGTCTAATTGGACAAAGGATCTGCCACCCCCTGGGGTGATCGGCTAGAATCCTAAAACATCCAATGTCAAAATATTTTTCTACTGTACCATAAACATAGTTCTACAAGGTTGTCTTGGTTTTGAAAGACAGGTGTCTGCTAAGGAAGGCAGAAGCCTCCCTTGGAGTGGTATATGTAACCCCTTTCCCTCCAAGTTATTATAATTTTGAAATCAAGGGCCTTTAGGCAAAGATGTGGGAAATAGGAATAACAGTTCTTTACTATTATATATATAACCAGTCAAACAAACAACAGTAACTATGGCAGTAACAGCAAACAATCACAAACCCAGTGCCAGCCTTCTCAGCTGTCAGGCCCTTTCCCCTCGGGTGCAGTTCTGCTCGCAGCTGGCAGGGGCGCTGGCGGCTCCCGGTGAGCAGGGCAGGTGTGATGGTTCCCCCGTGGCTGCAGGGGACGCTCCGGAGCGAGCTCGGGGAGCACGTGGCACTGGTGCCCTGGGATCCCGGGAAGGGATGGAACAAAGGCTTCACAAACCCCTGGACAGCTGGCCCCGGTGTCCGGCTGGACCTTCAGGAACAGCAGGCTGGAACGGCAGGCTGGAATGGCAGACTGGAGCAGCAGGCTGGAGCGGCAGGGATGAGCACAAGTCCTGGGTGGCAGACGCGATGTATCCAAGCAGGGAACCCCCCAGAGGTCTGGGCAGGCAGGGCGAGCACGGCTACAACGTAGCAAAGGCTCGAAGCAACAGCAGGGCAGGGTGGCCACAGCCCGGCCTCCAGCGGGTCAGGGAAGGTGGGCTTGGGGTCCTGGGATCTTTCTCCGCAGAAAGAAGAACAGCCGAAAAGAACTAGCAGCTTCTCTCTCCGAACGCAGAGAGCGAACTGACCCCACACCCAGGTGAAACAAAAGAGTAGCCAGGTCCTTTGTCTTTCTTAAGTACAGCCATTTGTCCCCTAGCAACATGCATATGGGAAAAATTCCTTTAACAGAAAAAAAAAACCAAACTAGGGCTAAACTAAAACCCCAACATTATCCACCCCGATTTTTTCCCATACTAACATGTTACATGAAACTTAACCCTTTGAACCATATAAATACATGCATCACCCGAATTACATACATATATACATGCTGATACTGATACAAGTACAGAGCCATGGGTAGTTCACCCTAAAACAAAGTCCCCTTGAGGTAAGCATCGGGTCTCTCCATCCTTTTGCATCACCCACCCAGTGCAACCTGGTCCCTGAGCAAAAACAGCCCCACGGATGGGTTTGTCTTTGCTCAAGGCAAACTTAACCCAAACAGTTTTCCCAAGCATACCTCTCATGTGCAGCACTGGAACCTTATCTCCATCTGTTGTTTGTAGGGGTTCAGATTGGGCAGGGCCTGCTCCGCTGGTGGAGCCTTGGGTGTTAACTAACCAGGTGGCTCTTGCTAAATGCACCTCCCAGTTTTTGAAAGTCCCCCCACCCAGTGCCTTCAAGGTGGTTTTAAGCAGTCCATTACACCGCTCAACCTTCCCAGCTGCTGGTGCATGGTAAGGGATGTGGTACACCCACTCTATGCCATGTTCTCTAGCCCAGGTGTTTATAAGGCCGTTCTTGAAATGAGTCCCATTGTCAGACTCAATTCTCTCAGGTGTACCATGCCTCCAAAGGACTTGCTTTTCAAGGCCCAGGATGGTGTTTCGGGCTGTAGCGTGAGACACAGGGTAGGTCTCCAGCCATCCTGTGGTGGCTTCTACCATCGTGAGCACATAGCGCTTGCCTTGGTGGGTTTGAGGCAGTGTAATGTAATCAATCTGCCAGGCCTCCCCATACTTGTATTTGGACCATCGCCCACCATACCACAGGGGCTTCACTCGCTTGGCCTGCTTGATCGCAGCGCACGTCTCACAGTCATGGATCACCTGGGAGATACTGTCCATGGTTAGATCCACCCCTCAATCTCATGCCCACTTATAGGTGGCATCTCTGCCCTGATGGCCTGAGGCATCATGGGCCCATCGAGCTAGGAACAGCTCTCCTTTATGTTGCCAATCCAAGTCTATCTGGGACACCTCTACTTTCGCAGCCTGATCTACCTGTTTGTTGTTACGATGTTCTTCATTAGCCCGGCTCTTGGGGACGTGAGCATCTACATGACGGACCTTCACGGATAGCTTCTCTACCCGAGTGGCAATGCCTTTCCACTCCTCAGCAGCCCAGACTGGTTTTCCTCTGCGCTGCCAGTTTGCCTTATTCCACCTTTCCAGCCAACCCCACAGAGCATTGGCCACCATCCATGAATCAGTGTAGAGGTAGAGCTTTGGCCACTTCTCTCTTTCAGCTATGTCCAGAGCTAATTGGATGGCTTTGAGCTCAGCAAATTGGCTCGATCCACCTTCTCCTTCAGTAGCCTGTGCAACTTGTCATGTGGGGCTCCATACAGCAGCTTTCCATTTCCGGCTAGCACCTACAATGCAGCAGGAACCATCAGTGAAGGGCATATTGTCTTTCACCCTCTGGTAGCTCGTTATATGGTGGGGCTTCTTTGGCACGCGCCACCTGCTCTTCTTCTTCAGAAGATAACCCAAAAGTCTCACCTTCTGGCCAGTTCGTAATTATTTCCAAGATCCCAGGGTGACTTGGGTTTCCAATTCGGGCGTGCTGGGTGATGAGGGCGATCCATTTGCTCCAAGTAGCGTCGGTGGTGTGACCTTTCCTTTGAACATCCACCCCAGCACCGGTAGTCGGGGTGCCAAGAGGATTTTTGCCTCTGTGCAGGTTACTTCTGAGGCAGCTTGGACTCCGTCATAAACTGCCAAGATCTCTTTCTCTGTGGGAGTGTAGTTGGCTTCAGATCCTCTGTAGCTTCGGCTCCAGAATCCCAGTGGTATTACCGCAGGCCTGGGCCCTAGGGTATATCACCGTGTCCCGCAGCCATAGGGAGGAGAAGGAGAGAAGATCCAGCAGGCAGGAATTGTGCAGCAAGATTGATTGATTTAATTATTTTACAAACTCTTCTATAGACTTTTTTCTTCATAGTCTAATTGGACAAAGGATCAGCCACCCCTTGGGGGTGATTGGCTAAAATCCTAAAACATCCATTGTCAAAATATTTTTCTACTATACCATAAACTAGACTTTTCAAGGTTGCAGGTGGCTTGGTTGTTTACATTCCCTGCTACCTCTTCTCTGTGAGAGAAAAGTCTCTCACGGACTTAGAAAATAGCAAGAAAATCCTCGCTAGCAGCATTTTTGTATCTACAATTCCCCCTTTTTGTTTTATAAGATAGCAACTCTACTATTAATCCTAAATAGAAATCTATATCAGTTATTAATTCTAAATATGTCCTTAAGGCTTTAACTATCTGACTCCATAACAAGAAATTTAAGGTTCAGTCTCTGCTTGCGGAAGGACCATCCCAGTCTCTGCTCGTAGAAGGACCATCTGCCTGATGGTTGCCATCTTGGCCATCATCAGAAGAGTCATTAGGCTGATGATCTGCATTCTGGTGGCCATTTGGATGGTTGGCGTTCTGGTCATCATTTGGAGGTTGCCTGTTCTGCCTCTGGTGCCGTAGGTCAGGGCGAACGCATTTTGAAGGTAGCCACCATACCCCACTATCTGTGGAAACGCAAGCATACCTGTGACCCCAAACGATAAGCTCATGAGGGCCTTCCCACTGGTTAGTGAGTAAATTCTGTACCCAGACTTTTGCCCGGGGCAGCTGTCTCTTGCCTGTAGACTGCAATTAGAGAAAATTATTCAGAATAACAGGATTATTTGAATTTTGTGGTACTGTAAGGTGATTAATTGTATACAAAGCTTTTTCTAGTCGGCTTCAGTAACCAAATTCAAAGGTTCCTGTGAGAATCATTGAAAAGCCATGACAACAGCTCTTAATTCAACTAACTGAGCAGAGTCTGACTCGGATTGGTGTGTTAATGAACCACTGCAAAGGCAGTGTAGGATACTGTGCGCCCTTACGCACAGTGACCCCTGCTAAAAATTTGTCCCAATCTGGACGCCCCAAGCTGCCAACACGTCCCGTCCCCAAAGGTTAAGGGAAGTGGTAGCAACATAAGGCCTAATTGTAGCTGGGTGCCCCTCTGAGTCCTTCACCATCACAGGCCGTTCGCTTAAATAGCTCTGTGTGGTTCCTCCTAATCCTGCGATGGCCGATCCCACTGGGGGTAAAGGCCGTGAGGGAGGCCATTCAGAGAAAGAGATGATAGTTACATCAGCAACCGTATCGATCAAACCTCGAAGCTGAATCCGGGGTGGATGGGCGTTCGGCAGGATCAGGGTACATGTCATCTGTGGCCTTTGGTCAGAGATGTCTGCAGTCCAGAAGGCCTGCGGAAGTCCCGTAGATCCACTGCCGTTATCTTCGTGAGTTTGTTGTTCTATCCTGGAGACACAAGACTTAAAAGGCACTATTTTAGCAAGGCAGGTCTTTTCAGGAATAGTTACAGGGGGTTTTTGCGTGGAGACCATCGCGCAAATCTGACCTTTAAAGTCAGCATCAATAACTCCTGAGTGCACTAAGATTCCTTGATGGGCAACATCAGGTTTCCTCACCAGCATCGCACTGGATCCCTGGGCTAAGGGTCCATATGCATCCAAGGGAACCTTATAAATACCACTAGAGTCTAAGACGACTGCGGCTGCGGTGTGGATGTCAAACCCGTCTGATCCCTGGGTGCCGTCTCTGGGGTGGCTGGGTAGGCCTGTGCCTGTACCTGTGCCACTCTCTGGGGGAGCGACTGCATCGGAGAGCAATTCCCCCTCCTTGCACCCCGGCGGAAGTTTCGCGACAACGGCCAACCATCGGCATGAGTCAGGGATCTACAATAGTCCGAGCAATACCCTGGCCTGCCACACCTCTTGCACTGGGGAATCAGTGTGTTTTCTTTTTGGCTCGGCTTAGGTGGCTTCCGTTTTTTCGCCTGTTTTGGTTGCTTTGGTTCACGACCAGAAGATGCGTGAGCAGGCTGCAGGAACGCAGCCAAAGCAGACTTTTTCTGGTTCCCAGATCCCACCTTAGCGCAGGCTTCGACCATGTCTGTTACCTCAGGATCCCCTGGTAAGGCATCTATGATTTTTCTGCACTTTTCATTTGCATTATCTCTCACTAACTGCCTTAACAACATCTGTCTTAACCCATCATCCTCAACCTGCTTCTCGAGAGAAGCAGCGACTTTCTCTACAAAAGAGAGGAATGACTCTGATTTGCCTTGAACTATTTCAGTATATCGCTTTCTGGGCGCAGACAACTCTATGGTTTTCAACAGGGCGGCCATGCCGACCTGTTGAGCTTGCTGCAGGATGCTAGAGGACAAGGTACCCTGTAGACTGGGATCAGAGAAGGGACCAGTCCCCATCAAAGCATCCATTCCTGCTGTCCGTCTAGGATCGGCAGCAGGGAGCTGCATATTTGCTAATGCAGCCTTGTCGGCCAGCTTTCTCCAGGTTTTCTCAAAAACTGTAAATTGTACAGGTTGAAATAGAATTTGACCTAAGTGTCTGATATCAAATGGAGAAAGAAAATCTGTATTTATCACCCTTATTATCTGCATAACCTCAGCAGAACCTAGCCCATATTGGGCCACCTTGGATTGCAGGTCCTGGGCAACCTTCCAAGCAATTACCTCATGCTTATCATGCTCACCTGAATTTGGGAGAGCCTTATACACTGGGAAAGCTTGGAGTCCCCCTTTTGGGGAATCCCTACCATCCTGAACTTCTGGCACAGCCGGTGGATGAAGGTTAACAGCTTCCCGGTTACCTCCAGAGTCCTCAAATCTATTTGGCATTCCAAGTGTTTCCAATAACCTCCAGTCACCCTCCTCCAATGCTCGCATCTTAAATGACTCTAAGAAGCGACTGTAGTGGGTCGGACGCACTGTTACTGTGCAGTCCCGAAAGGTCCAGGGGCAAGACCAGCGCAGCCTTTTTCTTTGCCGCACGACTGCAGCTGCCTGACGACCAGAACCTCATCTGCATCACCTAACCCTAACCCTAACCCTAACCCCTAACCCTAACCCCAACCATAACCATAACCCTAACCCTAACCCTAACCCTAACCCCTAACCCTAACGCTAACCCCCGAACCCTAACCCTAACCCTAACACAACCCTAACCCTAATCCTAACCCTAACCCAAACCCTTACCCTAACCCTAACCCAACCCTAACCCTAACCCTAACCCTAACCCTAACACAAACCCTAACCCTAAACGTAACCCTAACTCTAACCCTAACCCCTAACCCTAACCCTAACACAACCCTAACCCTAACCCCAACCCTAACCCTAACCCTGACCCTAACCCTGACCCTAACCCTAACCCTAACCCTAACCCAAACCCTAACCCTA